>NW_006408913.1:880411-881689 GCF_000296735.1 Chrysochloris asiatica
GACATCAAGATCATCATACAGGAAGAAAGCAAAAAGTCATTAAGAAGACAAGAAAGAAGGAAAAGGTCAAAATGGATGTCAGAAGAGACACTAAAACTTGCTCTCCAGCATAGAGATGCTGTAAGGAAAAGAACAAAAGAGACAAAGGAGAGAGTCTTGGCTTCAACAGTAGACAGGTTTATTGAGAGTAAACTTGGGAGGGGGTACTCTTAAGTCACTAAAGGAGACCAAGAGCCCCTCTGTTCTAATACAGACTGGGGTATTTAAGGCAGTGTGGTCTGGATACAGTTCTGTTGAGTTTACAGTGGGCAGGGGTATGGAGATTTGGGCAGGGGTATGGAATTACAGGGGTGGGGGAAGGGTGTCTCCAGGTGTAACAAAGACCCAAGCTTTCCGGAGACCCGAAGGTCTAGCAGGACCTCATTCAGTGCCAATTGGGGGTAGTTGCAAATGCCATTCCATTGATCAGGCGCAGGGTCCTTCAGATGCTAAAATAAATGGAAGAAATGAGAAGGTACAAGAGCTGAACAGAAAATTTCCAAGGTCTGCTCGAGAAGATAAAGTAAAATATTACAACAAAGTGTTCAAAGATCTGGAATCAGAAAACCAAAAAGGAAGAACACACTCAGCATTTCTTAAGCTGGGGGAACTGAAGAAAAAAATCAAGCCCAACTTTTGTTATTGAAGGATTCTCTGGTCAAATTATTGAATGATGCAGAAAGCATCAAAAGAAGATGGAAGGAATACACAGAGTCACGGTACCAAAAGGAAATGGTTAATGTTCAACCATTTCAAGAGGTAGCATATGATCAAGATCCAGTGATACTGCAAGAGGAAGTCCAAGGTAAATTGAAGGATTTGGCAAAGAACAAGGCACCAAGAAATGATGGAATAAAAATTGAAATCTTTCAAGAAAGTGAGGTGGCATAGGAGGCACTCACTCATCTATGCCAAGAAATTTGCAAGACAATTATCTGGTCGATTGATTGGAAGAGATCCATATTTGTGCCTGTTGCAAAGAAATCATCGGACAATATCTTTGAAATCCAATGCAAGTAAAGTTTTACTAAAGGTAAGGATACATTGACAGAGAACTTCAGAGGTTGCAGCTGGATTCAGAAGAGGATGTGGAATGAGGTATATCATTGCTGATGTCCCATAGATCTTGGCTGAAAGCAGAGAATGTCAGAAAGATGTTTTCCTCTGCTTTTTTGACTACACAAAGGCTTTTGATTGTGTGGATCATGACAAGCTATGGGCAACATTGCGAAGTATGAG
>NW_006408913.1:882409-884289 GCF_000296735.1 Chrysochloris asiatica
TGCCATGGGCTGCCAAAAGAACCAACAGATCTGTGTTGGAAGAAGTGCAGCCAGAGTGCTCCTTGGAGGCCAGGATGGCCAGACTTCATCTCTCATACTTCGGACATATTGTCAAGAGGGACCAGTTGCTGGAAAAGGATATCATGTTTGGTAAGGTGGAGGGTCAGAGAAAAAGAGGAAGACCCCATCGAGATGGATTGGCCAAGTGGCAGCATCAATGGGCTCAAGCATGACAACAATTCTGAGGTTGGCCCAGGATCAGGCAGTGTTTCATTCTGTTGTGCATAGGGTCGCTATGAGTTGGTACCAACTTTCACATGCATATGAGGCTCTTGAACACTTTAAAGAGATCTTATACAGCAAGATATTATATTTTCATAATGCAATACATAAAAGAATTGATGAATTTGAGCTATGGTGTTAGAGAAGACTATTAAAGGTACCATTGACTGCCAGAAGAACAAACAAATCTGTTTTGGAAGAAGTACAACAGAAGCCAGGATGGTGAGACTTTGTCTTTTATAGTTCAGGCACATTATCAAGAGGAACCTGGAGAAGGACATCATGCTTGGTAAGTGGGGGATCACTGAAGAGAGGGAGAACCCCCCAAAGTGATGGATTGGCACAGTGGCAGCAGCAATGGGCTCAAGCATAACAGCAATTATGAGGACAGCACAGGACCGAAGCACTGTTCATTCTGTTGTAGGTAGGGTTGCTATGGGTCAAAACTGACTCAACAGTACCTAACAACAACAATGGTTAACGATTGCCAATATATCTTCATATATTGTTGAAATATCTGTTCTTGCCCTCTGCCCATTTTTTAATTGGATTATTTATCTTTTTACTGAAGTATTTAAATGTTCTATAAATTTTAGAAAGTAGTCCCTCGTCTGCAATGTCATTGCCAGAAAAAAATTTTTCCAGTCTGTGAGTTCTCATCTTATTCTTGTGGTGAAATCTTTTGATGCACGTAAGTGTCTGATTTTTAGGAGGTACCAGTCATTTATTTTGTCTTAGGCAGTGTTTGTGTTTTATGTTTGATAAGTGTATTTATGCCATGTATCAGGGCACCTAAATTTGTCCCTCTTTTTTCAATGGTGATCTTTATAGTTCACGGTTTTACATTTAGGTCTTTAATCCACATTGAGTTTGTTTTTGTATATGGTGTGAGATATGGGCCTTGTTTCATTTTCCTGCCAATGGATTTTTCAGTTTTGCCAGCACCATTTAGTGAAAATACTATTCCCCATTCAATATGTTTTAACCCTTTGTTGAAGATCTACTGACCATAGGTGGATAGATTTACTCTTAGGTTCTCAATTCTGTCCCATTGATCTATCTGTCTTTTGTTGTACCAGCACCAGGCTCTTTTGGCTGTTGTGGCTGTACAGTAGGCTTTGAGATTGGGAAGTGAAAGTGAGAGCCCACTTATTTTGTTCTTTTTTAAAGTAATGCTTTGCTTATTCTGGGGACATTTTCCTTTCCATAAAAAATTTCTATCTCTCTAAAGAATGATTGTTGGAACCTGGATTGGTATTGTAGCATATCCATAGATAGTCTTGGGTAGTGTTGACATTTTCACAATGTTAAGTCTTCTTATCTATTAGGTCTCTTTTGGTTTCTTATAGTAGTGTTTTATTGTTTTCTTTGGATAGGTCTTTTCTTTCTCTGGCTAGGTTTATTCCTAAGTACTTCATCTTTTGAGTGGCTGTTGTAAATGGTATTGCTTTACTGATTTTTTTTTTCCAGAGCTTTCTTTATTGGCATAAAGGAATCTGATTGATTTTCTTTTTTTTTAATGTTTTATTGTGAATTATGTGATAGTTTACATGGGAGAATCTTCAGCACACAGTCGCTCTCCCTCTCTGGATCTAAAG
>NW_006408913.1:885054-941315 GCF_000296735.1 Chrysochloris asiatica
TTCCCGTTGAGTCTTAGTCTTGGAAGGGGGTTTGCGCTGAGGGGACCCGACCACTTGCCTTGATGTTTCTTGGGCAAGCAAGTTGCTTGTTCTTGTAGTAACAGTCGGTCTGCCTATGTTGTTTTGTATTTTTCCTGTAGGTCTTTCTTTCACTGATTGATTTTCATATGTTGAGCTTGTGTCCTTCCCCTTTGCTGAATCTTTCAATGAGTTCCAATCATTTTTTTGTTGAGTCTTTGGGATTTTCTATGGATAAGGATCATATCCTTGGCAAATAGAGGGATTTTACTTCTTTGTTCATTTGGATGCCTTCAATTTCTCTTTCTTGCCTTACATGTTTGGCTAAGACTTCTAGTACAATATTGAGTAGAAGTGGTGATAAAGGGCATCCTTGTCTGGTTCCTGTTCACAATGGGATTACTTTCAGTTTCTTTCCATTGAGAGCAATGTTGGCTGTTTATTTGGTGTGTCATTGTTGTTAAGTGCCTTTGAGTCAGTTCCGACTCATAGCAACCTTATATAGGGTTTCTGAGGAGTGGCTGATGGGTTTGAATTACCAATTTTGCAGTTCAAACTGACCTTGCAGTTCATTGCTTATCATACGGTGCCACACCAAGACTCCATGGTTTTGAATATATGCCCTTAATTATGTTGAGGAATTTCCCTTCTAGTCCTATTTTGTTGAGTGTTTTTTAATCAGGAATGAGTGTTAGATTTTGTCAGATATCTTTCCTGCATCAGTTGATGTGATCATGATGTTTTTTGCCTGGTTTTGGTATCAGGGTTATTCTTGCTTCATAAGATAAATTCAGGAGCTTTCCATCCTTTTCTTTGTTCTGGAATAGTTTGGGTAGAATTTATGTCAGCTCCTCTATGAATTTTTGGTAGAATTCACCAGTAAAGCCATTTGGCCCTGGACTTTTTTTTGTTTGGGAGTGTCTTATTGACTTGAACAGTTTCTTCTTTTGTTAGGAGATCTGTTCATGTTTTTTACTTAAGTCTGTGTTAGTTTAAGTAGGTCATGTGTTTCTACAAGTTTGTCCATTTCTTCTAGATTTTCAAATTTGCTGGAGTATAATTCTTCATAGTATTTTGTAATTATCCTTTTTATTTCCATTGGTTCTGCTGTGATACCACCCATAATATTTATTAAGGTCACCTTTCTTGGGGGTGGGTACAGATATGGATCTCTCCCATTTTGTTAGCCAGATAACTAGCTGTCTTACAGATTTTTTTGTTTCATTTTTAAATTTGTTCTACTATCCATTAGCTTTTCAATTTCCATGTATTTGATTTTGTTTCCTTGCTCTTCCTATTGTTAATTCCTCATTTTATAGCATTGTAATCTGAAAAGATGCTTTGTGGTATTACGTTTTTACATTTATTGATGCTTGCTTTGTATCCTAACATATGGTCTAGAGAGTGATCCGTGTACACTGGGAAACAATGTATATTGTGCTGTTGTTGGGTAAGTGCTCTGTATAAATCTGTGAGATCAAGTTGGTTGACTATGTTGATTAGTTCTTTTGTGTCTTTGTTGAGTTTCTTCCTAGTTCTTCTGTCCTTTATCAAAAGTGGAGTGCTAAAATCTCCTACTATTATTGTGGAGTTGTATATTTCTTCCTTCAATTCGTTTAGAATTTTATTTCTTCCAGATTTTTTGGCATAGACAAGTGAGTGCTTCCAGCATTGCATCAGTTTGTTGAAATATTTCAAATGATATTCCATCAATTCCTGGAATCTTGTTTTTCACTAATAACTTCAGTGAAGCTTGGACTTCTTCCTTCAAAACCATCATTTTTTGTTGTTGTTGTTGTTTTTTAATCATATGCTACCTCCTAAAATCATTGAATGTCAACCAAATCTTTTTGTATTTTTATCATCTTCTTTTGATGCTTCCTTCATTGTTCAATATTTTGTCCTTACAATTCTTTAATATTTCAAGTTGAGACATTGTTTTTTTCTTCTGTTCTTTCAGCTTGAAAAATGCTGAGTGTGTTCTTCCCTTTTGATTTTATAACTCTGGGTATTTATACATTTCATTATAATATTTTACTTTGTCTTCTTGAAATATCCTTGGAAATTATCTATTTAGATCTTTTACATCATCATGTCTTCCATTCGCTTTAGCTACTTTACATCCAAGAACAAGTTTCAGAGTCTCGTCTGACATCCATTTGGGACTTTTCTTTCTTTGCTTTTTTTTTTTTTTTTTCCTTTGCTATCTTTTTAATGACCTTTAATCAAATATGACCCATATCATTGGTTATTAATATTCATTGAATCACATCTGTTCATGAGATGGTCTCTAAATTAAGTTGGGATATATTCAAGGTCATATTTTGTCTCTTATGAACTTGTTTTAATTTTCTTCAGCTTCAACCGGAACTTGCATATATGCAATTGCTGTTCTGTTTCGTTTTGGCTGACAGTATTGAACTTCTCCGCTGTTTCTTCCCACAAATGTAGTTAGCTTGATTCCTGTGTATTCCATCTGGTGAGGTCCACATATATGGTTGCTGTTTATGTTGTTGAAAAAAGGTATTTGCATTGAATAAGTCGTTAGTCTTACAAAATTCTATCATGTGATCTCTAGTGTCTCGTTTCTATCACCAAGACCTTACTTTTCAACTATCTGTCCTTCACAACCAAACAACAGTCCCTTCTCTTTGTTTCTAGCTTTTGCATTCCAATCACCAGTAATTATCAATGCATCTTGACTACATGCTTGATCAGTTTCAGACAGAAGAAGTTGGTCAAAAACTCTTAATTCCTTCATCATTGGCTTTGATGTTTGGTACATGATTTTGAATAGTAGTTGTATTAACTGGTCTTCCTTCTTGTTGTTGTTGTTAAGTGCCGTCGAGTCTGTTCCCACCCATAGCGACCCTGTATAGGGTTTCCAAGGAGTAGCTGGTAGGTTTGAACTGCTGACCTTGCGCAGTCCAGCGCATTAACACACAGCGCCACACCAGGACTCCTGGTCTTCCTTATAGACCTATAGATATTATCCTATCACAGCAGCATTGTACTTCTAGATGGATCTTGAAATGCTCTTTCTGATGATGAATGTGACACCATTCCTCTTCAATTTGTTGTTCCTGGCATAATAAATCATAATGATTGTCCGAATCAAAATGGCCAGTACCAGTCCATTTCAGCTCATTAACACCTAGGCTCTCAATCTCTATGCATTCCATTTCACTTTTGACTACTTCCAGTTTTCCTAAATTCACACTTTCTATATTCCATGTTCTGTTTCTTGTCCATTTGAGTCATGCCCATCAGCAGTGAAGGTCCTGAGAGCTTTGCTCTATCGTTCAGGTCAACTTTACTTTGAGGAGGCAGCTCTTCCCCAGTTGTATTTCGAGTGCCATCCAACCTGAGGGGCTCATCTTCTGCCACTATATCTGACAGCGTTTCACTGCTACTCATAAGATTTTCAGTGGCTATTCCTTCAGAAGCAGAATGCCTATTCCTACTTCTTAGTCTCTTTTTAGTCTGAAAGCTCCAGTGAAACTTGTCCACCATGGGTGAGCCTCTGGTATTTGAGTGGCAAAGCGTCCAGCATCACAGCAACAGCAAGCCACCACAGTATGATAAATGACAAATGAATGTGTGCATATGTGTATATATACTCTAAACATATAGATACACACTAAACATATATACATATATATATGTATATATATATACGTTTAGTGAGAGACACACAAAAAACTAAAATAGTCTAACAAGAAACAAAATACTGAAGAAAACATCTTTTGATTTTTTTTATCAAGATTCAGATGTAGAGGACATCTTCTCATCAAACTTTACTTCTGAGTCACCTTTTCTCCTTTGAACTGGTTGGGCTAGAAAATAAGTAAAATATTTTGCAGAGTCTGATGGAGAAGATGTTGATTTTGCAATGTCTAATTAAATGCGCAAAGAACACAGAAAGGTTTTTCAACAAATAACTTGTGTTTGTCCTTTTGGTCTCAGACTTTTGTACATCTGGCTTATTTTAATGTGACAATGTAATTGATGTGTTTTTATTATTGTGGTGGTAGGCCTACTAACATTCTGTTCTTACACATACAGTTTATGCTCTTTTTTACTCATTGAAATGACACACACTGAGTGATTGGCTTGAAGAATTGTTATAGCTGTGCGTAAGCACAGATTTGAATTTCCATGGTTGCAGACCACAGATCTTCTTTTTGAAACAGAGTTTAAGCATTAAAAAGAAAAATCTAAGACACTAATACGCTAACCTTTGGAATAAGTAGTGGTTTCCATTTTGTTATGCATTTGTTTTCTCATTTTTATCATGAACAGGGGTCTGCAGGTCGAGGGGTGGCTCTCTGCACCTGAATCCCTTGCACGGGCACTTTGGCTGCATGTGCACCCTCCTGTCAGATGGCTGCACTCTCTTAGACTCTCTTGCTCCTCTCTCACAGGCAACTTCGAAGCCAACTCAGTCTCATCATCATTGCCCAGATGCTGGGCCAGCAAGAGACGCTCCCTCTCTGGCAAAAGAGTACCCAGGTGAGTCTTGTTTCACAGCTGGACCAATTGTTAAGTGCTGTCAAGTGGATTCCAACCCATAGCGACCCTGTATAGGGTTCCCAAGGAGCAGCTGATGAGCTTGAACTACCGACCTTGCAGTTCAGCATTAGCTCACAGTGCCATACCAGGACTCCTGCTGGACCAGTATGCACCTATAAATGGATGAACAGTTCTCCCATGGTCTGCTCATTTCTGATGTTTTCCCCAAAGCTTAGGAGCCTGAGATGAGGAGAGCTAGACTGTGTTTGGTTTGTTACTCATTGTCTTCCAATCAGCAAATATTTTTTTGCATGCATAACAGCTGTTTCTTGGAAACCCTGTACAGGGTTACTATGAGTCAGAACCAACTCGATGGCACTTAACGACGACTATTATTACATTGTGGACTCTGAGGAGGGAACAGTGATCTGAAAGCACTGATTCTTTTTTATAGGTAGTAAAAACATACTTATTAAATTGGTCCCCTTCTGTCCCAGGGTTAGACATTTCTTTAGGGAGCAAATTCATTGGAGTTCTGTTCCCCTTCCCCGTCCTTCTTTTCTCCAAGAAACTCCTGTTTGCAGCTGAGAGAGCATCACTTCTGTGCCAGCACAGAACAGAGGTCAAGGAGTTCGAGAATGCTTTTACCTGCCCAGGAATCTCCCTGACATCCCAGAAGAGTTGCTAGGCAAAACTGAACCCTGAGACACAGTGACACCACAAGGGTAAAGCTTGAATCTCTCCTGTCACTGTAAGGGTTCCAAGTAGAGCCCCCACACCCCTGCCCAGAATGCTGGTGAAGAGTTCAGCACACTCTGGAAAGGTGGACATACTGGCTGAGTCTGAGATGCTATGACTAAATACACCGAAAGGTGACCGGTTTGCTTGGGTTGTGATCTTGGGTTTAGCTTGGTCTTTGACCTGGCTGCCCCCTTTGCCTTGAATGCTTTCCCTTTAGAACTCAACATGACTTCTTGTCATTCTGATTCCAGCTAAAACAGTCACCTCTTCAAGGAGACCTTTCCTGATTTCCCAACCCAAAAATGCCCCTCCCATCACTATTGCCCTGTTTTAGATCGGTTGTGGCTTTCACCTCCTGATAGTTTAGTTATGTATCTAATGCCCAGGTGCTTTGTCTCTGTCCAGTCCCCTGTAGGACAAAAGCTCTTTAAGAGAAGGGGTCCAGTCTTTTCTGCTCACTGCTGCCCCTGGGCACCTAGCACAGTTTGGGGCACATGTCAGGTTCTCAGTACACATTTGTGGGGTGAATGAATACCAACATCCAGTTGTTAAGAAGTACAGGGGAGAATGTACCCAAGTCCAACTCCAGGACAGGCAGAGCCCTTGGCTCCAGCTGGGGAGGAAGTGACCTGCACAAGGTTACTTGATGGCAGAGCTTCTCTATGACAAAGAGAGAGCAGAGGGGCCAGGCGGTGTCATGAGGGCCAGCACTGGGGGCAGGAGAAGGGGACAGGCAGGCAGAGCCGGGAGAGCCTGAGAGAAGGGCGTTGGTGTAGGCCACAGGCTGGGGCTGAGTCCTGGAGACTGAACTCTGCAGGCAGCCAAGCGTGGTGACAGAGGAGTGGAGGGGGAGGCCAGAGTGTCAAGGTAAAAGGAGGATGAGGAGCAGAGGGCTGGGTGGGATAACCCACCAGGGCTAGGACTGGCAAGACACACAGGGTGCTCAGAGTATCAGGGTCAGCTCAAGGTCTGGGACTTTGTTTTGATTTGTTGTGTTTTGTTTTTCTAGGCCAGAGGGAGGGTAGGGTAGGGGTGAGAGTATGTACTCATGGTGGAGGCCAGAGAGTGGCAAGTGGGGGAGGTTTGTAGAGGAAGAACTAGGTTATCTGGTCTGCAGGGAAGCTGACAGGAAAGTGAGTAGAAGGGGCACTTGGAGGTAGGGAGATCTGTCCCAGAGAGCTGCCCCAAAGCAAGGGCAGTAGCCAGCCAAGGACAAGGTCCAGCCTTGCCGTTCTGATCCCCAGATCCAGGACTGTTCTGTCCATCTGCCCTTGAGTCCTGGTGTGGCACTGTAGGACAAGCACTGGACTACTAACCACATGCTTTGCAGTTCAAACCCACCAGCCACTCCTTGGAAACCCTATACAGGGTCCCTATGAGTCAGAGCCTACTCAATGGCACTTAATAACAACTGACTGTTGATTTGTCATTCACTACGTACCTCCTGTGTGGCAGACTGTGAACAAGACATTGTGAGGAGGTCCTGTTCACTGGGGAAACAGAGCTCCTGTGGAATGAACCAGGCCCTGAGGAGCGGAAATGCATCCTAAAAAAGCTGAGTAGGTGCTTGTACAGCAGAGGAGAGAAGGGATTTCCAGGGGAGGAAACGGTACAGGTTGTGACAGATACAGGGAAGCTGAGAGTGAGGGAAGGACTGGAATGGACCTGCCGCCTGCCTTCAAGATGCTTTTCCCACTTGCCCTTACCCCATCTCCCCTGCAGGCCCTGTCCAGACCCTCCTACAACCTCCTCCCAGGTGTCTGGCTTCTAGCTACTGCTCTTTCCTGTCTGTCCTGATCTTCTTGACACACCTTCAAAGGGCCCGCCCTCATACCGGTAGCCACCTAGGTAAATCCACAGGCTCTCTTTCCTAAGTCTCCTCAACAAGGCCTCTACAAAGCTTTGACTGTGGGGTGGCCCCAGCCTGAAACGGGCCCCTTCTTCTTTTCTACACATCCTGTGCTCTCCATTGCTGTTCCAAATCATAGTATAGAGTTTCTAACGAGCGGCTGGTGGGATTGAACCGTCAATCTTGCAGTTAGCAGTCGAGTGCTTGTCCTGCAGCACGACACCAGTGCTCCCCATTAGTGATAGCTAATGGTCCACAAAGCTCTTACTCTGGCTGATGTGTTAAGAATAAATTCTTGGGGCAGGGAGGAAGTTGAGAGACCAGTTGGTAGGTGATTTCAGTAATCCTGAAAAGAGATGCAGCCCAGGTGGTAAAAAGTGGTCAGCGTCATGAGAAGACTTCCCAAGAACTGCCAGCATGATGTGGGAAGTGAGAGGAAGGGGATATGGAGGACCTCCAGGTCCCCTCTAGGAAACAGGGAGAGTGGAGATGCTCATTACTGAGACAGGCAAGACACAGATGGATGGAGCAGGCTTGAGGGAGGAAATCAGGAATTCTTTTCCAGAACATGCTTTTCCCAGTACATCTCTTGCAACACAGCAGACTTCATATCAGACCTTGTCTTCCAGTTAGAGATTTAGAAAGCATGGGCTGCAAATGGCCAAGGCTTCCCATCAACTAGGGAAAGGTTAACTGTGTTCCAACCTGCTATCCATTCATTGATTCACTTGATAAATATTTATGAAACATATACTATGCCAGACACTCTGCTAGACTCTGAGAATACTGCAAGACAAATACTGCCTCCAAGGTGCTTCCATTCTGTTGAGGGCTCAGAGACTAGATAAGCAGGAGTCAAAAAGTTGTGGGAAAATAGTATTATCTTTTGATTCCCTTTTTCCACGAACTCTATGACATCCTCTCATATAAAACAAGTAAATTCCATAGCATGTTAGAAGACCATAAAGGCTCTGGAGGGGCTGGGGAAATAGTAGCATTGGATGAGGGGACCTGCAAGTATGGAGTATGTGGGCTGCAGGGGTAGAGAGGGAGCTGGGGCTGCCCTCCTGAGAATGTGGGGCTGCAGTGAAACCCAGGGAGGAAAGGAGATCTCGGCTTTGCAGTTTCTGGACACAGACTCCAGGGAGCAGCAGGAAGGTGATTGAGTCTGTGCTGGAGGGTGAAGGGGTCCAGGGGAAGAGAAGAGATCCCAGAGGTGAAGTGGATCCATCCCCCAGGGCCTCACAGACACACAAGACCTGTGCCCTCCTCTTGAGGTGAATAGGCACCTCTGCCAGCTTTGGCCAAGGCATGGCATGCTAGCAGTTACTTCACAGGCACTTCATCAGTGTTTTCCTCTCCCTGGGTGATCTGAGCAAGCCCGTGGCCTCTTTTCTTGGGGGCTCACTTGCTTCTTGCTTGGAGGCATCTGCCCTAACTAGGGCTGAGTGTTTACAGAGACACCTCCCAGCAGTGGAGTGGGAAGGGCTCTGGTCCAGGCTCCCACCCCACTAGGACCCACAGTACCCAAACAAGCCCAAATCTCCATCTCCCAGAGATGGGTGTGGCTGCGGGAGAGGGACTGGCTATGGTTGCCCCCAGCTGGAAACAAAAGCAGGAAGGCAGCAGGGCAACTGACAGGAGAGGCTGCCTACTAGAGCAGCAGATAGAAGCTGTTTTTATGGAAAGAGAGGAAACCTCGGGAGCAAGGCCTCGGCTGTCACTATCCTCCTCACAGGCCGCCCAGAGCTCCCATAACAGGGCGGCTCCCAGGCGGGCAGTGGGGGCGAGGCCAGCCTCAAAGGGCCTGCTCCTAGGGAGGGGCCAGAGCACAGCTGTTGAGCCCTCCGTTTTGGAAATGACTTCCCAGACTTCTGAGGCCTGAGCAAAGCGGGCACTACTAGGGTTTTAGTGAAGTTCCAGTCGGACCTCTCTATGGCCCAGAGTCTTCCCTTTCCCTCCTACTCGAGGTTCTTTTTTAAAGGAGCCCTGGCCCACTTCCAGGAACTAGATGCCTCGGGCCTGACTCCTAGCCCCCAGCCCAGCTGTTCTGGTAAGACCTGGGCTGTCTGAGCCTGTGGCTTGCCACGGTGCTGAGCAGGTGTCTGTGGTGAGTCACAGTGAGGAAGACAGTGTGCCAGGCAGGGCTGGGCTCCGTGAGGGAGCCAGGCTGGTGGGGTCTAAGTCCTCTAGCTCTTTGGGCTAGTCCTGAACCTACCAGATCTCAAGAGAGAGCTGCCTTTGTGAGATGCCCGGGCTCTGCTCCTTCATCCTTGCTTCTTTCCAGCTCTCCTAGGGTTACACATAGCCTCAGAGGAGCCTGCCTGTCCCCCACCCCTCCACCCCTGGCTACCCCAGCCAGCAGTTACTCCGAGGCAGCTGGACAATCCCTGCAGGACGAGGCTGAGCTGTCCAAACCAGGCATCTGGGCGGGCCAGAAGGAGTGGCAGGCTGCAGACATCTGGATTTATGCAGGCCACATTCCCTGCCAATGGAGTTCACAACCCATTTGTTCAGAGGATGGGCGGTTTCTCCAAAAAAATAAATATGGGGGCGGATAGGGGTGGCAAAGCTTGTAGACTACGTGGTATATCTACTGTCCTAGTTCTCTAGTGCTGCTATAACAGAAATAACCACAAATGAACGGCTTAAACAGGAAAACATCCCAAAGTTTAGGAGGCTGCAAGTCTAAATTCATGGTGCCAGATCTGGGGGGAGGTTTGCCCTGTGTGTCAGTTCTGGGGGAAGGTCCTTGTATCTGTAGTTTCTGTTTGCTGGTTCCTTGGAGGACTCCATGCAGCTTGGCACCAACCTCTCCCCCACCTCTGCTTGCTTCATGTGTTCATTTTATATCTTGTAAGTGTCTGGCTCCAAACACACCCTACGCATATCCTGCTGCATTAGCATAACAAAGACAGCCCATTCCCAAATGGGATTATGACCACAGGCAGAGAGGTTAGAATTTACAACATGTTTACAACATATTTTGAGGGAACACAACTCAATCCACAACATGTGAAGTATAGACCTTATAGGGAATTCTCATTTGAACAAAACACCTGTGAAAAAGGTATTTATGAGGCAGAGAAAAACAAACAGTTGTTTGATGATAGTAAGGAATTCTTGATGGCTTTACTGAGCATGACCATAGTATTACGATTGTATTGAAGGGCACGAATCCTTATCCTTTTCTATTACAAGTTCTTTATTGGTGAAATGACATTATGTTTGGATTTGCTTTTTTAAAAAAAGAAAGAAAGAAAGAAAACTCCAGACAACAAATCAGGGAGAGGAAGGGGTGGTGAAGGGGGAAGAAAGAGAGTTGGACCAAGAAAGGTTGAATGATGGGCGTGTTGGTTGGTTCTGTCTTCTTTCATGTATGTTTACAATTCCTGCAATAACACATTCAATGAAAAGAATAGTGATGGGAGGAGAGCCAAGGGTGAGAAGGGTCTTGGCCAGTGGCAGGGAGACCCTGCTTCTGGTCTTGGTTCTCCTAAACCTTCAGTGTCTGTTTACTTGTGGGAAGTTAATTAAGCCTTGAGCCAAAGGGGAGCATGGTAGTTCACCAGGGACTGTAAGCTCTACTTTATGAGTGTGTGTGAGACCCACAATCCTGTCCTGGCAAGAAGGTGCCCTGGTCATCTCCATTCTTGAGAAGGCAACATTCAAGCTCTGACAGGTTACTAGCCAGCTCGAAGCCACTTGGCTCTTAGGGCCAAGAGGAGGCTCTAGATGTTGGGAGCCGGTGGTCTGGCTGCAGGCTCGCTGCCGCCCTCTGTGAGTGATGTCTCCTTTCTCCTCCCTAGCTGTCTTCACTCAGACGGCTGCTGAGCCTCGTGAGGCCATCATCCCTCAAGCAGTGCTTGAGCTCCAACCCTGGTACCTCAACACCCTGCCAGGAGCAGCAGTCAAAGGCCAGTGCTGAACTTGACCACAAGGTGGGTACCCAGCATATGCCCGCCTCCGTCAGGCCTCCGCCCCACCTGAGTAGCGGAGGGCAGCAGGGCTTCCACATTGCCTGGCATCCAGGTTCTCGCTGCTGCCAGGCTTCCAAACACCCGGGGCAACGCAGGACAGATACCAACAAGTTGCCTCCTTTCTGAAGAAAAGAGGTGCTCATTACTCCCACGGCTTGTAATTAGTGCCCGTGCCCACACCCCTCCCGAGGCACGGTGCAGTGCTGGATGCAAAGGCTCGCAGGTCCCATGTGCGCCTGGCCCTGCCAGTGTGCTTTACTGCCTCCTTGATAGCCTGGTGTCACTTTCTCTGCTTTGGGGTTCTCGGTTAGTCTTAGTACAGTGTGGAGAGGATGCAGGAGCTAGATGCTGGTGTGGGCGCAGCATGTTGTTGTAGGTGCTGTCGAGTCGGTTCTGACTCATAGAATGCCATGTACAACAGTACGAAACACTGCCTGGTTCTGCCCCATCATCGCAGTTGTTGTTTGCTTGAGTCTGCTGCTGCTGCCACTGTGCCAGTCACAGGGTGTCTCTCTCTTTTTTGCTGACCTTCCCCTCTACCAAACATGATATCCGTCTCTAGAAACTGGACCCCCTTGATAATAACATGTCCAATGTATGAGAGACGGAGTCTGGCCATCCTGGCTTCCAAGAGTATTCTGGCTGTACTTTCTCCAGCACAGATTGGTTTGTTCTTTTGACAATCCATAGTACTTTTAATATTCTCCTCCAGCACCACAACTCAAATGCATCAATTCATCTGCAATCTCCCTTATTCACTGTCCAACTTTCACATGCATATGAGGCTATTGAAAATACCATGGCTTGGGTCCAGTGCACCTTAGTCCTCAAACTGGTATTTTTTGCTCTTGAGCACTTTAAAAAGTTCTTGTGCAGGTTTACCTAAATGCATTACGACATTTGATTTCTTGACTGCTGCTTCCATGAGTGTTGATTGTGGATCTAAACAAAATGATGTCTTTTAACAACTTCAATCTTTTCTCCATTTATCTTGATGTTATTTATTGGTCCAGTGGTGAGGAGTTTTGTTTTCTTTACACTAAGGTGCAACCCATACTGAAGGCTATGGTCTAATCTTCATCAGTAAGTATTTGAAGTCCTCTTTGCTTTCAGCAAGCAAGGTTGTATCATCTGCATATCGCAGATTGTTAATGAGTCCTTCTCTAATACTGATGCCACATATTCTTCTTCATATAATCCAATTTCTCGGATTATTTGCTCACCATACAGATTGAATAAGTATGGTGAAAGCATGCATCCCTGGCACACATCTTCCCTGATTTTAAAACTTCGGGGTCCTCCCCTTACTCTGTTTGAACAGGTTCCTCATGAGCCCAATCAAGTGTTCTGGAATACCCATTCTTTGCAATGTTATCTAAAGTTTGTCATGATCCACACAGTCTAAAGCCTTTGGATAGTCAATAAAGCACAAATAAACATCTTTCTGGTAAAATTTTCTGTTTTCATGTATAAGATGTTGGTGTTAAGTGCTATCAAGTCAATTCCAACTCATAGAGAGCCTTGAGGTTAGCAGTCCAGTGCTTGCACCACATCAGGACTCCATGTGCAAGATTTGTTGTTTTTGTTACGTACCATTTAGTCAGTTCCAACTCAGAGAGACTTTGGATAGGAAACCTTGTATAGGGTTTCCGAGGAGCAGCATGTTCAGGATAGGACATGTTGAAGGAGACGAGACGTTCAAGGGCATGTCTCCATGGGAGCTGCATGGTGTTTGTAGGGCACAGCTGGGGCTGATGGCCCTAGTGTTGGCACACTTCTTTCTAGTTGACTTCTGAGGCATTGCCCAGTTTTCCTAAAAGCCATACCCCAGAGCAGGGCACCATGGAGTTTGGAGGGTGGTGCCTGTGACTCCCTGGGGCCTTCAGAGTGAGAGTCCCAAGGTAGATCCAGGGACATGTGGGTGGATCTGCGGGAATTCTCCTCTCCCTGAGGGCTAGGGGTGAGGAATGGAGATAAGGAGCTTCCTAATTTAGGAAAGTAGTAATTCCAAAAGCTCACTCAGAGGTCGAATGCTGATGATCCAGAAGTCCAACCTTTGGGCATCATTTGGTAAATCAGATAAACAAATTAATTACTTAATGAACACAAATGAACAGCTGAGAAGCTAGGCTAATCCCCAGGTGCGTGCTCCTCTTCTGGAAGATGGATGGAAGGTTGTCTTTCACCTGTACCTAATATTAGTGTGTTTCCAAGGCTGCTGCTTCCCAGGGGAGTTGGAGCTGTTTTCCTGCTCCCTTCTTCTTTGCCAAAGATTTCCTGGAAAACTAGAGCCTGTTATGGAGGCCCGCTCTGGTGTACCCCAATCTCTAGAAAGGAGGTGGGGGTCAGCCCCAGGGGAGTTGGGGAGGTGGCTATGGGAAACCCACTTTACTGGTCTGTCTGAGCAGGTTACAGGTGGACAAGCCTTGGCTGGGGAAGGGGAAAAGGAGAGGAAGAAGGAGAAAGGTCAGAGAGAGAAGGGGCTCATGCCTAGGGCCAAGTGTGACCTCCAAGCACCTGGGGACCACACTTGTGACCTCACCTAACAGAAGTGTTGTTACTGCGCCATGCCTGAGGTTCATTCATCTCAGTGCCCATCTGATAGCAGATCAGCGCCTGGGAAAAGAGGAGTAAATGAGCTGACGGTGTTTTTACCTCAAACAGTTGAAGGAGCTTGTGAAAAGTCTCTCCTGGTCAGCTGTGTGGTCTGGGCGCAGAGAGCTTTCCTGCATATCTTAGCTATGGCTGCTGTAAGCTGTAGGAAGTCAGCCCCTGACTCCTGGAGACAAACCCCCTCCCCCTTGCCTCCGTGCACAACAGGAGGAAATGCGGCCAGGTCCTGATTGGTTGCAGGTGTGATCCACTCCTTTTCACCTGCAGTAGATTTTCAGAAGTAGCTCAATAGAGCTTTCTCCCTAGCTCATTTTCTTTTTTAGTCTCGACGCTCCACTGAAACCTGTCCAGCATCATAGCAGTACATAACAGATGGTAGCTGCACAGGAGGGGCTTTGGCTGTGAATTGAACCAGGGTCTCCCCTCATGGGAGGTAGTGAATGAAAAGCAGCTCTCACAGTGCCTTGACTGCTGTTGTTGTTAAGTTCCGACCCATAGAGACCCTGGATAGGGTTTCCGAGGAGTGACTGTTAAACTTGAACCACCGACTTTGCAGTTCAAACTGACTTTTCAAGTCCAGTGCATTAACCCACAGCGCCACACCAGGACTCAACTGTAGTTCAGCCAATAGCAGATTGAGGTAAAGGGCACGGCCCTGAGAAATGGGGAGAGGCTGGTGGGTGCACAGGTGGTCTGCACAGAAGTAGCCAAACCCATTGTCAAGTCAATTCCAACTCATACCAACCCTGTAGGACACAGAAGGGGTTTCAAGGTTGTGAATCTTTACAGAAGCACCCTGCTACATCTTTAACCCCCAGAGGAGCTTGTGGTTTCAATGACCTGACAACCTTCTGTATAACGGTTGGTCAAGCATCTTAACCATTGCATCACCGGGGCTCCTCATAGAAGTAGTAAGGGGTCTGCAAAGTTAGCAGTGAGATGTGTTCTGCCCCTCTGGAAGGGGCCTGGTGCAGGAGCAGGTGACTGGCTCCCTGCAGCTCAGTCTGCTCACCACAGCCAACTGACTCCTCGTTAGGCCTGAGCATGTTTCATCTTCAAAGGTGATCAGGCTACTCCCCAGCCAAAAAAGCGAGGCCGGCGTCATCCACCCTGTTTTACAGGGAGTGGCGGTGGTCTGGGCTGCAGCATGGCCTTTCATCCCCAGAGCTCAAAGTCTCTGACTTTTTTCTTCTCCAATTACAATGGAGAAACAGAGGCCAGAGTGAGGTCAGCCTGAGATGACCCAGCTTGGAGGAAATGGCAACTTTTCTGAACTCTTGGGGCTACTGCGGACCCCCAGCCTTTTGATACGTGCCCATCCTCCAGGCTCAGTGCTCACTGCTGTCTGGGAGATTTCCGGCTCAGCTTGAGTCTATGGGGGTCACAGCCCTGCACAGCAAATAAACACTTTTGCGAGGCTCCTCTCCTCCTGGTTATTCCACCTTCCCTCTGCCTAGGGCCTTGGCCCATGCTCCTCACTCTTCCTGGGAGGCTCCCAGGCCTTCTACTTCCTTTCCTTTCTTCCCTCCCCCAAGGCTGGGGGAGCTAGCTGCTCCTAGGTACCACGGCCCTACTTTCTCTCTCGCTTGCTCACTGATCGCATGTCTGTAACTAAGGATAGACTGTGGGTTCACACATACTCTCCCAGCTGTGCATTGTATGTTTGGCACTCAGTGACTGCTGCATGAAAGACAAAACCAATGAAGGAATAAATCCAATCTGAGTTCTCCCTCTTTCTCTGGGAGTCTTGGGTGGAGCAGTTAGCACTTCCCATAAAAGGCTGCTGATTCAAACCCACCCAGAAGCACCTGCTTCATTTAATATTTCTGCCCATAGAATCCTTCAATATTACAATATTGGATGATGCAAAAAGTATCCAAAGAAGATGGAAGGAATACACAGAGTCACTGTACCAAAAAGAAATGATCAGTGTTCAAGCATTTCAAGAGGTAGCATATGATCAAGAGCCAATGGCACTGAAGGAAGGAGGCCAGGCGCACCGAAGCCAATGGCAAAGAATAAGGCACCAGGAGTTGATGGTGTACAAATTGAAATCTTTAAACAAACTGAGGCAGCACTGGAGGCGCTCACTCATCTCTGCCAAGAAATTTGGAAAAAAGCTACCTGGTCAACTAATTGGAAGAGATTCATATTTGAGCACAGTCCAAAGAGAGGTAACCCAAAAGGATGTGGAAATCATTGGACAATATCATTAATATAACATGCAAGTAAAATTTTACTAAAGATAATTCAAAAACGGCCAAAGCAATACATTGACAGGGAACTGCCAGAGGTCAATCCAGACTCAAACTAGGATGTAGAATGAGGGATATCATTACTGATGTCAGGTGGATCTTGGCTGAAAGCAGAGAATACCAGAAAGATGTCTACCTGTGCGTCATTGACTATGCAAAGGCTTTTGACTGTGTGGATCATGACAAGCTATGGATAACATTGTAAAGAATGAATATTCCAGAACACTTATTTGTGCTCATGAGGAAACTATACACAGACCAGGAGACAGTTGTTCAAACAACACAGGGAACACTGAATGGTATAAAATCAGGAAAGGTGGGTACCAGGGTTGTATTTTTTCATCATGTATATTCAGTCTGTATACTGAGCAAATAATCCGAGAAGCTGGATTATATGAAGAAGAATATGGCATCAGGATTGAACGAAGAAGACTCATTAACAACCTGAGATAATGCAGATGATACAACCTTGCTTGCTGAAAGTGAAGAGGACTTAAAATACTTACTGATCAAAGACCACAGCCTTCAGTATGGATTGTACCTCATTGTAAAGAAAACAAAAATCCTCATAACTGGACCAATAAATAACATTATGATAAATGGAGAAAAGATTGACGTTGTCAAAGACTTGCTTTTAAACTAGGATCTACTATCAACACTCTTGGAAACAGTAGTCAAGAAATCAAATGACATATTGCATTAGGCAAAGCTGCTGCACAAGACCTTTTTAAAGTGTTGAAGAGCAAAGATGTAAATTTGAGGACTATGGTGCGCCTGACCCAAGCCATGGTATTTTCAATAGCCTCATATGCTTGTGAAAGTTAGACAATGAATAGGAAGACCATAGAATAATGTATGCATTATGGTGTCGGAGGAGAATATTGAAAGTACCATAAACTGTCAGAAGAACAAACCAATCTGTGTTGGAAGAAGTACAGCCAGACTACTCTTTGGAAATCAGGATGGCCAAACTTGGTCTCTTATACTTAGGACATGTTATCAGGAGGGAGCAGTTCCTGGGAAAGGACATCATGTTTGGTAAAGTGGAGGGTCAGAGGAAAAGAGCAAGACCCCCAGTGAGATGGATTGGCACAGTGGCAGCAGCAGTGGGCTCAGGTGTAGCCACGATTGTGATGATGACACAGCCTCTGCAGTGTTTCATTCCATTGTGCAGAGGGTTGCTTGTGAGTCAGAACCGAATGGAGGGCACCTAACAACAACAACAGCAACAACAACAATAACAATAACAATAACAGGCGCCTTGGAAGATAGACCTGGTGATCACAGTCTTGAAAACCCTATGGTGACAAGATGGTGGACTAGACAGACACACTACACGGACCTTCTACAACAAAGATACGGGAGACAAAAAAAAACAGACACAGATGAAAATTCTGGCACCCTGAACTTCAAAAGAAAGGTTAGAGCGGTGGATGGAGTGCTTGCTGGGAGAAGAGGCCAAGCAGGGACGAGAGAGAGGGAGACTGACTTTAGACCATCTTGTGAGCAGCTTTGGCAGTGGAAGGAGGCCTGGCAGAGCAGATTCACACAGGCGATTTAAAAGGTGTGATTTCTTCTTTTTCCCCACACTCCTCTGGTGACCAGGAATGTGGCCAGCTCCCACCCTCGTCCACCTCCAGCTTAGACCCTGTACTGGGTTTGGAATCCTGTGGTTGGATGCTACCTTGGTGTGAGGTGGGGGCAGGCTGCTCAGTTTTGGTGCCTGGATTCAGGTGGACCCGGCTCCAGACCTACAGAACCTGCAGAGCCACCAGACCAGTGTGTAACCCAGTCACCCTGCCCCCAGCTGTCCTGTGGTCCTAACAGACACTGAAACCAGCTCCATCCAGGGCCCCCACAAACTACTTCTGGATTGAGTGCCCTGAACATAGATAACATAGAGGCCAATAGTAATTCCATCTAGGGCCAGGAGTCGCCTGTGAGCTTTTTCATCAGGAGCCCCCAAAGATTTCTCCCCTACGGATTCAATAACTACTCTGTTTGATTTTTACAAATATGACAACCTTACAATGACCTGGAGAAAACAGACAAATTTTGCTCACACAAAAATATAAGAAAGAATGGCTCAAACAAATGACCAGGATGCAGAGCCAGATACATTTTTGAGGAAGAAAAGGCAATAGAACGAATTAAAAAGATTTCAGGAGAATAATAATTAGGTTCGATAGAAAGATCAAGGAAAGCAAGAAGAACGCAGGAAATCAGGAAAACACTACAAGAACAAACAAAATAAATGCAAATTTTGAAACAATACAAAACCTGAAATTAGAAATCCAGAAGATTGATAGGAAGATTTCAGAAATGGACCATACATTGAAAAGGCAAAGAAGTTAGATGCAAAGCAATGGAAACCTGAATTAGTGAGTTTGAAGACAAATCTCTCAATACTAGTATGCTAGAAGAACAATCAGAAAAAAGATTGAAAAAATCTGAAGAAAACCTAAGAGTTATGTGGGCCATCACGAAGAGGAACAATTTACGAAAGATCAGAATATTCCAGAACAGGAAAAGAAAAGCACAAAGAAAATTGCTGAAGAACTGTTGGGAAAAAACTTCCCTAACGTCATGAAAGATGAGAAGATAAAGCATATACAAGCAGCTCAACGAACCCCAAACTGAGTAGATCCCAAAAGAAAATCACCAAGGCATATCATAATCAAACTCTGCAAAATCAAAAACAAGGAAAGACTCCTGAGAGTAACTCAGGAAAAATGACAAGCTACCTGCAAAGGAGAAGCAGTAAGAATAAGCTCTGATGTCCCAGCAGAAACCATGCAGGGAAAAAGGCAATGGAATGACATCTACAACATTTTGAAAGAAAAATATTTCCAGCTAAGAATCATTTTCCCAGCAAAGCAGTCCCTTAGATTTGTTGTTGTTAAGTACTGTCGAGTCAGTTCTGACTCATAACAACCCTGTATAGGGTTTCCAAGGGGCGGCCATTGAGTTTGAACCACCAACCTTGTGGTCCAGTGCATTATCCTACAGCACCACAAATATGGTGATGAAATTAGGACATTTCCTGATAAACAGAAATTAAAGGAATTTGTAATGATCAGACTAACTTTGCCAAAAAATGCTAACGGCTGTTCTTTGGACTAAGAATGAACAACAGCAGTCAACAGCCTGAGATTAACCATGCATGACAACACCACCCAGAACCCAATCCAGATATAGAAGTATTTAAAGTAAAACAAACCTACAAGGCTGAAAATTGGGATCCAGAGATACCAATGTATAAAGAAGCCAACTGCAAAGCAAGAAGAGGGAAGAGTGTATTTACAGAACTTCCAAATGGCAAGGAAGTCAAGTAGATTTCAAGATAAAATGGACTGTTTTAGGCAGGGGAAAAAAACAATAAATTACAGGGTAACCTCAAAGAAAAATAATACACCTGCACATCAGAATTTAAAAAGGAGGAAAATTAGAAATATTTAGTAAACATTATTATGACAGAAATTAAAATGAAAAGAAACCTACACACAAAATGAAGCCAGCACACTAAATTATGCGGAACAAAGAATCCAGCAGCACCACAAAAATCACACCCAGAAAAATGACAGCAATCATTTCATACCTATTGATAATGAAACTGAATGTAAATGGATTAATTGTACCAGTCAAGAGACATAAAGAGCAGAATGGATAAGAAAACAGGATCCTTCAATAAACTGTCTTCAAGAGACATATCAAAAAGATGGAGACAGCCTAAATGCCAATCAACAAAAGAAACTTTGGTTAAGGTACATACACACAATAGAATATTATAAAATGTTGAGTAATGATGAATTTGTAAAACACCTCACAACACGGTTGTACCTGGTAGAGACATTGTGCTGAGTAAAATTGTTGTTGTTGTTGTTAAGTGCCATCGAGTCGGATCCGACCCATAGCGACCCTGTACAGGGTTTCCGAGGGTGTAAATCTTTACGAGTAAAATTAGTCAATCACAAAAGGACAAACACTTTGTGAGACCAATGTTGTAAAAATTATTTTTTTAAAAAGTTTTCTTGATAGAAGAAACAATCTAGCATGGTGTTGGGGTAGAGGGAGCGAAAATTACTCATGGGCTAGAGAGTAGACTCCTGTTAACATGGGTGACAGGGCAGGCAATACACAAGAGGGAGGTTAGCAGAGCAAAGATGAAGGTAGCAGGAGACACAGGGAGGAATGCAAAAGATTTTTGCACAGCATGTAGTGAAGCACAGGGTATGGTTTGTTGAATATAAAACTGATAATCTGTTCTGTAAACCTTCACTCATTTCACATTAAAAAGTTAAAACAAAACGAAACATTGACAAAAAAAAAAAAAACCTATGGGGCAGTTCTACCTCTACACACATAGGGTTACCATAGTCAGAGTTGACTCAAGTGCACCCAGTGACTCCCTCTCTATACTCTCCTTCTTCCACCCTGTTGTGGCCTTCCACTCCCCTGACTGTTAACAATGATTGCAATCCCCTCGGTGTACCATTAGCTATCAGTGTTTACCTCTATTCACTTTAACTCGTGCAGTCCTCCCCTTGTCTTCCACTACCTTCATCTTCTCTGCTAACCTCCTTCTCCTTGTATATTGCTTTTTCCATCACTCTCTAGCCCGTGAAGATTTTGCCCTTTCCTCCCAGCCCTGGTAACCATCATACAATGTTTCTTTTAGTAAGAAGTGGCTTACTGTCTGTCCTTTTGTGATTGACTCCTTTCACTCAGCATAATGTCCTCCAGGAGGATGGTTTCCTACAGGTGTTCAGTCTAAGAGGTGGGGGTAGCCTCCAAGTGTTTCCCCTTTGCTCCTGGATAGCGATTCTGCAAGAGACCAGCACCTTCCCAGGCCTTGGCTTGGGGGTCTCTGTGGCTTTGGCCACTGTGCAGACAAATGTTGCATAACTTGATTCCGTTTACCACCAACTCCTCAGAGCTACCAGCTCAGCCCTCTACTCAGAACCAGGCTTTGCCAGGGGTATTTTGTTTTCTTTCAGCTGACTTGTGTAAACATTATTTGACCAGATTCTGTTTCCCTGTGTTCGGCCTAATCTGAAGGAGTCCCTAGGTGATATAGAGGGTTACTATGCATGGCTGCTAACCAAAAGGTTGGAGGTTTGATTCCATTCCAAGGAGCCTCAGAAGAAAAACCTGGCAATCTACTTCTGGAAAGTCAGCCGTTAGAAACCTAGTGGAGACAGTTCCACTCTGACACACATGGGCTCACAATGAATTGAAATTGACTCAGCATCAAGTGGGATGGATCCAGTCTGAGGCTCAAACCCACACATTTTGAACAAGATTATTGATATTTTGATCTTGTGAAATCTGCCATTGTCAAATATGTCCTTATTTATCATGCTTTTCAGTGGTTTCTTACTGTGTCCCATCTTTGGCCGCATAATGAAATTTTCTTTGTTCCATTCCTCTCACTCCACCCGTGAGAGATTTGGAAGGTATACTAAACCAGAATCTTTATGTGGGGGATAGACATTTTTCTCCAGGGGGACATTGAGGAAGTTGATTGTCTTCCACGATGTGGAGATAAAAAATAAGGTCCACAAAGGGAGAAAGTCTCAGCGCCTCTCTCGTCTGCCTTCCCAGCTGACGACTCTCTGAAGGTCTGTACCTTGATGCTCCGTGATGCTCTCCCTCCCCAAGGCTGCAGCTTCTAGGCAGTGCACACCTTGGCTTGGGGATGGCTTGTTTGCTGGAAGAGAAGCTGCATTTGCAAAGAGCTGATTTTAAGGGGAGGGATGTGTGCTTGGGTAGTGCTCTGGGGTGATGTCTGCGCCTGCTGCTTGAGACTGTTGGACTCAATGCTGGGGTCCGCTGTGTGCTTGTATACTAGTGTGTCTTCTGTATATTTCTGTGGTGTGTTAATAGAGCTCATGGACAAGTTTTACTGCTTTGGCTCCCGCTGTGGTGACTGCAGCTGCCCTGTGTTGGGTGGCCCTGCCAAGAGCAGTCTATGGTGACTGGGGTGTGGTCCAGCCAGGTTATTGGTGAGGAGAGGTACGTCTCTCCCAAGAGCAGGGCAGAGAGGGTGTCGCTGACTTTTGGCAGCTCTGTGCTCGCCTCTACCTTCTGTTCTTGGCACACCTAACACCCTCACCAACAAGGGAACATGTGTCCTTCAGACTTAGCTGGAGCAAAGACCTCTTCCCTTGTCCTGTGCCACCCAGAAAGACAGGTGGAGCCAGTCTCTCCTGACCTGACTGCACTCTGCCTCCTGAGAGTGCCTGTCCTTTCCTTCTAGTCTCTCCCACATCAGGGAGAGCAAGGCCCTCAGGATTTGGGACCTTGGTACTCTACAAGGTTGGAAGGGCTGGGAAGGAACTGGTTTTGAGGAATTGAAAATAGATATTCAGGAGTCCTGGGTTCTTCCCCTGACGATCCCTGTAGTCTGTGGTTGGTTGGTTCCTCCTTACTTCCTCCAAAAGTAAGGATCAGCAGACCTCTTCTGAGGTAAACCTCAAAGAGGTCCCCTCTGGGAAGATGACTTGAGGGGGAAGGAGAGACAGATCTCTGAACTGGTCCCACATCACAGCCACCTAAGCAGCCAGTGGACCGCCTCAAAGTCAGTACTTCAGAGGGTCAGAGACTGCACTGGGCAAGTCAGCATTGGTGGGTCCCAGGAATTCTGGCTTCTTTGCAAGTGTATAGACAGTGGTTGAAGTAACAGGAGAAAGATGGGGAGAACAGGCCTTGGATTCTTTAGGCAGCTTTTGTTGAAACCCAGCCCATCTGAGGAGTTGCAGCCTTGGTTCTGCTCTCTGCCCTGCCCCCACCAGTCCCAGTCCTCCCCCGACACCCTTCAGGGGTTTCTCAGCCTAGAGGCAATCCTTCCTCTCCTCACGTGGACTTACTCAGCACTCCTGACCTAGGACTCAACCTCAGTCTCTGTCCTTCAAGTCCTCCTGGCCAACTCTGTGGATTTCGCTTCCTCCCATTCTTAATTCAGATAAAGAAATGCTGGCACCCCAGGCCTGCGTCAGCAGTCTTCCTTCAGCCATGCAGCAAACGAAAGCACGGTTTTCAGTCCAAGTCCATTTCAGTCCAGTTGATTCCAACCCATGGCCACCGGAAATGACCAGAATAGAGCTGCTCCTAGGGTTTTCAGAAGGAGCCCTGACTTCCAAGTCTCCTCTGGGTACCTTCAAACTGCCAACCTTTCTATTTGTAGCTGTATGTGCCATCAGGGACCCCTCCAAGCCAGCTAGTTTCCTGATGTTCTTCACAGGAACTGGCCAGCCCCCACCTCCATGTCTGCTCTTGCTGTGCCTCCCCACTGGGGTCCCCCTGTGGATCTGCTGAAGGGAGGTTACCTGGGAGTGTCTGACCCACTCCTCTCTTGGCTGATCTACACAAAGGGCCTGGCTTAGCTCTCACCCTGCCCTGGAGATCTGGTCTTCCTGGCGCTTCCTAGCCTGTCTCTCCTGTCCTGGAATTGCTGTGTATACACAACCCTTGGCGTGTGCACACACATGGCTTCATGAACCTACACAGTCACCTTTGAGGGCCTGCCCCTGAACTTCCCCCAGCCCTGCCCATCCTCTGGGCCTGAGGCAACCCAGAGTGTGAAGAGAGAGACAAGTCAGCTCCCAGCTGCACACTGGGGGGTTCAGGCATGGGTGTGTCAGGCCCCGCTGGCATTGGCCTCAGTCTTAAGGAGCAGTTGCCAGGCAGACCCCAGCCTTCTCAACTGCTCACCGCCTTTTCTGTCCCTGCTGCCCTGTGTTTATCAGAAACCCAAACACAAATCCTGTAACGTCCAGGAACGGCTCATCAGACACAGCTGGGTCTAGAGGATAAACCGTGTCTGTCCTGAAACCTCAGCTGTGCTCTCTCCATCTCTCTGCTCTGCCTTCTGGCTCCACTCAGAGACGTGTCCCCTCATGGTGCGGGTCGGGGGGCTTCTAGAGTTCTAACCAGAATCCCTGAATTGTGTCACTGACTTGGCTTGGGGTTATGTGCCCATCTCTAAGCCCATCCCCAGTGGTTGGCCAGCCTGGGTCATCTCCACCGAACAACTTGGGGGACAGAGGCCGGGACCCTCATGCAGAGCAAGGGAGTTTATGTCCATGGCATCCCCCTGTTCTTCAGCCATTGGTAGGGTAGTGTACCCTGAGTGCTGATGTCTGTGGGGATTATGAGGCAGTCAGGGCCTCCCAGGCTCCCGCTGTGCCCACACATTAGGAGCTGATTTAGTGAGAAAGGAGAGAGCTGTTTCTTGTGAGACAAGGAAGTTGTGAGACCTCTGGCCCTGGATGGCTGGTTTTCAGCTGTTTCCCCCACACAACCCTGTGCACTCACACCTGCGTGCTGATGCCCACGTGCACACGTAGACACGATGCGTATTGTAGACACGGATGTGTATTGAGGATCTTGTCATTAGGTGGGAGCCTGCAGAGCTGAGTTTTCCGGTCTAGACCCCTCTGGGGTCAGGGTCTCTAGTCTCAGCTGGAGGAGCAGGAAGAGTCAGTCCGTCCCCCTATCCCCACTCCCCCACACCCACTGCCAGAAGGAAGGAGCGAGGAAGGGTGGGCTGGGTGGAGGGACTCAAGCAAGGTTTGCTTTCAACCCCTTGGTTCCTTCCACTAGCCAACATAGGATTGGGTCAGACACTCCCAGATAACCTCCTGGCAGCAGATACATAAGAACAAAAGGCCCTGGGTCTTCCTGCTTTTGTCCCAGCAGCTCCCTTTTCTCTCTCACCCTGACCCCTGACCCCGCTGTGCACAGGTTTCTAAGCCCCTCCCTGTCCCCTGTAATAAAAGAAGACCAGGGCTGCACAGGGTCCAACCCCAAGTCTCGCTAGAATTTGAAAGGGAATACACTCTAAGGGGCTCTCCACTTTCTGAATACTCTCTCTGGGACCGTAGAATTGCAGGTATGGCTTTATGCCCCTGAGGAAACCGAGCAAGTGAACACATACACACTGCCCTGCTAGGCCTTCCAGTAACCTCGGCAGAGACACACACACACACACACACACACCCTGCCTTGCTGCCCAGTTGGGGGCCCTCCCCAGTCCCAACTTTTCCATGCAGCTGAGCCGGAAGTCCTGTTCCTGTCCAGATGCTGCCAGCCTGTTTCCTATCACTCTAAATCGGCCTTGTCTCTGCGCCATGTTTAAGGCTCCACCCGCCCCCACACCTAACCTGGTGCTATCAGTTGCAGAATCAGTGTCCTGTCATGTGGACCTCAAATCTGGCAGGCCTTGCCTGTGACGTCTACTCTCTGGCCTCTCTGCCTCATATCCTTAGGGACCCTGGGCCAGGAAGAGCTATGTATCATCCATCTCACTTCCTAGTGGTCCTGTGTCCTCATCATTTCCCGCTCATTGAGGACTTATGACCCATGAGCTGTCCTGGTCACTGTCACTTCAAACTCCACTTTCCTTTGGGACTATTGCTTTGGATGCAGCCTTCTGCTTACTTCTTTAGTGCAAGGCGGTGCCCCTTTGTAACAGGAGCAGCATGGACCAGGGAAGGCAGTTTGTCGATGGAGGCAGGAAGAAATTACATCCTAAAGAAGTCAGGTGCTGCCACGCCCCTGATGGGTTCAGATCAGGGTGTACCCCAAAATGCATCCCTTTGAATCTCAAGTCCTAGCAGACACACCAGCCAGAAGAGTGCTGGTGACCAGACTCTGGCTGTTGGCCTGGGGCCTACAAGTAGCCCTGCGTCAGGATTGCTCATTATTAATTACTGTTGTTGTTTGCACCTAGCCTGTGGTAGAGTACCTGGACCATCATGCCCTTGGGGCTCACACTGAAACGGACATTCTCCATCACTGCTGCCTGTAGAAGGCCCAAGGGCCCTCCTCTTTGTCCAGAAGAGCCTTGCTCTTTGCTGAAAGTACCTGTCCATTGTGTTTAGTCTCTCAAACACAGGAAGGTTGTTCAGCTAGAGAGAACACCAGCTCCTGGACTAGACCTAACCCTGATTGGTCCGGATGTTGTGCACACAGCAGGGACCTCACCAAGCTTTTGCTTTTACATCTGCTGAAAAGTGGGGCGGACCAGGCAGGCCCTCATTATGTACCCTACTGGGTCAGGGACCCATGTATTTAAATTTAATAAAAGACGGGGGGAAAAAAGCTATTGGCCAGCTGTGGGAATTCTGGTCAGCAGTGGTCCAAGGAAGACCAGTTCAGTTTCAGACTTCCCAGGCTAGCTGGGTTCTGGGACCGCTTTGCAGCACATGTGCCTGCATCTAAGTGTCTGGATGGAACAGTCCCCCTGAAAAGACCCACATGTGACAGTGATAGGATTCGGGGCAGAATTTTCCTGATAATGAAGAATCACTGGGCTAAAATCAGTTCATCCAGGTTGTGGCTGAATGCATGGCCCCCAAGGGCAGCCACTACCCAGAGCCTGGTGAGAATGGGGTCCAGGCACCAGTAAGCATTTGGGGCAGGCTTCCTGCAGGGAGTTGATTCAGGCTTCCAGCAGCTGGCGGAATTGCCACATCCTTTGGGTCAGTGTCAGTCCTCCCAGCAGGTGTTCCTGGGTCAGTCCTAGTTTTCCCTCCAGCAGCTGCCCCCCAAAGCCTGGCTGGAACTGTTCCCAGTTTCCTCCTGCCAGTGACAAGATCTGCCATCCCCACCCTGCCTAGTAGCCTCCAGGGGAACCCGAAGGGCTTAGAAGATGGGGTCCTTGGTCATGACCTGAGGTGGAACCAGAGGAAATGACTTCCTGGGAGAGCCTTTCCCTCTTCCTTTTAGTCCTTTTTTATGGTAAATAGCCTAGGTCACAGCCTGGCTGTGGAATTTTCTTATGGCTGAAGTTCCCTCCCAGGAACTTCACCCTTTTTGCCTTTTATCTTTTGATAAAAGTGCTGCAAATGGGTCTCTCTTGACCTGGAAGACTTGGCTGGTGTTTCCTGGGGTCAGAACCAGCTGGACCAAAACACAGAGACATTGACCTTCCCCACCCTCCTTGCCCTTCCCCAGGGGTAAGGTGGGGTCACTTGAAGACTCTGGAGCCTAAAAGGAGATGTTCTGAGCTGAGCTTCTGAGAAGGACCAGCCATGCCAGACTGTCTGGGGAGAGACCCAGAAAATGGAAGCTGCAGGCCCTGCTGGCAGTGTATACAGGGGAGGTTCCGTCTTGTCAGTATTGGGTTCAGGCACGTCCTGTTCCTCGCCCTCAGACTCTGCCTCTCCCCCAAGTTGTTGACTGAAGTTTCCCTAGTCCCATTTCCTGTCAGGGGTTTCCCAGCCTCCACTTGTATCCCAGCTGCATTGGGGGAGCGGGGGTAGGGGGTGTGTGAGCTGGGTGCTCCCTGCGGCAGTGTGGGTTCTCCTTTCAGATCTCAGTTCCTGGGAAAGCTTAGGCCTCCCCACCCTTGGAGTGCAGAGGCACGACTGCACTGAAGCCACACTGGCCTTCTCCCACACGAGCCACCCTAAGAAACCTGAAGGGGCCTCAGCTTGTGGAAGGGGTGCGCCCAACAGTTGCCATAGCCCAGGGTTCCACAGTGCAAACATGCACCAGCCTCCTCTTCTGCTCAGTCTCCTTTTCCTGTACCCGAAGAAAACTGAGCCCAGTGTCTGTGGTACCAGCCAGGACAGGAATGGGCTTGCTAAGTTCAGGAATTGGTCACACCAGGACAGGAGCAGGAAACACAGCTCTGGCACCTGGCTGTTTACCATCTTGCACTACCAGGAACAACCCCCTGCTTGTACCCTAGGCCTGTGTCTGGTCTCCCAGGCGGGTCTGGGATTCTCAGAGGAAGGAGTCCTTTTGCCTCTGCCTCTACTCTTTCTGCTTTTCTTACTTTCACAAAAACAAGAAGGGGGAGAGGATTTTAGTGGAGGAGGTGGCAGTTTAGAAGAAGCCATCCATCCACCCGGTGCAACTGTCCGGCTCCATCTAGACAGGAATCACATCCACCCTGACCTCTCTCCACCTCCTGGACAGCAGTTTCTACCACTAGTGAAACCTCTCTTCAAAAGAAGTGCTGGGACCCCAGAAGCCTGAGTGAAGGCATCTGCCACAGGTGGAACCATTAATCCCTTAGATTGCATTAAAGTCTTCCTTTAAGATCCTTCATTTCAGCCCCAATTCTTAGGGATCACCTTCAGATGCAATGGGAAAACACATCCAACAGTGGACAGGTAGTTTTAAAAGACAGTTTATAAACTATGGTTAACAGGGGTTTTGTTCATGATTACTGTCTGTCCTCACCCCAGCCCCCCAAAAAAGAGATATGTTCCAAATGATTTCCCTGGGACTTTCCCTCCAGATTCAATGCTGGGAATGAGTGTACAAATGAAGTTGTGAAACTCACAGGCTGGCAGCCTTTTCTCTCTCACTAAATCCCCAAAGCAGGGAGCTCTGGGCCCGACTCCACGGCACTGAACAACAACAACAACCTAAGAAAATAAGTTTCTGCCAGGAAATAGGGTGCCAGGGACCCCCAGTATATTCTTTGGCATCAATTGCAGTGCAGTTCCTGTTGGGCCCTTGTAGCCCCTGACTTTGTGTGCACACCTCTGAGCCCCCAGGCCACTCAACCACTGCCCCTCCTGCTGGGAACATACACTAGTGGGAATTGTAAGACGTACCAGGACTTCTGTCTCCTGGGACCCATTCCAGTTCAAAGCTGGGCTTTGCACCCTTTTCTCTCCATGTCCCTCCCAGGCCTCCCTGTGCTTTGCAGACTGGCCCTGGGTGCCTTTCCTAGCTATTCCCCAAGCTCCAACCCAATGGCGCCCTTGCCCTTGGATATTTTCGTTGGCATGTCCTACCACCAATTTATTGAATGCCAAGTGCTTTGCACCCAAAAGAAGGGCCTTAGTCTTCAATGTGCTGTCTCTTTTGAAGGCAACCACAGCTTGGTCATGCTCCTTTCCCTCACCCTGCCCCCTCCCCAACCAAATCAGCTTCATTTGATTGTCATGGCAGTGTTTCCTTAAACATTAAAAGAAAAAGAAAAAAGCTTTCATTATGGTTGTATAACTAAAATACGTATCATAGGGAAATAATCTTGAAAAGCAAAAAGATGAAGAAGGACATCTGCAAGACTTTCTCCACGGAAGAGCTGCATTTGCCCTCTGGTGTCCTCTGTCCTACTGATATAGTTAGATTCTGTCACCTGCTTCCCCTGGACGTCCCAGTCTCTTCCATCTACCTCTCCCACCAGTAACACAACCTTCCTGCTTTACAGCCCTGGGTGCCCAGACTGCCCTCTGTCCCAAGTTGGTACTGGTAGCCCTGTCCCCAAGATGCACCTCATTAAACCCTCCTTCAGCACATCTAGCCACCTGCCTGTCCCCCAACATGCCTTGCCTTTGTTTTCTTACATCAACCTTTAGGATCTGTCTTGTGTTGTCATCTCTGCCTCACTCTACCTCCACTCCCATAGGCCCAACTTGCCTCAAATCCTACAGTTTCCCGGAGGCCTTGGTTAGCTTACTCACTTCCTCCCTGAAGCCTTCTGAACTGCACCTCTCTACCACCACCACCACCAAAGCTAGTGGGCTCCTTTTGGTCCTCAGGAAGCTGAAATTGAGTATTTGTTTACAAGTGATTGCCTTCCTGAAGCATCCTTTCCCCCTGAGTGTGAGGGTTTTGCTGTCTTAGTTAAGGACTATCCTGGTACAGTATAGGCCTAGCCTGGTATAGTAGGAGGGGGCTTCCAAAGGTCCATGGGAACAAAGGGAATGAAAAGATAATGGAATTTCTCCATGAACTTTTGGAAGCCCCCTTGTATGTACCTTTGAAGTGTCTGAATGAACACTTACTTACCTCTGGTACTGCAGCGAAGTCCCAACACAAGCTTGAGCCTGCTTCATGAGGAGGAGACCACTGCCAGGACCACAACGGCTGGCACAAGTCTTGAAGCCTGTAGACCCTCCCCAAAGCAAGGCCAGCTGGGTAGGGGAGCCATGGAGCAGAATGCCCATGGAGAGCAGCAGCAGCCTGGCTGGATGACTCAGTGCCCACAGACGCAGCTTCAGAGACCTGGCAGGTGAAGCTGGGGCTTGGGAGAAGTTTGATCTTCCCAGACCAGTTAGCATTCCCTGGGGGCATGTCTCAGCAGTGGGAGAGGGGGTGTCTGATTCCCCTTGATGCCATCTCTATGCTGCTGTGTTGTGCAGCGCTACCCAATCTGGTCCCTGACCACAGGGTTTTGCACTATGATGTTTGCATTCAAGAAGGCAGCTCTCAGAGTGCCAAGTCTGGTGCTCTCAAATGGTTCTGTTTTCTGCCCTAAAGAAATTCCAGGGTCTTTGGAAAGAGGCTTCAGCAGTGTCCTTGGATACTGCCAGCCTCAGAGAAGCATGCTTTAAGAGGCCAGGATGATAAGAGCAAGGGGGAAGCGGTAGGGGATGTTCCTGGGCTGCTTCTGAGCTCCAGCCCCTTTATCACCAAGCTTGAGCCCTGTTGATGGTCTCTGGAGCCGGTCTCTCCTCAGCCTCAAGGCTGGTAATCTGCCACAGGCACCCTTACAGGGTGGTTTTTTGCCTCCCTCCCTATCTCAGAAGTAAAGAGTCTCTCTTAATGGGGAGGGGAGTGTCCAGAGACAGGAGTGCCCAGTGCTCAGAGTGGGAGATCCTCATCTCAGGCACCTCGTCTCTCTTTGGGACACTCCTCATACCTTGTGTTCTCCACATAGTGGGAGTCATTTTGTGCCATCTATTTCAACTGCTAACCTGAAAAAACAAAACCCACTGCCATCAAGTTGATTTTGCCTCACGTGACTCTTCAGGACAGGGTAGAACTGCCCCATAGGGTTTCTAAGGCTGTAAATCCTTACAGGAGCAGACTGCCACATCTTTCTTCTGCAGAGAGGCTGGTGAGTTGGAACCATCAACCTTTTGGCTAGCAATTGAGCTCTTAACCACTGCATCACCAAGGCCTCTTGTTGGGTGCAGTGGAATTGGTTCCGACTCATAGGGAACCCATGTCCAACAGAACGAAACACCGCCTGATCCTGCACTCTCCTCACAGTTGTTGTTACGTTTGAGGGTTAACTCACTAGTTAGTTCATCTCATTGAGGGTCTTCGTCTTTTTTTCGATGACCTTCCACTTGGCCAAGCATAAAGTCCTTCTCCAGGGACTGGTTCTTCCTGAGAGCATGTCTAATATGTCAGAGTAAAACTGTCCCAAAGGGTTCCCTAGGCAGTAATCTTTGTAGGAGCAGATTGCCAGGCCTTTGCTCCCGTGGAGTAACTGGTGGGTTCAAGGCACCAACCTTTTGGTTAGCATCTAAGCACTTAACCATTGTCCAGTAAGCAACTAACAATAGAATCCAAGGGTACTCTGGGATGAAAACACACTGTTATGATGAAGTTGACCTTTGTCCTGTTTTCTTACCCGTCCCGTGGGTACGAATGACTGGGAAAGGTATGTAAATGCCCAACACAGCAAAACATCTCTTCCTGTCCAAATGTTCAAAGAGGGTTGTGCATGGCAAAATTCCACTGTCTTCTCATTCCATCTTGCCATGACTTTTTGAAGACTCTTCATATGCCTGTGCAGGTAAAGTCCCACTAAGGGGGGTGTGGACTCCAGAAGTGGTTGCAGCAGTGATTCACGGACATCCCCACAAAGAGGGTTCCTTCCCCCACCCCCACCCCCCACCGTTTGCACAAAGCTCTCAGTCAAGTAGCCACAAAGATTGCCGAGGGTGAGAGTAGATAGAGCCGGAACCCTAAGAGGCTTTCTCTGGGGCAGGCCTAGAGCTAGGTGCTATTGTAGGTGATATGTTTTTGTTTAAACTTTTTATTGTGAATGGAGTGAGGGTTTACAGAGCAGATCATCAGTTTTACATTCACCAAATCACATACTTTGCTTCACTGCATGGTTGCAATCCCCTCCGTGTACCAACAGTTAAAATAATTTTCCTCTACTCACTTTAACTATTGCATTCCTCCTTGTGTCTCCCTTCATCTTTCCTCTACAAATTCTCTCTTGTAATCCCTGTGATCCATGCTAACGTGTCTACCCTGTAACCCATGGGTAATTTTCCGTCATGGAAACTTTTTTATTTGTAAACTTTTTACAACATTGGTCTCATACAGTGTTTGTCCTTTTGTGATTGACTAATTTTACTGAGCATAATGTCCTCCAGGTTCAACCATGTTGTGAGGTATTTTGCAAAGTCATCTTTATTCAACATTTTGTAATATTTCATTGAGTATATATACCAAAGTTTGTTTAACCATTCTTCTGTTGATGGGCATTTAGGATGTCTCCATCTTTTTGATATGTCTCTTGAAGACAGTTTATTGAAGGATCCTGTTTTCTTATCCATTCTGCTCTTTATGTCTCTTGACTGGTACATTGAATCCTTTTACATTCAGTTTAATTATCAATAGGTATGAAATGATTGTTGTAATTTTTCTGTGTGTTTTTTTGTGGTACTGCAGGATTCTTTGTTCTACATAATTTAGTATGCTGAGTTCATTTTGTTTGTAGGTTTCTTTTCATTTTAATTTCTGCTGTGTTAATGTTTAATAAATATTTCTAATTTTCCTCTTTTTTTATTTTGATGTGCAGGTATATTATTTTTCTTTGAAGTTACCCTGTAATTTATTAATTTTTTTCCCTGCCTAAAACAATCTGTTTTATCTTGAAATCTACTTGACTTCCTTGCCATTTGTAAGTTCTATAAATACACTTTTCCCTCTTCTTGCTTTGCAGTTGGCTTCTTTATACATTGGTGTCTCTGGTTCCCAATTTTCAGCCTTGTAGGTTTGTTTTACATTAAATACTATATCTGGGTGGTGGTGTCATATATGGTAATCTCAGGTTGTTGATTGTCAGTCCAAAGAATACCCTTTAACAGTTTTCTTTTCTTTTTTTAAATAAAGTTGATCTGGTCATTACATAATCCTTTAATTTCTGTGTATCAGGAAATGTCCTAATTTTCACCATTGTATTTGAGGGACAGCTTTGCTTGTTTGCTTGCTTGCTTGCTTGATGTTTGGTTGGAAATTTTTTTCTTTCAGAGTTTTGTGTATATTATCCATTGCCTTCTTGCCTGCATAGTTTCTGCTGGGAAATCAGTTTAATTTTATTGGCTCTCCTTTGTAGGTAGCTTTTTGTTTTTCCTCATCTGCTCTCAGGATTCTGTCCTTGTCTTTTAATTTTGGAAAGTTTGATTATGATATGTTTTGGTGATTTTCTTTTGGGATCTATCCTGTTTGGGGTTCATTCAGTTTCTTGTATGCTTATCCTCTCGTCTTTCATGATGTTAGGGAAGTTTTCTTCCAACAGCTCTTTGAAAATTTTTCTCTGTGTGCTTGTCTCTTCCTGTTCTGGAATTCTGACCACCCATAAGTTGTTCCTCTTCATGGTGCCCCACATAACTCTTAGGCTTTCTTTGGATTTTTTTCATTCTTTTTTTCTGATTGTTCTTGTTGTTATTAAGTGCCATTGAGTTACCGACTCCTAGCAACCCTGTACATAACAGAAGGAAACACTGCCAGGTCCATTTTGACTTTTTTCTTCTTGTAGTGTTTTCCTGAATTATTTTATTGTGTTCCGTTTTCCTTGATCTTTCTATTGAAAGTTTGAAGGTACATAATTATCAATTCTTTTGAATTCTTTTTCAGTTGTTCCACTACCTTTTCTTCCTCAGAATCATTTTCTGACTCTGCATCTTGGTCATTTGTTTGAGCCATTCTCTCTTGTTTCTTCGTGTGAGCTAAAATTGTTTGTTGTCTCTGGGGCATTGTGGGGTTGTCGAATTTGTAAAAACCAACAGTGCACTTGTTAGACCCGGAGGGGACAGATCTTTGGTGGGCTCCTGCAATTCTAGGAGTTCACGAGATGATTGTGGAAGGGATATGACAACAGAGTTCCTGGGCCTTGAAAGAGTTCCTATGGCCTTGGTGTTATCAGGGTACTCATTCTGGAAGTAGTTCATGGGGGCCCTTGATGGAAATGGTTTCAATGTCTGTTAGGACTACAGGGAAGCTAGGGCAGGATGACTGGTTAAATGCTGGTCTGGTAGTTCTATAGGTCTGGAACTAGGTCCACCTGAATCCAGGCACCGAAGCTGTACAGCCAGCCCCCACCTCACACCAAGGTGGCTGCCAACCACAGGACTCCAGAGTCCTGGAGACAAGGGTCTGAGCTGGGGGTGGATGAGGGTGGGAGCTGGCCACACCTCTGGTCACCAGTGGAGCATGGGGATAAAGAAGAAATCGCACCTTTTCAGTTGCCCATGTGAATCTGCTCTGCCAGCCAAAGCTGCTCACAAGATGATGGTGCCGCAGCTGGCCAGCTGTTCACCAGTCTCCCTCTCTTGCTGTCCCTGCTTGGCCTCTCCTCCCAGCAAGCACTCCATCTATCTCTCTAGTCTTTCTTCTGAAGTTCGGGTGCCAGAATTTTCATCTGTGTCTTTTTGACTTTGTGTCTCATTTCTTTGTTGTAGAGGGTCCGTGTAGTGTGTCTGTCTAGCCTGCCATCTTGCCAGAAGTCCCACTAGTGTAGGTTTTGCATAACAGAGATGTCCTCTGAAGGAAGGGAGTTCATTCAGAGGTGTGAGAGACTCCCAGTCCTGAGCTAGTGGGGGCTGCTGGCCCCATGTACCCAGGGAATTGTTACTGGAGACCCAGTGGTGGAATGAGTCCTGACCCCTTGGGTCCAAGAGTAAGGAGTCTGGAGCTTCTCCCGCTGTGTCTCCCATCCAGGTCTGCTACCTGTGCCACAGCCTGCTGACACTGGCTGGGATTGTAGTCAGCTGCCAGGACATCACTCCAGACCAGTGGGTGAGTCTCTTAGAGGCTGGGGTGGGCTGGGGGTGCCCAGTTGTGTCCTCTCCAAGCAGCATGGGATCCACCCCCACTGTTGGAACTGCACAGAATGGGAGGCTGAGGAAGAAACTGCCAGGGTCCCTTCCTCTTCAGGGTCCCACGAGACATTCCCAAGGGGTACTGACTGACCTGTGCCCTAACAATTGCCTCTGCCCTCTCCTCCCTTCCCTGCCTGCCCAGCTTCTGAATGGTCAGCCAAATATGCTCAGTTCTTTCTCTGGCTTTGTTCCGCCCCCTCACCACCACCCCCAACCCCCCAACTTTGGATGCCTCTGGTCCATGCCACATGCTCTGGCCCACGGCCCCGCCTCCTCAGGGTGAGCTGCAGCTGTTGTGCATACAGTTGGATCGCCACATCAGCACCCATATCCGGGAGAGCCCCCAGGTCATGCACCGGACCAAGCTCAAGGACCTGGCCACCCAGACCTACATCCGCTGGCAGGAGCTGCTGGCCCGCTGCCAGCCCCAGGTGGTACCCCCTGAAGCCTCCAGGCCTGGGAGGGAAGGAAAGTGGTGAAGCAGAGCTGACCAGTGCCGGTAGTGTGTCCACCCCCACTGCAGCTGCTGACCTCCTTCTAACTGGGAGATAGGGGAAGAGGGCTACTGGGAAGAGGATGGAGATGCCTGGGGGACCTTCTTCAGTCTCATCAAGAATCAAATGCCCCGAGTCGGGTTGAGAGAGAAGACATAGAGGAGCCTACTTATGAACAAATACCCAAAAAAAGTTAGCCCTAGAGAGGGAAGAGCCTGGCTCAGGAACACCAGTTTGGCCTGAGCAGTGCCAGGAAGGGGCATGAGAGCCACCAGCTGTCCTCCCTCTGCTCTCTTGTCCTGCAGGCCTGAGGCTTGTCCTAGGCTGCCCTGAACCCATCCCTGAGCCCACTTCTGCAGGACAGCCTCCACCCCCACCCCAGTATTCTCTAGGTAATAATAAGCCCAAAACCAGTTGCTGCCAAGTCAACTCTGACTCAGAACTAATGTTTATTGAATGAAGACCCCTTTCTACAAGAACCTTCACAAGCCCCACAAGGCAGGTATTATGACTATCCCCACTTTGCAGAGGAGGAAACTAAACAAAGGCACTGAGAGGATAAGTAGCTTGCCCATCACACAACTCCAGTAAATGTCAGAAACGGGCCTTAAAGCCAGCCAGTCTGAAGCCTGCCAACTTCAACACAGTTCAGCTGCTACTCTGGTCTCCCTTCTGGCCTTCGTCCTTCCAACTAGCACCAGCTGACTTGAGAGCCCTTCCCAAATCTAAGATCCTGACCCTAGATTGAGAGGAGCTGGGTCTGGGGAGGGCCAGATCTTCCTCCAGCACCCCCAGTGGTCCTCAGCTCTCAACTTGCCTTCCTTCCTCCACCTCCACCTCCCCGCTGCTCGTTTAATGTCCTTCCCTCCTATAACCTCTGACTTGGGGCTGACGTGCTGGCCCACAGGCTGTGGCTTGGGTCTCAGATTTCGCAAGTCTATGAGAAAGCTGAAGAACTAATCTCATCCTCAACTCCCAGGCAACTAGATCACACTAGTCTCTGGTGGGAAGCTGTGCTTGTCATGTAAAGAAGGAAAAGCAATTGGTGGTCTGGCACCACCCTTCTTCTGCGCTGGGGTGGAGGGGATGAGGGAGCGGTGAGCAACAGGGAAGCCCAGCAGAGCACCCGTCTCATGTCACTGCACTCAAATGGCCTGTTGACCTGCTGGGTCCTCTCATGGGGTCTTGCTCACCAGCAGGTGGCACACAGGCGGCCTACTGATTGCCAGCCCTGATGCATGGTGAGCCCCACGTAACAGAGGGAAATGCTGCCCAGTTCTGTGCCAGCCCCGGGACTGCATGTGGACCACACAGTTGAGGTCTAGAGGAAGTCTGTAGTAGATGTTGAATGGATGCTGATGGCTCCAGGGAGCCTCAGGACAGAGTGGGTGGTGAATGTCACCTGGGCCCCAGGTTGTCACCTCCAGTGCTTTCCTCTTTGGCCTCAGGTCCAGTACTTCTGCCCCTGGAAAGATACCTGAGGGAGTTGGCTGAGGGCCGGCCCAGGGAACTGGAGGAAGCAGAGGCCCACAGAGGATGACCAGCCCGGGAGAAGCAAGAGCCTGCCTCCACTACTGCTCCTGACCTCCAGCAGGCGGCAATGAATCCAGCCTCTCCTGCCCAGACCCACCCCTCAGCCCTCCTTCCCTCCCAGCCTTCTCCTCTTCCCCAAGGCCTTTGTCTCCATAGCTCTGGTTTCCCTGGGCCTCCTGGGCCCTTTAGGGCCTAGTCCTCCCCACCCTCCTTCCTCCATTTCCTTCTCTCTCACTAATGTGAGGTTTCTTTGTGCATATTAAAGTCTTATTTCAGCATCAGTGGTTTAGAAGCTTTTCTTCAATCCCTGTCCTGAGGGCTCATGCCCAGCTGTTTGTGCTCTGCCAGGAGTTCTCACCTTGGACAGGCCTGCCCGGCCCACCAGGCAGCAGGGTGCTGTTTGTTCAGGGGGTGGGGAGGGAGGAGAGGGGAGAGCAGTTATTTTCTCCTCCAGTGGAGTGAGGTGAGCAGTCCTGTGATCTCAGAGTTACCAGAAACCCCAGAAGCAGGGATGGGGACCGTTGGTTTGGACCCAGCCTGGAAGCACTCCTCCCTGTCCCCATGGGAGAGGATGCACAGACTGAGAATGGAGGATCAGGGCTGTAATTACGCTTAATTCAATTCATCATGGAGCTCTGAAACCCACTCCCTAGATTTAGGAGGGGGGGCTGTGCCCCAAAGATGATCCCAGGTCATCCTTCTGCTTTTCCTCAGCTTGCCCCAGCTCTGTGTTGTGGGTCCCAATCCCTGTGGGGAGTGGGGTGCTGGTAAATCTTTGACTTGAGCTCCTTGAGAAGTAAACAGGCTCTCAGTACCCCAGCAAATCCCTGGGTATCGACTTTCTCTTTCTACCCCAACCCTAAGAATCCAGTCATAGACTCTGGCCTGTCTCTGTTTCTAGGGCTAATACAGGTGAACTCAGAGTGATTCCCCCCCAACTCAGAGTGATTCCCCCAAGACCTTCAAGCCCAGTGTCTGAACCAACAGACCTGAGTCCATCACTTCCAGGGCCTGTTTTAGATACCACTGTCGCCTTCTCTGGGTCCCCAGAATGCTAGAAGCCTGGGGGCATATATTATTCAGAGCTCACAAGCAGGGAGCACAGCACAGAGCTGAGTACTATACAGAATATCTCTCTGTCTCAGAACCTTTGCCAGTTACTGGGTGGAAGAAACCCTTGGCCAGAGTGACTTGGATGCCCAGGCAATTCAGCCTAGAGTTCTGGTTACTGTTCCTGGCTGTATCACATGCCCCCTTGGCCGAGGCATCTCTGGGGCCTCAGTGGCATCAGGTCGGCCTCAGATGGCCGAGATAAAAGGATGGAGACACTTGAAGAGCTAGCTTCTGCAACTCTCCCTCAGGGTTGCCCCTGCCTCTGACACAGAACATCCTGACAGTTAATCCACAGCTATTCAGTTTGCTCTGGAAACCTGGAAATCACCTTTGAAATTTCCCTTCTTTGTTCTCACTGCCAAGGGCAGAAAGGAGTAGGGAGACCTGAGTGGCTGAACCAGGGAGTTTCCAATTCTGGAAGCTGCCCCTACCTAGCTCCCAGAAACTGATGGGGATGTCCATCAGTGTAGACTTCTGGAGCCCTTCTCCCCAGTCCTGGATCTTGTACATGACCCACCTCCCCTGCTCCCCAAACATGCTCAGCCACAAGAGAGAACTAGATACCAAGGAGAGAGGAGGTGGTGATATTGACTCCGTTCTCCAGAGACCTGGCTGTAACCTGAGCAGGTGTGCACTGCAAGGTCACCCAAGGATGTTTGATATCTGGGACCTGTAATGGGACCTCTCTGGCACTGGCGTGGTAGCTGACCAGATCATCTAGAACTAGACTGGGACCAGTTAGAAGCTCAGTCTTCTCGAGACCTAGAATTGCACAGTGGTGCTGACCATGTTCCTACTTCCCCCTCCAAGTCTTTGACCTTTCCACACCCCTAAACCCCTGGGAAAAGGCCAGGGGATATCCTGATAGAAGCCATTGGAAACGCAGCATCCGTGGCTGTGATGACGGATATTTTCCGGCTTCCTTTTGGTGGTGGTGGCTTGGGAGGGGCTGAGAAGGGAAAAGCTGGTTTCCAGGTGAATGACTTTGATAACTCTCTTTTTGGAGGAAGTCCCCAGTCACCTCCACCCCCAGCCCCTCAGAAAGATTCCTGAAGGGTGGCTGGCTTTCTCACTTTCCCATCTGGGATGTCTGTAGCTCCTTGCTCCCTTGGAAGTCGGCTATGCTGCAGTGTTGACTAGAAAGCCCCAGTGTGCACCCTGGAGAGCTGTTTCTGGAGAGGTAAAAGATGAGTAGCTTAAATGAAGGGCACCATGGCACATGGCCAGTGAAAGGAGAAAAAGGGCACTTGCTTTAACCCACAAGATGGACACTTTGCATAGAATATGTCAGGCCCGAGGTGTCCTGGTGTGGCACAGCTGGGCTGCAAAATCGGTTGGAACTGCATGGTTCCAATCCTCTCACCTTAGAAAACCCTAAACAGGGTCGCTGTGGGTCAGAACCAACTAGACAGCACTTAACAACAAACAACAGGGAGACCAGACATACATGAGCCTTACCTCTTTCTTTCTTAATTTAAGACCCAGAAATTCCCATTTTCTACCAGTTGTACTCTTATTACTATGCATTAATCATAAGCAAGTAGTCATTCAGGAAACTTTATCCCCTGAGCAATCCATTGACGAAAATGACCAGACCTGGGAATGAACAATATAGCAGTGAATGAATAAAGGTAGAAAAGACAAGAAAACAGGGACCTGGAGCCTTATCTTTGTGGGAGGGAAGCGCTCTCAGAATCTGTTAGCTGAAGACTTCTTCCCTGCCTACATCCCCAGCTTCGGGAAAATGAAAGGCCACTGAGGTACAGAAGAACTATACCTGCCAGTGTGAAACGAAACCGTCTTTTGAAACTTTCTACTCAGGCCACCTGACAGATGGAGGAGGCAGGGAGCTCAAGTCACTGCCTGGTAACCTGCTCACCTTAGAGGCTAAGGGGGAGGTAGGTAAGGATGTTGGTGGGATGGAGGCTCAAAGGTGAGGAAAAACAGGAAATGGATTCTTAGGGAGCTAAAATTGTCAATATACACTGTGATTTAGTGAAAAGGCCAGGAGCTAGCAGTATGAAGACCTGATTTAAGATTCTCACCTTGTTAATCATCTACGTGTCTTTGGGCAAGTTATTTAACCTCTCTGAGACTCATTTTATCTATAAAGTTGGAGAAACAATACCTAGTTATTAAATAAGGGTGGAGTAATGAAATATCTAATGAGGTAGATTGCAAAGTCTGAAAGCACAAAACAAATGTGAGGGGTATTTACCTATAACTTTACTTCTCCATGTAAATGGACCCAAGGTCTGATCAAGACCATGTACATCTATCTCCTTTCCTGTAAGCTGAAAGAGAGAACCTTCTCTGTTCATTCCATGCTAATTGTTAACTGGTGCCTTTCCCTCTATCTCCAACATCTCCAAGGTCACTTTTTTTTTTTTTTTTTTTTGGTGGAAAGGGGCTGGGAAATGTGGTTTTGGCCAGCTCCGGAGAAGGGGCCTTTATATGTACCAGCAAAGGCCCAATTGTTACAGAAACCAAACTGGGCTGCTTTTCCCAATTATCTCCACTACTCTTGGGTCTCTGATTTTCCGATGCCAAGTTTTAACACGGAACAAAAGCTGCTGTCGGGGCTGATTTATAATCCAGATCTGCTGACGAAGCCTAAAATGTCCAACCCCCTCATGCACTGCACCCTTAAAGTTACCACTGAAGCCTCCAGGACTTCCGGTCCTGTCATCTCTTCCCTTTGCCCCTAGGCAAGAAGTGGCATCTATTTCCAAGTGCCTATGGAGTGGCCTCCCTAGGGCTTCTCTGTCCACCTGCCCAGCTTGGAGGACCAGTTGGCAGGGAGGATACCAGCACCGCCCAGGAGGCCAGAGCTACACGTTACTTGTAGGAGCGCTGTGGGCGGAGGCTGGCGGTTCTGCAGCCAGTGGTTCTTCTCCAGCGTGGCTCCTTCTGCCCTTTTCATCTGAACATCATCGGGCTCATGCTACTTGTTAATCAGCCTTCCCAGTGGCACCAGGAGTCATTTCCTGGGGGTAGGCTTTGGACAACAGCAGTCAAGGGTTGCCTTGACAAGGGGTGCTGAGTAGTTTTCCTGGAGCATAAGAATCCAGGGGTAGAAGGGAGTCTCTGGAGACTGGGGTCTTCCTGACTGATACAGCCGTTCCCTTATGAGGGGAGGGGCCAGCAGGGGTTGGAGCAAAGCAACGAGCAAGATTTGTAACCCAAAAGACAGATCACTCTGGTCCTCCCAGGAGAGAGACCTGGGTTTCCCCGGCACGACTCCCTCAGATACTGGCGGTGGTTCGCCAGCGTTCGTCCCTCAAACCAGAGGTTGAGACCTTCAACCCCATCCCCGACCCCGGCAATCCGTCCTCCCGGAGACACTTCGAAAAGACCAGGTGAGTTCGATTCTCAGTGGTAAAGCTCGGGGTCCCTCCTTCTCTCCATCACCCTGAGCTGTGGCGCAGACCGCGACTCGGAGGTTCTGGGCTGCTGGGCACCGAATGGGGCTGGGGTCCGAGCCCCGTGGCTGGAGAGCCGGCGATCCCGCAGGTCGTGCCGGGTCGCAGCCCCCTCCTGGGCGGGTCCTCCCGTCCCGCCCCCAGCCTCCTCTAGACACCCCCCCCACCTGACGTCAGGGGAGGGGGCGGAGAGCAGCGGCCGCTGTGGAGAAAGAGCCGGCGCTCGCCGCTGTGGCGCGGGGACCCCGAGCCCAGGGGCGCGGAGCTGTGCCGGGACCGAGGCGGGAGGCGGGAGGCGGGCGGGAGAGGAGGGCGGAAGGCGGTGCGAAGGTAGGAGGAACGCGGTCGCCGCGGAACGCGAGGGCGGCGCCCAGGGATTTGAGCCGCGCGTAAGAGGTGAGTGAGGCCGGGGTTGTGCGGGGCTGCGGCCGCCGCTTTGTCCCTCTGCTTGAACAGGAGCCGCCGCACGCGCGAGGGGCAGGGTCTAGGGGCGCAGGGAGGGGCGGTGGCGGGGACAGCTGTCCGCCGAAGAGCCTTCCTGCGTTCTCCGCAAGCTGTCTTGGAGCTCGGCAGGAGAGGGGCGAGGTGTGCCTGCAGCCATAGGGTCCGGAGGGGCGGGCCAGCCTGGAGGAGCAGGGCTAGGTGGAGTGGGGGTCCCTTCTCGTGCAGCCCGGCCCGTGGCCGGGATCCTCACCAGGCCCCCGAACTGCCCCTGGCTCTTCCATCCCCGACGGAAAGTTTGGGGCGGGCTTGGACTGAGGCCGATGTTGTGGGATCAGATTTCCCTGCTGCGGCCCCCAGTCCGCCTGCCCGTTCTGCCGGGGAGGCGGGTTGTCCCGGAAAGCCAACCCCCGATCCGAGCTGAATACCCTGCTCCTTGCTGGAACACCCGCCCGCAGCTGTGGGATCGTCTTCGTTCACTGTCAGCCGTACAGGGTGGGCAGGGGCGGGGGTCACATTGCCTGAGCCCCGCGCTCTTCCACCTACCACCCCCCCGAGAGGTGCCCCTTTTCCCCTGTCTAGGGAGGAGTTGGGTGCGGGGGCACCGCTGCGCGGGCGGGTTCTTGGAGCGCACCGCGGCGTCCTCCCCGGGTTTGGGGTAAGGGGCAGAGGGAGGGCTTAGGGGTGTGTTGGGATGGGTGCGGGAAGAAGGCAACCCGGTCCACCCTCCCTTCCCGCGCTAGGGTTTTTGACCGATAGAGGGCGTCCGCAGGCTGGGCGCCGCCACGCTCGGGCGCCGCCGCTTTGTTTGCATTCAAATCCCCGGAGCTGGGGGAGGGGAGAACCCGGTGGGACCGGGGACCGGGCCTCGGCGGGGACCTTTTGTTTTAAGGGGAGCAGGTCCCCAGCCCCAGTATCTCTGTGTCCGGAATTGGCGGGCTTGAGCAGTAGCAATCAATCTAGTTCCCAGCCCAGGTCAGGGTACCCGGGGCGCAATCCTCGAGTTGAGAAGGTTCGTCAGACTCCGGGGAGCGCAGCAGGCGCTGGTCCAGCTTGGTGCTTTCCCGTGGTCAAAGAGTAGTTTAGTTTCCCTTCTATCCCCACCCTTAGTCCTCACTTCCACCCACACAGCACTCCCCCCTCCCCCCCGGCCTGTAAGCACAGCTGGGAGCGAGATCCTTGATTAAACCAGAGCTTGTTCCATTCTCCTGCCGTCTGTCCCCCCAGTGTCTCCTAGGAGGCTGTTGGAGGAACAGGATGAGGGCCTGGTCATTTCCACGCCCATCCTACCCACTTCCTGCCTCCCTTCTCAGGCAACAAAGGGGACTCGGAAGCTGGGCCCCTTAGGATACCAGCCCTACTCCAACACTGCTGATGTGGAACCGGGTTTGGGCTTTGCCTGAGCTATTGTCTACACTGGGGGAGGGGAGAGACTGGGGCCAGTACCTCTACATGGCTGCTTCACCAGGTCCCCTACACCAGGCCCTTTCCAACCACGCGCCCCCACCAGATACCCCCTCACTGCACTAAGGGTTTTGTATCTCAGAATTATTAGGTCTTGATGCTGGCCGGAGTCCCAGTGAAGGCAGGTCTTGCTTCCTGAGGTTATTTTAAGAAACCCTCAAACCTTTTAGGCCCGGGTGTGGGAGAAGGGGGGCGGGGGTCCCTCTTTTAATTTTTTTAAAACAACTTCCTGTTGCATGGGGAAGGGCCTAGGGGCCAGAGAGGACTTGTGGTTTAGTCGGGAGATCTGGGAGATAGGAAGTGTCCTCTCCTCCAGCTGACTCAGATCCTCCTGCCCCCTTTCCCACAGGGAGAGCCCAATCTTTTGGGAGACCCAGGGGGCTCTTGGGAAAGCTGATCAGGTGTTCGTTCTGTCATTGCTTGCAGGAGTGGGCTTGTGTGAGCCCCTTTGCAGATTGTTTGGCTGTGCCTTCTGACCCTTTCTTTTCCCCCAGCAGGGCAGCTGGCCTGGAGCTTAGAGCTGGGGCGTGGGCCATGGCCCCACACTGGGCTGTCTGTCTGCTGGCAGCAGGGCTGTGGGGCCTTGGCATTGGGGCTGAGGTGTGGTGGAACCTTGTGCCCAGGAAGACGGTATCCTCTGGGGGTGAGTGCCTGCTTGAGGAAGAAATTGGAGAGAGGGAAGGCAGGAAAGGATAGGAAGGATGGCAGGGAGAAGAGGAGGATGGTTCCAGGCAGTACAGGGCTTGCTAAAGAATTGCCCACCAACATATGTGCAGTTATTATTCTGCCAGCATGCACAAAATCATCCTTGTATGTGGAGCAACTTTTTAAGAAACCTAAAACTGTGGCCCTAGAGACTCAGAACTGGGAGGGTAATGGGTAGTACAGGTCAAGACCTGCTCTCTGCCTCCTTCAGACACTTAGGATGGCTTTGGAAAGTCTCTTAACCAGCTCCCTATCCCCAGTCCTGGCTACTCCTTTCATGTAAGGGAGCTTCCCCTTATGAATGCTAACAGATGCGTCTGTGGTTCTAATACTCGCCCCCTCTGGTGGTCATGGATGGGTGTGCCCCTTCATTGGTAGTATTGGAGGGGACCAAGCAAGCGGCAGCTGTCCTCTTGCACACCTGTACAAAGAGGTGATGTCAGGTGTTTGTATCATCTCTGCACTCTAGGGACCTTAGGATGAGCTCACCTCCCACAGGCTCCACTTGGGCGCTAATGAAGCCCTCCCATGCTGGCCTGTGGCTGAGCTTATCATTGGCTCCCTATATTTAAAGGCTGGCTTTGGGGAGACCCTGAGGACAGACTGGACCTATTTTGGGGGATGACATAGAAATGCTGTGACTGTACAACCCTGGTTGATAGCATGGCCTCCCGCCTCTGAATGAGCATGGTCCCTGGTGCTTGAGTCTCTGACTTGCCCTGCCCTTCCTGGCCTGGCATCCCCGCCCCAGCTATGCCTACATTTCTGGGTTACTTGGAGAGGATCCTGATTTGGATCATGCTAGGATGAAAAGTTTCCAAAGGCAAAGAGGACTCACAACTGTTCTCTATTTCCTTCTCTGCTTAACCTGGGGCCAGACCTCGCTGGATCCTGATATGGGTAGTGGGCAGCAGTGCAGAGGAAGAAGCAGTAGCCAGGGAAAGTGCCCTGCTCTGGGGATAGAGGTGCCACTGACCCTGAGAGTGAGAGCCATCGGTTCTGATGGCTTCCTCTGGCCGGAAGTTGTGGCTGAGATATTCTTCCTTCCTTTGCGCCAGCCCGGATTTTCTCCCTCCCAGGCTAGGAGAGGCCAAGAAGGCTCGGGTGGAATTGTCAGAGCTGAAGAGCTATTCAGAAAATGCCTTTATTGCCAATCATTGGTTAGTGGTGTGCTGGCTCGGATATGGAAAACTGGGGTCATTGTACCCAGGAGACTTTTAGGAAGGAAAGGCTGGTACTTGGGGTGGTTCGAGCCTCTTCTTGCCTTGCTTAGTCTTGCTTTGTCCCTGCAGAGCTGGCAACAGTGGTGCGGCGGTTTTCCCAAACTGGCATCCAGGACTTCCTGACACTGACCCTAACTGAGCAGACAGGGCTTCTGTACGTGGGAGCCCGGGAGGCCCTGTTTGCCTTCAGTTTGGAGGCTCTGGAGCTGCAAGGAGAGGTGAGATGTGGAGGGGAGCCGGGGGGGGGCGGGGGGGGAGGGAGGCACACAAATGGGATGAGAGAAAGTGGGACCTAGAGGGGCTTTGCTTGGTCACATGTCCCTTCCGCCCAGTCTCCCATTCCCTACCTTGTCCTTCTCCCCTTGTGAAACCTTGCTCCCCTTCCAAGGCCAGCCCTCTAGCCAGAATTAGCACGATGCTTTCCCCTACTTCCTGGATTCTGTTGTCAGTGGGTAGCGGGGCTTCTGTCCTTGACAAAAAGAAAGCCCCCAGAGAATGGGGACTGCCTTTTCACTTGGTGGCCCCCAGATTGCTTCTTCAGGCGCATGGCTTGGTACATGCCTGTGATGTTGCTGACCTGTTCTCTTTCCCTGTCCCCAGATCTCATGGGAGGCCCCCACTGAGAAAAAGGCTGAATGTATCCAGAAAGGAAAGAGTAACCAGGTAGGTGCTAGGGCAATGCTGGGAGGGCCAGAGCCCTAGGGTGCATGTGTTCTCCTGAGCACTTTAGGGCTCTGGGTCTCCCTTTGTTCCAGTACTGGTCAGTCCCATTCTTGGCTGTTATGTCTCTACGTCTTGGGCCCCTTGTGTGCTCACTAATGGAATGCCTGTCTTCCCCTAGACGGAGTGTTTCAACTTCATCCGCTTCCTGCAGCCCTATAATGCATCCCACCTATATGTGTGTGGTACCTACGCTTTCCAGCCCAAGTGCACCTACATCGTGAGTGCACCTCTTTCCCTCGTTCCCCTTGTCAGCTCTTCTCTGGGCTTCTGGGTCATGGTTTCCCAGGCTCCTTGAGGGTTTTTCCCTCCTGTGTCTCAGTCACATTGTCTTTCTCTCTGCCTCTAGGACATACTTACCTTCTCTTTGGAGCGTGGAGAGTTTGAGGATGGGAAAGGAAAGTGTCCCTATGACCCAGCTAAGGGCCACACTGGTCTTCTTGTGGGTGAGTGGCTATCCCCAGTATAGACCTTGAGGGGGTGGTTGGTGCAGGGACTTGCAAGTCCCATTCTGGGGCTGTGTAAGCCTAATTGTGTCTCGAGCTCACTTCCAGTCTGGCTGACTCTGTCTCCTATAGATGGCGAGTTGTATTCGGCCACGTTCAACAACTTCCTCGGCACAGAGCCTATTATTCTGCGTAACATGGGGCCTCACTATTCCATGAAGACTGAGTATCTGGCCTTTTGGCTCAATGGTAAGCTCTGAAAAGCTGGTTTGGGGTCTGGATAGATCTCTGTATGTGGGAGGGACTATGAGCATCGTAGTATGCCACCACTGACCCTCCTCCCCTTCCCATAGAGCCCCATTTTGTAGGCTCTGCCTACGTACCAGAGAGTGTGGGGAGCTTCACAGGAGACGATGACAAGATCTACTTCTTCTTCAGTGAGCGTGCGGTGGAGTACGACTGCTCTGCTGAGCAGGTGGTGGCTCGGGTAGCCCGGATCTGCAAGGTACAGAACCACCCTCCCCCACTGATGGGTCCTGGTGGTAGCCCCACTGACCTGCCCAGGCTGACCACCAGAGTCTCCTTGCCATCTACCAGGGAGACGTGGGTGGTGCACGGACCCTACAGAGGAAGTGGACCACATTCCTGAAGGCGCGGCTGGTGTGCTCTGCTCCTGACTGGCAGCTGAACTTCAACCAACTGCAGGCGCTGCACACCCTACAGGGCACCTCATGGCACAACACCACCTTCTTTGGGGTTTTTCGGGCTCAATGGTGAGTTGGCCAGGAATCCTTGGGCTTTGGATAGGAGCAGGTTAGCGGCTGTGAGGACCTGGCCCTGCTTTCTGGTCAGTGATCCAAAGGCCATGGAGTATGCTGAACAGCTGCCGTTTTTTAAGGCCCACTGAAAAGTGAATAGTGCCTTACCCTGGTGATCTACTTCAAATAATCACCCCATTGACACAGGGTGCCATTTGGTGCCCCAGGTTATGGAGGTCTTCATTTTACTATTTGGTCCTCCTCGGTCCTCCTCGGTCCTTTTCCCTCAGTGAGAAGCCTTCCTCTCTGTCTACGTCCCTCCTCTGGGCTCACCCATTATCTATACTGAGATAGATGCTTGCCCTTCCCAGGAACAGGTAGCAAAGGAGAGGGAAGTGGGGAAATAGGATTCCTGGGGTTTGTACCAAGGCCATTAGGGTTAAGTTCTTCCTCTATTAAAGAAGGAGGGAATTAAGAACACAAAGAGCAGGAGATTTGTGGGGTAACTTGGTTGGAGGGAAGGTCTGAAGTTCTTTGCTCATGATTTTAATCCACTTCAGTCATCACCTTGTTAAATAATGAATTGTAGGGCTCCTGACGTGGCCCTGTAGGCTCAGCACTGGACTGTGAACCACAAGGTTGACAGTTCAAACCCACCAGCTGCTTCTTGGAAACCCTATACAGGGTCGCTGTGAGTCGATACTGATTTGACAGCACTTAACTACAACAGGACACAAGTTAAAAAAAACCCCAAAACAACCACCCATCAAAAAACCCTATGGAGCACAGTTCGACTCTTGACACCCATGTACCTACCATGAGTCAGAACTAACTTGATGAACTGAAAACGTTCATTCTCATGCCCGTGACTGGTTTTGCCTTCCTGCTGTATTTCGTGAGAGCTGCATAGAGGGGGAGCAATGTGAGCATCAGAGCTGAGCCTTGGTGTCCCTCTCTCCCTTCTTCAGGGGAGATGTGGCCCTGTCAGCAGTCTGTGAGTACCAGCTGGAAGAGATCCAACGAGTATTTGAGGGCCCCTACAAGGAATACCGGGAGCAAGCACAGAAGTGGGGTCGCTATACTGATCCAGTCCCTAGCCCGCGACCTGGCTCGGTGAGTTCTTGAGGGCAGGGATGTAGGCTCCCCATTCTTAGCTCCAGTGTGCCTGCCCCACCCAGGCTAACTGGCTCTCCTCCCCATTCCTCTACACCCCCCAGTGCATCAACAACTGGCACCGTCGCCATGGCTATAGCAGTTCTCTGGAGCTGCCTGACAATACACTCAACTTCATTAAGAAGCACCCACTGATGGAGGAGCAAGTGGGGCCTCGGTGGGGTCACCCCTTGCTCGTGAAGAAGGACACCAACTTCACCCATTTGGTGGCTGACCAGGTTACAGGGCTTGATGGCGTCACCTATACTGTGCTGTTCATTGGCACAGGTATGGCCCATAGGGGCATGGCCCCTGGAGACCTGTGGTCGGGGCAGGGAGATCTGGAGAGATGCCACAGACCTGCCCTCTCATGGACTCCCTTCGTTCCTACCCTCAGGAGACGGCTGGCTGCTCAAAGCTGTGAGCCGGGGGCCCTGGGTCCACCTAATTGAGGAGCTGCAAGTGTTTGATCAGGAACCTGTGGAAAGCCTGGTCCTGTCCCAGAACAAGGTGGGACATCTGAAGCCCTCAGCCAACCACCTTCCTGTGGTTCTTTCCTCTGCCCTGTCTTTGCCCTGTCTGCTTTGTGTGCTTAACCAAGACGGGATCATGAAGTGAACAGCACTAAGGAATCTGTTCCACACGGTCATTATATATAACACAGTCCCTATGGGGATGCGCTGCTGGAATCTAGAATTGGCTGCTGCTCTGACATTTCAGTTAAACTCTCCAAGTTATGCTGGTGGCTCAGGCGACAGCCTCTTCCTGCAGCTCCCATGTTTCTGGTGCCATTCTGCACTTGCTCAGTTTTTCTATCAATCCCAAGTACTTGCTGGTCCTGACCCTCCTTTTCTAGAACCACTTCCCTCAGGTGCTTGTGGTAGATACTTTTTGCTGACAGATTTACAGCCCCCCACAGCTATCATTTTGCTCACCTTTTTATCAACTCTTGTGCCTAAAAAGTATCCCCTCAAAGATGAAAATAATAGCAGAAAGAAAGAAAGACTACTTGAATAAACAGACGCAAATACCATTCAAACAGGAAAACGGCTTATTAGCTGGTGCTATTGTGTGGACTAAGGGCATTGAGAAAAATAGATTTCCTGCACTATTCATACTGTAATGGGTTTGTGGACGTGTGATTAGACTGCTCAGCCTCACCAGTGTGTTGTTAGTTTGTAATAAGGTCATGTCGATTAAGTGCTTAGGATTGCATCTGACATACTGTAATCCCTAAGTGCGTCCTTGGCTTCCTAGAATCTCACACCCGCTCCAGGACCTGACTTCCTCTCTTTGCCACCTTTTTGGCCTTGTGCTCCCTACTGAGGTCCGAGCCCCAGCACTGTCCTGATGTAGCTACTAGCTCTCAAGGTGGCACAGGCTGACCTTCCCCCTCTGCCTAATTCTTCTGCAGAAGGTGCTCTTTGCAGGCTCCCACTCACAGCTGGTCCAGCTGCCCTTGGCCGACTGCATGAAATACCGCTCCTGTGCAGACTGTGTCCTTGCCCGCGACCCCTACTGCGCCTGGAATGTCAACACCAGCCGCTGTGTAGCACCAGGTGGCGGCCACACTGGGTGAGTTGCCGGCCTCTGCCTGTGCCCAAATGAGGGAGAAGGGCGGGGTGCTTGGAGTTGGGATCCTGACAGATCTGTTTCTCTTGCCAGATCTCTTCTGATCCAGCACGTGACAATCTCTGACACCTCAGCCATCTGTAACCTTCGTGGCACTAAGAAAGGTGAGCTGACTTGACTTGTTCTTCTGAGGGAACAGCCCTGGGCCAGAGCTGGAGGACCCACATCACCCCTTTGCTCTGGGGTCCTGCACTAACTGTGTACCCTCTCTCTCTCTCTCTCTCTGCCCTACAGTCAGACTTACTCCCAAAAACATCACAGTGGTGGTGGGCACAGACCTGGTGCTGCCCTGCCGCCTCTCTTCCAACCTGGCCCGTGCCCGCTGGACCTTTGGTGGCCGGGACCTGCCGTTGGAACAGCCTGGCTCCTTCCTCTATGATGCTCGACTCCAGGCTCTGGTGGTGATGGCTGCCCAGCCCCGCCATGCTGGGGCCTACCACTGTTTTTCAGAGGAGCAGGGTGCGCGGCTGGCGGCCGAAGGCTACCTTGTGGCTGTGGTGGCAGGCCCATCAGTGACCCTGGAGGCCCGGGCTCCCCTGGAAAACCTGGGCTTGGTGTGGCTGGCTGTGGTGGCCCTGGGGGCCGTGTGCCTAGTACTGCTGCTACTTGTTTTGTCACTACGCCGGCGGCTGCGTGAAGAGCTGGAGAAAGGTGCCAAGGCAGCGGAGAGGACCCTGGTGTACCCTCTAGAACTGCCCAAGGAGCCCACCAGTCCCCCTTTCCGGCCTGGCCCTGAGACAGATGAGAAACTCTGGGATCCTGTTGGCTATTACTACTCAGATGGCTCCCTCAAGATTGTGCCCGGTCATGCCCGGTGCCAGCCTGGGGGTGGACCCCCTTCTCCACCTCCTGGCATCCCAGGCCAGCCCTTGCCTTCTCCAACACGGCTTCACCTGGGGGGTGGGCGGAACTCAAATGCCAATGGTTATGTGCGCTTACAACTAGGAGGGGAGGACCGGGGAGGCCTCGGGCACCCGCTGCCCGAGCTCGCAGATGAACTGAGACGCAAACTACAGCATCGCCAGCCACTGCCTGACTCCAACCCAGAGGAGTCGTCAGTATGAGGCGAACCCCCCCACCACGTTGGGGGGGTGGCGTGTAGGAGGTGCAGCTCCTACTTTTGCACAGGCACCAGCTACCTCAGGGACATGGCACGGGCATCTGCTCTGCCTGGGACAGACCCTACCGAGCACCCGCCCTGCCATGAGGACCTGCTCTGCTCAGCATGGGCACTGCCACTTGGTGTGGCTCACCAGGTCACCAGACTCACAGAAGGCATTTAACTCCTCTCTGTGAGGGGCTGTGAATCACGGACACATGGGACCCCAGTAGCCAAAACTTTTCAAGACAGAAGTTTGAGATGTGTGTGTGTGCGTGTGTTTGTACACGTGGGTGTATGTGTGTATATGTGGTGTTTGCCATGTGTGTGGCATGGCTTTCCTGTTTCTGTCAAGTCTTCCCTTGGCTTGGGGTCCTCCTGGTGAGTCTTCTGGAGCTATGAAGGGTAAGGGGTCAGGCCACTTTGCCTCTTCTACCCCCACCTGTCCCGTGTCGGGCAGGGATGTACATATGGGGGTGGGTGGACAGGGTGTGGTGCCCCTTTGGGGGGAGTTCAGGGCTCAGGGGTGAGCCCAGTCCTGTTCCTAGGGCTGTGAATGTGTTCAGGGTGGGGGGAGGGAGATGGAGCCTCCTGCGTGTTTTAGGGGGAAGGGTGGGCGGGGCCTCCCACTTGGCCCCTGGGGTTCAGTGGTATTTTATACTTGCCCTCCCTGACAGGGCTGGGAAAGGTTGTGGGGTGAGGGGTGGGGGAACGGTTGGGTATGCTGTGGATCTGGCATATCCTTTCCCAGCCCTAGGAGGAGGGCTCCGAACAGTGTAACTTATTGTGTCCCGGCGTATTTATTTGTTGTAAATATTTGAGTATTTTTATATTGACAAATAAAATTGAGAAAATGATACTGTGATGAGACTAAGACCTTGGGGTGAAAATGTGGATGCTAACAGCGAAGGCTCCTTGTGGAGACGATAAACTAGGCATGTTTGTGTCCCTTAAAAAGTCCAAGGGCTGCCCAACTTGACTGGTCCCTGCCCGCTTGTGCCCCTCTCCTGAGGGGGGACAGTCCAGGCTCCAGTTTTTTTTCCCACAATGGTGACTATTGGGCTGGGAACCAGACCTCTGCCACAGCCTCCTGGGAGTCAGCATTGGCTTCTGGCCAAAGGGTGATGGCGGCGCTGGGAGTCCAGTCTCCAAGGAGGAGGAGCTGCCTTCCCAGAAGTCTGAGGGGGCCAAAGGAGGGGAACTTCCTAGAAGCAGTTTAAGGATGGTGGCCTGGGTACTTGTTTGTGCAAGGCGGGGGCCTCCCATTGAACTTAGGGGAGGAGTTTCCTCCCCTCAAGTCTGCACTGCCCCAGCTACATGGGAACATAGACCTTATCCCTACTGCCACCCAGTGTGAGCTAGAGAACACCAAGCTGCTGTCCCAGAGGGGGAGTAGTACAGGGGACAGATGTTTAGAAGAAAAACCCAGTCTGGATTCTGTAACACCTTAGCATTTATAAGCACTTCTGATGAGTTAAACACAATTTGCGGTAGTTGAATCAAGTGTCCCTTTTACAAAGGCATTCTGCAGGGGGTCTTGCTGACTTGAAGAGGCTGCTGCCCTCAGTCTCTTCAAGTAGAATGATAACTTGAGAGCTGTGGAGACGATTCTGACTCCTAGTGACCCTGTATAGGGTTTCTGAGGAGCAGGTGGTGGCTTTGAACCTCTGACCATGTAGTTAGTAGCCCATGCCTATCCTACAGCGCCACACCAGAACTCCAAAAAGTACGGGTGGGATAATGCTAACCTGAGCTGTTGTGAAGTGCCATTGTGTCGGTTCCCACCCATTAGCGACCCTGTATAGGGTTCTGAGGAGCATCTGGTGAGCTTGAACCGCCGATCTTGCAGTGCAAACAGCTTTGCAGTCTGGCACATTAACCCACAGCGCTACATCAGGGCTCCACTAATTTGAGTAAGCTGCACGTAATGCATGATTTGTAGAAGGACGTCCAGAGGGTATTATGATAAATGATTTATTCCATAAACTAAACGCCCACTGTGAGGGTGGAGGGTATAGTTTCTGCTTGACGAGCACACGGTTTTCTAGCGATGGGACAGGGATGTAGCGGGGGTGGGGTTGGAGATCATGGAATTCGACCGCTGACCCTGTGTCCCAGGGGAGCCTGGTGGGATGAGTGTGGTAACCAGGTAACTGGAGAGGAGGAATATCCAGGAGGTCTCTATAGGATTCGGTTCTATGTAACGAACGTATGTGGCGAATGTAGCATGTTTCCTGCTGGGCCTACCCGCCTGGTCCGGACACCTTACTAGATTCAGTTGCCGGATCCTCCCTCCCCAGTGTCCCGACGAGGGGAAGCCCAGGACAAGGCGCGCCTAATTTCCTTTCTCCCTCGTTTTATCCTCTGCTGTCCCCTAGTGGCTGCCTAGGGACACAGGCCCAGCACAGCTAGTCCCGCTCTTGCTGCTTTGATTGGCTCTCGAGCTAAGGCCTAAGCCTTTGATTGGTTAGCTCATGGGAGGTAGCGTGATTAAGAGGGTAACTGCGGACGCCGAGTGGTCAGATCCGGGTCTGCGGGGCGGGAAGTACGGTGGCTCCGCCCCCAGAGAGCGAGTTCTCCACTAATTGTTGATCTCCGCAAGCTGGGGACCGGCATGGCGGCCCCTCGGTCCTGCGCCGACGGTCACTGCTGCGCCCACCCTAGTGCAGTGCCCAGCGTGCAGCAGACACTGGAGGAGATGGACTTCGAGAAAGGTGAGGTGAACGCCGCGGCGAGACCTGCGGCCTGGCGTTTAGGGGTCCTCCTGGACGCCAAGCGGAGCTCTGGTGATTTTGTAGGATAACCACTGGACTGCTAACCACAAGGTTGGCAGTTCCAACCCACCCAACCCACCAGGCTCTCCGTGGGAGAAAGATGAGGCTATCTGCTCCCGTAAAGATTTACAGTCTCAGAAACCCTATACAGGGTCGCTATGAGTCAGATGGTTTTATGAAGGCCACGCAGAGCAATTGGGAAGTGGCCGTGAATGGCCGTCGGCAGGGGGACCACCTGGGCGGGACGCAGCACTAATTGGATTGAATCCCTTCTGACCCATGTGTGTCAGAGCAGAACTGTGTTCCATCGTGTTTCCAATGGCAGATTTGTCGGAAGTAGTTCAGCATGCCTTTGTTGTTGTTGTTGTTGTTAAGTGCCGTTGAATCGGTTCCGACTCATAGCGAGTCTGTACATGGTTTCCGAGGGTGTAAATCTTTACGGGAGTAGAAAGCCTCATCTTTCTCCCGCGGAGCGGCTGGTAGTTTCGAACCGCTGACCCTAAGGTTCGCAGCCCGATTCGTAACCACTACGCTACCAGAGCTCCTTATTCCGAGGGCAAATCTGGGTGAACTGGAACTGTCAACCTCTTGGTTAGCTAGCGGTGACTCTGGTCGGTGCAGGGCTCCCTGGTCATTCAGTTCCTATCATGGCAAGAGTTCGGCTGTGCCCCCGAGACATCACCTGGAATCCAGGTGGCAAAACCGAAGCATTGGTTTCAGTGACTTTCCCAACTGACTCCTAACTTTGTGTGAATCAGGGTCGCTCAAGCCTGCCCCAGGTGTTTGAGGCGCCTGGAACAGGATCTGCCCTGGAATGTTGCTGTCATCCGGAGGGCCTTGGGGACTGTGGTGGGAGAACTAACCCTTGCTGAGCCATTTGTATATGCTTTCCACGTGACAAAGAATTACCCACAGAGAGCTCCTGAGACTGGTGATTTATCCCAACCCAGTGGAGTCCTGGTGTGGTGATATGGGTTAATGCACTGGACTACAAAGTCAATTTGAACTGCAAGGTCAGTGGTTCAAGCGCACCAGCTGCTTCTTGGAAACCTTATACAGGGTCACTATCAGTCAGAACCGACTCAACAACACTTCACAACAACAACAATGGGCCCAGAGGGAGCCATTATACTGAACAGAGAAAGCACTTCTGGTGTGGTGCTGTAGCATCTGCACTGGACTGTGAACCACACCATCTGCTCCTCGGCAACCCTAACAGGGCTGCTGTGAGTTAGAACCAACTCAATGGCACTTAACAACAACAACAACAAGGAATAGAGAAAGGGAACCCTGATGGGACAGTGCGTTGAGCACTGGGGTTCGGAGCATTTCAAACCCACGAGCCACTTGTGGAAGAAAGGGGAGGCTGTCTGCTCTGGTAAACATTTATTGTCTCGGAAACCCTAGGGAGCAGTTCGGCATTGTCCTGTGGGTTCACTGAGTTGTAATCCACTCAGCAGGACTAGGTTTGGTTTGGATTTGAGGAAGAGAGAAAGGCTGGAGCCATTTGTGTTGCAATCTCAGAGCAGAGGGAGCTTATGAAGTAATAATGCGGTTACCAATTATTGGGTAGAGACTCCTGCTTTCTGTGCGCTGATATGTGACTTTTACTATAAAATGACTCGTCTGCCTACTTCCCTTCACCTGTGATCGCATCCTCTGGGCAACTGAAGTACATAGCTCCCCTCATAGGTCACGGTTCCTGCTGCCACTCATGCCCCCCTTCAGTGTTTGCTCATTTCTACACAGTAGCCACGATAACCTCTTGAAAATGTTGGATCACCATTTCACTTCTCATTGCTTTTAGAATAAATCCAAATTCCCCATCACAAGGCTCTATGTAGTCTGACTTTGCCTACTCTGCTTCTCTACCGTCCTTTCGTTCCTTTTCCTGGTCCCAGTCACGATCTTTCAGCCACACTGGTCCCTGTTTGATTTCTCAACGACACAAGACCTTTTTCCTGACTTAAGACCATTGTCCCTGCTGTTCTGTTTCCTTGCAGTGAACTTCCACTATCCTTCAGGTTTCAGCCTAAATGTCACCTCATCTTAGACACCTTCCCGTAACATTCCATTCCACTGGTTCTCAACTGGGGCCAGTTTTGCTCCTCAAGGGCCCTAGAGATGTTTTTGTTTGTTCCTGCTGGGAGGGTGCTACCCCAGCATCTAGTAGGTAGAGATTAAAACCCATTCTGTTAAGTCCATTGTGACTTACAGTGACTCACACAATAACAACAACCATACCCGACTCATATAGACCCATATAGGGTGTCTAAGACTCATCTTTATAGGAGCAGATATATAGTGACTCATGGCAGCCCTATGTTGTTGTTATTGTTATGTGCCATGGAGTCAGTTCCGAATCATAGCGACCCTGTACAGGGTTTCCGAGGCTGTAAATCTTTATGGGAGCAGAAAGCCTTAACTTTCTCCCGCGGAACAGCTGGTAGTTTCGAACTGCTGACCCTGAGGTTAGCAGCCCGATTCGTAACCACTACG
>NW_006408913.1:941442-943284 GCF_000296735.1 Chrysochloris asiatica
CTCTATATATTTAATTAGTTGATCTAGCATTCTGACAGGTTTGCTATGGGTCGGAATTGACTTGATGGCACTTAACAACAATCTTTCTGGAAGCAAACAGCCACATCTTTCTACCTTGGAGCAGCCAACCTTTCAGTTACAGATACTGAGTGCTTACCTGCTTAACCACTGAGAACTAGGGCTCATTAGGTAGAGACCAGAGGTGTTGCAAATATCTTACAATACTCAGGACAGCCTTTCCTCCATCGCCCTGCCCCCGCATCAAGGACTGTACAGCCCAAAATGTCAGTAGTCTTGTTGTTAAAGATAAACCTTGACCTCTCCCCTTTCCCTCCACATCACTCTGATACATCTCCTGCCTTTTTTTTTTTTTATAGTCTAGCATTATTTTGTGTATTTATTTATTTATTGTCTATTCCCTAGACATGAGAAAGATTCTCATCTATTTTGTGGAATTTTATTTTTTATTTTCTTGCTTTAAATTATAGTTTCTTTCATCCCATCATTGCTTTCCTGAAGTACATCTTTTCCTTTCATTTTACTTCTGAAGTACACTAATAGTTAAGGAATTTTTTCCCGTCACTCTGAGTGACTTAATACTAATAAACAGTTGTACCTACGAGCTTTTAAGATCCCAGTAGCTACTCATCAATACTATGCTGGTGTAAAATAACTAGGCTGACAATTATTTTCCTCCCTTAGTCCTTTTTTCTTTTAAATTTTAAGCTTTTTATTTGTGAATTGAGTGAAGGTTGACAGAGCAGGTCATCAGTTTTACATTCAACAAATCATGCACCTTGTTTCATCTCAGTGATTACAATCCCCTCGATGCAACAACAGGTCTCCCACTTCCTCCCTGTGATTCCTAGTTCCATTCCACTCTCCTTCTCAACCCTTCTGAACTTTCTTCTAGGTAAATGTTGCCCTTTTGCTCTTAAATGGTTGTCCATTCCATGGTGAGCATACTTCGTTGGTGTTGTTGTCCCCCTATATACCTCTCCACTGCTTGGCTAAAAATTGAGCAACTGAGGGCCATAGTCTCAAGTTCCTCTAATCTCTAACTAGTATGCCTGGTCAGTTTTATAGTTTTGAGTTTTGTTCCACATGTTCTCACACTCTAGGATCTTCTAATGCGATCTCTTTCAGAGCAGTTAGGTAGTGGTAACCAGACACCAGCTAGTTCTTCTGGTCTCAGGGTCCTGAAGACTGATGTTCAGGTGTTTGTTCACTGGGTCAATTAAATTCATTCCAAGCCTTTTCAATTTTCATCACTCTTAGCTGCACCTACGAGCTTTTAAGATCCCTGTAGCTACTCATTAAAATAGTATGTAGAACATTGTCTTTGTGGACTGTTAATGTCAGTTGACCGTGGTGTCCCCAGAGACTATGGTTTCCTGAGCCCCCAGGCCCAGAAACTTTTTGCCCCAAGGTGTTTGATAATGTCTGAGAAGTTTTCATAATGTTGGCATTTTTGTTCCTTAAAGTTAGTACAAATATGGGTCCCATACCTTGAAGTGGCATAAGTTAGGATGTCTGATAATCTTAGGTTTCTTCTGCTACTACTGTCTCGTGTGGCGCTGTAGGATCAGCACTGGACTTTGAAACACAAGGTTGGCAGTTCAAATCCACCAGGTGCTCCTTGGAAACCCTATACAGGGTCACTATGAGTTGGAATGACTCGATGGCACTTACCAACAGCAACAATTTTCTCATAGCTATCTGAATGGTGTCTTTTCTCATTGCCTTTAGGTTTCTGTTCAGATGGCAACTTGTCACATAGACGCTCTCTGACCACTCTTTAATTTTCCTTCCCTACTTCGTCTCTGGTAGCGTAGTGGTTAC
>NW_006408913.1:943815-946244 GCF_000296735.1 Chrysochloris asiatica
TCCTGTAAAGATTTACAGCCTTGGAAACCCTGTACAGGGTCGCTATGAGTCGGAACTGACTCCACGGCACATAACAACAACAATTACTCATGATGTGACACTTCCTGCTTCCTGGTTTTGTGTACCAAGCCTTGCCTGCCACACTTATGGCTCCAGCTCTTGCTCAACCAGTTGAACTGAAGTCCCCTGAGAGCCCTGTTCCAAATACCCTGTGGATTCTACAACCAGGGGCTGCCCACCACTCCTAGCAATGGTGTTCACTTGATTTCTGCCACCTGGCCATTTCCTGTTCTTGAATTTGTATGTTGAAATCATTTTTTATCATGGTAAAAATAGAGATGGCAAAGCAGTTGCCATCTCACAATAGTCTTTATGTGAACAGGTGGGTGACATTGATTAAATACATCATGTTGTGCAGCCACCTGGATACTACTCTGCATTCCTCAGTGTTGTCAACACCCCTAACAGAAGTTCAGTGCTCCCTAAGCAGTGCCTATCCCTTTCTCCTGCTTTCCCATCCTTATTAACTTGTTCTCTATACATTTGCCACTTGGTCACTTATACACCTTGGTCTCTCTATATATTTAATTAGTTGATCTAGCATTCTGTTTGAAGCAGGAAGAAGGGATTTCTATGTCTGTCTGATCCATCATCTCTAATGCCTTGGCACAGAGGAGGCACTCAGTAAGATTGGTTGGATGAATGAATGACTTGTTTTATAGTTGAGAAAACTGGGATCCAGAGGTACAAGTCCCCAGTCAGTCAGCATTGTTTAGTATTCTGGTTGTCATTCCCTAGGGATCTGGTCTGCAGCCCTGAATGGAGACCTTGGCCGGGTGAAGCATTTCATCCAGAAGGCAACGGACCCTAGTCAGCCAGATGCGGCTGGCTACACTGCTCTGGTAAGCGGAGTTCAGGAGAGAGAAGCTTCAGTTTGGCACGTACTTGCTCTCTGAGAAGGGTGGGGGCTCCCTTCCTCTTATCTTCTCCCTCCCATTCTTCTCTCTCTGCAAGAATTTGGTTGTAAGGGTCATGTGACACTCGATATTTTAGTTATTGAGGACATGAACATACGTTGCAGTTGAGGGACGGGGTAGCTTGTCCCGGTCACACAGCTGATGGCAGTGGCACCAGGAGAGGATTGTGGGTATCCCACAATACCCCTTACCCCTGCCTGATCTTACCTTTGCTCTCTGACCTTAGTCTCTCTGCCCTGCAGCACTATGCCAGCCGCAATGGGCACTACGCTGTGTGCCAGTTCCTGCTGGAAAGCGGAGCCAAGTGTGATGCCCAAACCCGCGGGGGTGCCACTGCTCTGCACCGGGCCAGCTACTGCGGACACACGGAAATTGCACGGCTGCTGCTTTCATATGGGTCCAACCCCAGGGTGGCAGATGATGATGGCATGACCAGCCTACATAAGGTATGCCAGTTTCCTCTTTCAAAAGCCTCTTTTTCTATTTATAAAAGTTATCACACGGAGTCTTGGTGTGGCGCTGTAGCATTAAGCACTGGTCTACCCACGGCAAGGCCAGCAATTCAAACCCACTAGCCATTCCTCAGAAAGAAAACCCTATACACTGTCGCTATGAGTCAGAATTAACTCTATGGCATTTAACAACACCACATGTGCATTTAGAGAAAACAGAGAAGGAAAAAAAAATCCTTTGTAATTTCAGTGCTCATGTTTCACAATTTTTAGGATTACTGTACACATTTCCCAACGTTTTTCCTTTGCATGTAAATGAAAATTAATGTCCGGTGTCACCTTTATGTCCCTTCCACATGATGATTAATGCTTTCCCATGTCTTTAGGTTTTGTTATTTAAATTAGGGGTGGGAGTGGGAGTAGGTTGGAGTACGGAGCTAGGGTTAAGACTACAAGGCTAGGCCTAGACTTTGTTTGTGTTAGGGTTATGTTTAAGACTAGGGTTCCTGTTAGGAGTAGGGGTTGTGCTAGGGCTAGGAGTAAGGCTTGGTCTAGTTTTAGGGTTACAGTGAGGTGTATTTACTTGTTTTTCTTGAATCTACTTGATTTCTACTTTCTGTGGGAGTTTTATAACTCTATTATTCCCTCTTTTTACTTTATGGACCTTTGTTATTGCAGACTGATACTTCTGGTTCCCTACATTTGGTCTTGTAGATTTGTTTTACTTTGAATACTTCTGTGTCTGGGTTGAGTTCTGGATGATATTGTTAGTCGCAGGATGTTCTCTGCTCTTGTTGTCCTCTGTTCAAAACTCCCTTTGATACTGTTTATAAGATTGGTCTAGTTTTTGCAAATTCTTTTCGTTTGTTTATCTGGAAATGTCCTAATTTTGTTGTCATATATGATGGACAGTTTTGCTGGGTATGTGATTCTTGGTTGGCAATTTCTTTCTTGCAGAGTTTTATATATGTCATCCCATTGTCTTCTTGCCTGCATGGTT
>NW_006408913.1:949584-951118 GCF_000296735.1 Chrysochloris asiatica
GAGCCTGCTTGGTTGGGTATTCTGTGTTGTTGTTGGCGGAGCTCTCTGCTATACGTCCACCCGATCCACCATCTTGTTTGTTCCTTCGATCATCTTTTTAATGATCTGTTTGCCAATGGAACCTTGCTGTGGTGCTGTGGGCTAATGCACTGGGCCACAAGGTTGTTTTGAACCACAAAGTCAGCAGTTCAAACTCACTAGTAGTCGCTCGTTGGAAACCCTATACAGAGTCGCTATGAGTCAGAACCAACCCAGTGACACTTAACAACAACATTTGCAAATGTAGGTGTTTTTATTAAAAAAAAAAAAAAAAAAAGATTTGCAATGTATCTCAAAATTGCTCATCACAAACCAGTGTCTAAATCGAGGCAACCAAGCTGAGAAAAAAATTAACTCAGGTCTGTACTCATCAAGAGGACTTGCTAAGTCAAGACTTGCTCAATCTACAAGCAGTGTTCAATGACTGAACCAGGTGGTTTCTACTAAGATCCATTTTGATAATTCCCAAAACCATGTGCAGGCCATGTGTTTTGTAAGTGAGGAGGAGGAGGGGATGTGGTGGTGTAACAGTATAACATAGTTATAAAGGGTTCAGAGTTCGGGGTCACACACACTGGTTTAGAATTCCCAGGCTACCACACTAGCTCTGCTACCCTGGCAAGCTACTGAACTTCCATAAACCTCAGTGTCTTCATCTCTAAAGAAGGAATAATGATAGTTCCTACCTCTGAAGGTTACTGTAGCCGTGGAAGAGGATCTATATAAATCACTTATTGCTTATTTTTTGAAGAGGGTGGGTTAAACATTGATGTGCAGGTTGAGACCTTTCATCTTAAGGAAGAAGAGAAACCCAAAGAGCAGGGCCTTGTCGGATTCTTGTAGATGATCTGATAATGTTGTAACCGAACTGATATGTCTGTATTTGTTCTGTATTTGTTCGTATACTTGTGTTAGTAAGCAAATACTGCAGCATATTCCGTCTCATTAGTGTTTTTAAAAACACCAAGAGATTTGTTTTTCAGTTGGCAGAAGTATTTAAAAACCAATTGTTTGTATATACCTTTGAAAGGTAGTTATGCATTAAGGCTCATTATTTGGGTCTTTCAAATACAAATAAATGTTTTTTTGGTTGTTGTTTTTTTTTTCATTTCTAAGGAATTAAAGTATTTGGTTCTTTATTTTTTAAAATCCTGCAAGGTTGATATATTTATATATTTTTTAATGTTTTATTGTGAATTATATGATAGTTTACATGGGAGAACATTAGCTTTACATTCATCCTGTTGTATATAATTTCATTGACATGATTACAATGCCCTCCATGCATCATCAGTCAACCAAAGGTTATACCCTGCAAGCCTGCCCCCTGGTCATCAGCACACAGCCCTTCTCCCTCTCTGGGTCTAGAGTCCCCAGCCGCTCCATCTCTCCACATCATTGTCTCTGGCGTCACTGCTTCTCTAGCTAGGGTCCCGCACTCCACTCTTCTCCCTTGATGTCCCTGGGACGTCCACTCTTGGACTGCAAAGTCAAC
>NW_006408913.1:951813-953377 GCF_000296735.1 Chrysochloris asiatica
TTTTCCCTCACTGTCCCTTATCGGTGACCAACAAATAAATTGTTTTAAAGAGCAATTTTATAATGTATGTATATTTTTAAAGTATTTTATGTCATTGAGATTATACACAACAGAATATATACAGAATTGTATTGTGAATGGAGTGAAGGCTCATCAGTTTTACATTCAACAAATCCCACACCTCGTTTCACCTCAGTGATACAGTCCCCTTTGTGTGACTTTACTTACCCAATTTCTCCCTGTGTTCCTTGTGTCCATTTCTTCTTTCCCATGCCTCCAGAACACTGTCCTTGGGTCAGTGCTGCCCTTTTGACCTTGAATGCCATTTTAGGGTGTGCATAGCTCTTCTTTTTGATCAGCTCTCTTCTATAGACTCTGTGATGGGAACACCCAGTAACGGTAAGCAGTCTGTGTTGGTTTTAATGTGCGGGCCTTACTGAGATAACAATAGCCATCGGGCAAAGGACACACAAAGGAAAACACAGGCTGACTGCCAGAATGGCTCTGTGTACTCCACCAGTCTGTATACAAGTGCTGGGATTTGGTAGGAATTGAGGGTGGGGAAGGGTACACAAACAGGGAGTGTCTCCATCTCTACCAGGCATCTTCTTTAGAAGCAAGAGGTCCCCAAGAGTGGAGTAAGGAGAAGCAGGGCCCAGTAGTGGCATGGCTTTTGATTCAGGCCTCTCTCTCCATAGGCTGCTGAAATGGGTCACATGGACATTTGCTCCCTCCTGTTGCAACACAGCCCAGCCCTGAAGTCTGTCCGGGACCAGAAGGAACGGCTAGCATGTGACCTGCTGCCCAGCAACAGTGGCCTTCGGGACCTGCTTGCCAGCTGAACTTCTATCTCCTGTCTCAAGCTGTCCTCCAGGGATACGCAGACTAAGTCACCATGTCTCCAAGCCCTTCCCTGGGTCAGCGTCTACACTGCAGGTGGGGAGCTGCAGGAAGACACAGGAAAACCCCACTTCTGGCCCCTATGGAAGGAAGGGAATAGATTTGGTGGGGCTACCAGTGATTAGGCCCAGACAGATGGTCATATTCTAAATTAGTTCATGTGGCAACATCTATCCATTTGGAAAAAAATTAAGTTCTACTCTTACCTCATCTTATAAAAATAAATCTCTAGGAGGCTAAAGACTTAAATTTATAAAGGGGGGAAAATAACTATCAGCAAAATAGGGAATGTATGACAAATTAAATGGCACTTTCTAGCTGTGTGACCTGAGGAGCAGTCACGTTATTCCCCTCACCCTCAGTTCCCCCAAAGTAAAATGAGAATGATAAGAGGAGAGCCTGCCTCAAAATCATTGTAGGGATTAAATGAGTGACTATCTGAGACACTGAAGACAGTGTCTGACACGTCACAGGCAGAGCAGAGGAGCACCCGCTTCCTCAGAACCTGACCAAGGTTGAGCACTTTGTACCCTTATCTCCTGCCTATTTTAAAAAATGTTTTTAAATGTTTTTATTGGTTCATAGTAGTTTCTTATATAGTATGGATATTTTGAGTCTTTATATATACATGTGTGTGTGTGTATATATATATATATATATATAT
>NW_006408913.1:954428-956090 GCF_000296735.1 Chrysochloris asiatica
GCCACCTAGCTGATCCATCTCGTTGGGGGTCTTCCTCTTTTTCTCTGACCCTCCATCTTACCCAGCATGACATCCTTCTCCAGCGACTGTTCCCTCCTTGACAACATGTCCAAAGTACGAGAGATGAAGCTTAGCCATGTTGGCCTCCAAGGAGCACTCTGGCTGCACTTCTTCCAAAACAGATCTGTTGGTTCTTTTGGCAGTCCATGGCACTTTTAATAGTCTCGTCCAACACCACAACTCAAAGGCATCAATTCTACTATATATATGGAGACTTGAAAAAGTTTGTGGGTATCACCATAGAAAGCTTGTAAGTCCATCTTCTGCCTATAACTGATTGGAATACCTAAAATGGGGTTACAACGTGCCCAGTGAAGGAGGCTGCCTGTGGAGCCTCTGCATTACAAGATCATAGGTGGAATCCTGAACCCCATCCATAATCTTCTGAGGTAAGAAATTTCCACTGGAAAGGACAAGCAGACCAGCCTGCAGCGACTAGAAGAACAGAAGATATTTCTTGAAAGAAAGACTGACAGGAAAAATACAAAACAATGACAGCAGTCCGACTAACTACTACAAGAACAAGCAAGTTACTCGCCCCGGAGACATCAAGGCAAGTTGTCGAGTCCCTCAGGGATAACCCCCTTCCAAGACTAACACTCAATGGGAATACACAAGCAGACATGCGCTCTGATTAGTGACCACGTTTGTCACTGATAAAGGGAAGTGAGGGAAAAATAGCAATGAAGCTACAGGCTAAGCCCTACAACATGCAATAGACTACTGTAAATCTGGGTGGAGACCTGGTTGGCCAGCAGTGTGGCAAGACCTGAGGATTCTTGGGCCCAGAGTCAGTGACATAGCCACAGAGGACTAGAGTGGAGAGTGAAGCGTCCAGCTGATAAGAAGTGAGGGCATATGCATAAGTACATCCACACTTGCAGATAATACCCACTTATCCTGGCTTCAGTGACTGGATGATCAGAGCTCAACTAGAAGAAGAGGAAAAAAAGAGTAATCTGATACAATTTGATGAACTTGACCTATACCTATGGATGCAGTAGCTCAAAAGAGAGAACAAATCTTTACAGCAAGGATCGTTCCCACCCCCTTGGTACATAGGGTAGACAGGGATGGGCAACTTGGACATTGGCTACCCAAAATGGGAGGGGGGCTACAAAGGCAAGAAGTGACTGGCTTTCAAGAGGGAGCTTAGATTCAGAAGGCACGGAGGAAGGTAGAATCTCCACTGAGTAGTATACAATCTGTTTGGGCAGGGCTAATTAAAGGAGATGGGGGATAGGTCCCTTGTGGTACAAAAAAAAAAGTTAGTGGAGTAATTCCATTATTTTTTTATTTCATCTTTCCATGGACTTTTTTTTTTGGTTTCACAATTTTTATTTAATGTATGTATTCAATGTTTGGATCTAAATTTATTATTTTATTATTATTTCAATTTGACCACTGTCTTTTCGTCCTTTTACTTCCAATGTTTTGCCTCTCTCTCTTTTTTTTTTTTTAATTGTTAATTATGTGATAGTTTACATGGGAGAACATTAGTTTTACATTCATCCTATCGTTTCATCAACCAACCAAAGAGTATACCCTGCAAGCCTGCCCCGCCCCCCCTGACCCCCACTGGTCGTCAGCACACAGCCCCTC
>NW_006408913.1:957535-958664 GCF_000296735.1 Chrysochloris asiatica
GTTGTAGCCCCATTTTAGATATTCCAATCAGTTATAGGTAGAAGACGGACTTACAAGCTTTCTATGGTGACATTTCTGGCTATTCTTTTCTCTCCCTTTCCAATATCTATTTTATAATGTAATGCAAGGAAAACCAAGATTCAAAAGACAGCCAAGCATCTTAACATTATTTCCCCCCTTTTGCCCATTCCAACCATGTCTCAATCCCTGTATCCCAGAGACCTGTTGTTCCAAGGTTGTGCATACATCATTATATACCTCTGTCCCACTTAGCCCATGCAAATCTGCCTGATTGTTTTCCCACCCACCTTGTTCTTCCATTCCCTTCCCCTTTCTTGTGTACTGCCCCCCACATCACTCAAACTGTCCTGTGTCTATTCCTTGCCCTGTGCTCCACCTTCCCTTCCCTCCCCTCACCCCACCTCTCACATCCCAGCAACCAGCAAAGAATCCCCTACCCGCTTTAGTATGGGTTCTTTTTCTTAGTCTTTTACAGCTGTGGTCCTATGCAGTGTTTCTCCTTTTGTGACTGACTGATTTCACTCAATATATTATGTCCTCAAGGTTCATCCGTGTTATGCTTGCAGCTTCCTTGTTATTCTTCAAGGTAGCATAATATTCCATTGTGTATATGTACCACAGTTTGTTTATCCATTCTTCAGTTGATGGACACTTAGGCTGTGTTCATCTTTTTGCTATTGTTAAGTACTGCTGCTGTGAACATTGGTGTGCATATATCTCCTTGTGTTATGGCTCGTAATTCTTGTGGGTAAATACTAAGTAGAGGAATTGCTGGATCATAAGCTATTTCTATTTCCAACCTTCTGAGGAAGTGCCATATTGCTTTCCAGAGAGGTTGGACCATTTTGCAATCCCACCAGCAATACAGGAATGTCTCAGTCTCTCCAAATTCTCGCCAGCATTAATTGCCCTCTATTTTTTTTTAATCTTTGCTGTTATTGCTGGTGTGAGATGATATCTCAATGTTGTTTTGATTTGCATCTTTCTAATGCCTAGTGATGGTGAACATTTCTTAATATGTTTGTTGGCCTCCTGGATTACCTCCTTGGTGAATTGTCTTTTCGTATCCTGTGCCCATTTTTTAATTGGGTTATTTGTCTTTTTCTTG
>NW_006408913.1:960001-967013 GCF_000296735.1 Chrysochloris asiatica
TGGATTCTGTTGGCTAGGATTTTGTTGAGAATATTTAATATTTGCATCTATATTCATGTGGGATATTGGTCTATAATTTTCTTTCTTAGTGACGTCCTTCCCTGGTTTTGGTATGAGGGTTATGCTTGCTTCATAAAATGTATTAGGAAGTTTTCCATTCTCTTCTATCTTCTGGAATAATTTGAGTAGAATTGGTGACAGCTCTTCCCTGAATGTTTGGTAGAACTCACCAGTGAAGCCATCTGGGCCTGAACATTTTTGGGTTGGGTATCCATGGACATTTTAAGTCCCCTCATGTATATATGTGCATCCATCTGTACCCTCAATCAGACTGTTACTTGTTGTAACTTTGTTCATGGAAATTGACATAGCTGAGGAAGGAGGCAGTTTGGCAATATCCTTTAAAATTTAAATGAACAGGTCCAATAATTTGATTTCTCTGTAGCTACCCTAGGTTAGTATTCATGCATGCACTTACAAAGTTTTGCATTTATGAAGGTATTTACCAAGATGTGCATTGGCACATAGGGTATCATGTGAAACACTAGTGATAAACTTAACTGCTCCCCAATGGGGCGAATCGTTAAATTGTGGCACATACATCATTTGGAGGGGAGTATAACTGATAGAAAGAACCAGGTAGCACTGTGTGGAAAGACTGCTGTGTTGTGTTTTCAGCCTCTTAAAATATGTCTATAAAAACAGGTATGAAAACACAGAATATATACAGGAAGAAAGCCTAAAGGGTATGCATTAAACTGGTACCCAGGGTGTCATCCAGATTACTGTGATGAGAGTGGTTCATCAAAGCGTTCTTGTGCTTTATCTGCAATGTTTTAATTTTTCACAGGGAGTACTTTTTTTTTTAGTAAGCCAGAGTTAATGCCAGTGAGTTTTGTGTAGGAGAAGTCAGCGATCTGCGGAGAATGTCAGATAAGCTTGCTGATGCAAGTGCCTTTTCCTTCAGTGCTTAAGGAAGAGAGAGAGCTTGAGAGTCAAGGTGAACTGTAGTCTCCAGAGCTAATGTCTTAGTTGTTTTTGTCTCCTTGCCCTCACTCATTCCCTCATAACCAAAGGTTATGAGCATAAATACTGAAGTTTAGGTTTTTTGTATTTAAAGCGATGGGTTTCCCAAGTTCCCTCAAAACTTGCAAGTACTGATTAAACAGCGGAAACCTGTTGGTGGGACCCTAAGCAGCCCTTTGGAGCCTCTCCCTCCCCCTTGTTTTGATCTCCTCAGCTCATGTGACTCTGATTCTGGCATATACTTACAGAGTATCTGATTTCCTTTCAAAGGTCAAGGCAGTTCAAGGCACAACTGGGTGAAGGGCATACATGACTTCTCAGGCAGAATTAGGACAGTTCATTTTGGTTGCTTGTAACAGACTGAGTTTCATGTTAGCTATTTGGACCTGAAGAAGATCCCCACCCCACCTTCTTTTTTTCTTCCTTTTTTTTTTTTAACCTTTTATTGTGAACTGAGTAAAAATTCACAGACAAGATCATCAGTTCTACATTCAACAAATCATACACTTGTTTCATCTCACTGATTGCAAATCCCACCATGCAACAACAGTTCTCCCACTTGCCATTCCATCTACCTTCCCATCCCTTCTCAACTTTGTCCTTAGATCCATGCTGTCCTTCTGATTTTCAATAAGTGACCATTCCATCATTCATAGTGAGCAGACCTTGCTAGTGCTGTTGTTGTACCCCTATAGATCTAGCTACTGCTTGACTGACTGAAAGTTGGGCCACAAGGGTGAGTTCCTTTCCAGACCTGAAGGGAGGTCAAGGGCCTTAGTTTCAGCTTCCTCCAGTCTCTTTCTGACCAATAAGTCTAGTGTTTTTTGTTTTTGTTTTTATTTTAGTAATTTGTTGTTTTGTTTCACACATTCTGCCACTTTATCTGGGACTTTCTAATCTCTTTCAGAGCAGTTGGTAGCCAGGTACCATCTAGCTCTTTTAATCTCAGAATCATGGAAACTGATGTTCTTATGTTTCATTGGTCCAAGCCTCTTCAGTTCTCATCACTCTTCTGCCTTCTGAACATAGAGAGATCAATAGCTGCACCTTAGGACGGCTGCTCATGAGCTAGAAAGATCCCAGACGCTACTCACTAAAGTAGAATGTAGAACATTGTCTTTGTGGACTATTATTATGCCACCTGACCATGGTGTCCCCTGAGACTATGGTCCTTGAGTCCCCAGGCCCAGCAACTCATTGTCTTAAGATGTTTGATAATATCTAAGAAAATTTCATCGTTTTGTTCACTGTATGCTCCAACTTTCTTGAAAACCAATATGACTAGACTATGTCTCTTATACTTTAGACATATTAGCGGAAGGGGTCAGTCCGTGGAGAAAACATAATGCTTGGTTAAGTGGATGGTCATCAAAAAGAAGGAAATCCACCACAAAGACAGTTTGACAAAGTCACAGCTGCAATGGGCTCCAGCGTAGCAGCAGTTGTGAGGATGGCACAGGACTGAGCAGTGTTTTGCTCTGTTGTATGGAGGGTCATTGTGGGTCAGAACTGAACTTGACAGCACTTGTTCTCTCTTTTGAGCTACTGCTTCCATAGGTATAGGTCAAGTTCATCAAATTGTATGAGAATACTTTTTTTTTTTCCCCTCTTCTTTTTACTTCTGGTTGAGCTCTGATCATCCAGTCACTGAAGCCAGCTCAAGTGGGTATTATCTGCAAGTGTGGGTGTTCTTATGCATATGCCCTCTCTTCTTATCAGCTGGACGCTTCACTTTCCACTCTAGTCCTCTGTGGCTATGTCACTGACTTTGGGCCCAAGAGTCCCCAGGTCCTGCCACACTGCTGGCCAACCAGGTCTTCACCCGGGTTCACAGAAGTCTGTTGAACATTGTAGGGCTTAGCTCACCACTTCATTGCTGTTTTTCCCTCAGTTCCCCTTATCTGTGTCGAGCGTGGTCACCAATCACAGCATGTATTCCTATTGAGTCTTTTTATGAGTAGGATCTAGATGGATTAGTGAACTGAAATGGACTAGTATTGGACAATCATATGGTCTACTATGCCAGAAGTAACAAATTGAAAAGAAATGGCATCACATTTATTGTCAAAAAGATCATTTCAGGATCTACAGTAGTAGATCAGTGATGGGATATATCCATACGTCTATATGGAAGACCAGTTAATACAATTCATGTTTATATACCAACTACTCATGCCAAAGGTGAAGAAATTGAAGATTTTTACCAACTTTTGTAGCCTGAAATTCGTAAGACATGTAGTCAAAATACAGTGACAATTACTGGTGATTAGAATGTGGAAGTTGGAAACAAAAGAATAAGGATTGGTAGCTGGAAAATACGGCTTTGGCGATGAAGCAACGCCGGTGATCACACAGTAGAATTTGACAGGACTAGTGACCTATTCATTGCAAATACCAGTTTTCAACAACAGAAACAAGCAACGTAGGGTGGAATGCATACACAGGAATCAAATAGAATACGTTTGTGGAAAGAGAGGATACTCAATATCAGTTAGAACAAGGCTAGGAGCCAACTGTGGAACAAACCATTAATTGCTCAAATACAAGTATAAAGTGAAGCTGAAGAAAATGAAAACAAGTCCATAAGAACCAAAGTACAGCCTTGAATTTAGAGACCATCTCAAGAGTAGGTTTGATGCACTGAAAACTGATAACCAAAGACCAGATGAATTTTGGGATGCCGTAAGGGGCATCATACATGAAGAAAGCAAAAGGTCATTAAAAAGGCAGGAAAGAGAAAAGCCCAAAATGGATATCAGAAGAGACTCAGAAACTTGCTCTTGAACTTAAAGGAGCTAAAATGAACGGAAGAAATGATGACGTGAAAGAGATGAACAGAAGATTTCAGAAGGAAAGTCAAGAAGACAAAGTATTATAATGATATATGCAAAGACCCAAGTTAGAAAACCCAAAGGGAGGTACACACACACTCAGTATTTCTCAAACTGAAAGAACTGAAGAAAAAATTCAAGCCTTGAGTTGCACTATTAAAGGATGTGATAAGAAAAATGGAATCCTGGTATGGTGCTGTGGGATAAATCACTGGACTGCAGGGTCGGTTTAAACCACAAGGTCAGTGTTGGGAGCAGCTGAGCTGAAGGTCCCTGACTTGTGGTCCAAGTCAAAGTGTCCCTCCCCCTTAGGAACTTGCAGGGCTGCCTCACAGATCTGGGAACTTGCAAGGTCTTTCCTTGTATTTAGCTATGTCCTTTGGTTCAGCCTGCACAACATTCTAGCCGCCCTATCTCTGTTTCCCTAGCAACTACATTCTTCTGATAAAGTCCCACTTACTGCATGCATCAAAACACACGATGTTATTCTTTTCCCTGCCCTTGAGCACCTCCCCTTGAGCTGTGTATAAAATAAACTCGCTGCCTAGGTCTGTGTCACAGTGTCTCCATGAGAGTGCTGTGGCCCACCTGGTCCCAACTTTGTTATATTTCAATTGTGTCCTGTGTCTTTCTTTTATTTCTCATCTCCTGTCGCTTCTACTCAGGTTTAATCTCTCTATGTGGGTTGCAGAGTATAGACAATTGTCAGATGCGGCAGTTGGCCCTAGTGTTGGCTCCAGCAGTTGTGTTGGCTTCAGCAGGAAGCGTTGCTTCTATTGCCAAAGCTGTATTTTTCAGCTACCAATCCTTATTCTTTTGTTTCCAACTTTCACATTCAGCAGTTCAAACTCATTAGCTGCTCCTTGGAAACTCTATACAGGCCCGCTATGGGTCAGAAACAATTTGATGGTACTTAACATCATAGGGAAAATGCTGCATGATGCAGGAACCATCAAAAGAATCTAGAAGAGACTATGGTCCTTAGACACCCTTCAGACCTGGAACTGAACCAACTCCAGGAGATCACCTTTCAGCTAAGCAATCCACAGGCCTGTAAAGGGAATAACACCACCTAGGAGGAATGCGCTCTGTGGGGTGGGGATGGAGGGTGCGAGTGGAGGGAGTAGGAGTAAAGATTTTGGGCTATGTAAGTCTAGAACTTCGTTTAGTGTTAGGGTTATCATTAGGACTAGGGTTAGGGGTACAGGTTGAGGGAATGTGCTCTTGTGTCAACTATATGAGACCAGAAGGGTAGCATTTGCCCAGAAATAAAGTTCAGAAGGCAAAAATGGACAAGAAATATGAGTGAATAGAAATGGGAACCCAAGAAAAAAGTAGGAAGAGTGCTGTCACATTGAGGGATTGTAACTAATGTCACAAAACCAAATTTTATACAAGGGGGTTTCAAAAACTTTGTTGAAAAATCTCATCTTGTAATTCCATTTTTCTATGAATGTTTTGAAGTCCCTTGTATTATTGAATTGGAAATTAATTTGCTCTGTAAAGTTTTACCCAAACCATAATATAATGTTTAAAACAAAACATGGAAGGAACACACACAGTCACTGAATCAAAAAGAGCTGGTCAGCATTCAAGCATTTCAGGCAATAGCTTATGATGAGGAACTGATGATACTTAAGGAAGAAGTCCAAGCTGTACTTTAGTTTTTGGCAAAAAACTAGGCTCCAGGAATTGAAAGAATACCAATTGCAATATTTCAACAAACTAATGCAATGCTGGAAGTATGCACTCATCTTTATCAAGAAATTTGGAAGATAGTTACCTAGCCAACTGACAGGAAGAGATCTATATTTGTGCCAATTCCAAAGAAAGATGACCCAGCAGAACCACAAAGTAGTAAGCAACATCATTAACATCACATGTAAGTAAATTTCGCTGAAGACAATTCAAAAACTGTTGCAACCGAGCTGCCAGAAATCCAAACCAGATTCCAAATAGGACGTGGAATAAGGGATAGTTATCACTGCTAACGTCAGATGGCTCTTGGCTGAATGCAAAGAATATCAGAAAGATGCTTACCTATGTTTTATTGACTATGTAAAGGCACTCAATGGTGTTGATCATAACAAACTATTGATAACATTGTGAAGCATGGGAATTCCGGAACACTTAATTATGCTTATACAAAACCTGTACTTGGACCAAGAATGAGCCATGGAAAAGAACACAGGGGATGCTGTAATGTTTAAAATCGGAAAAGCTGTTTGTCAGGGTTGTATCCTTTCACTATACTTCTTCAGTCTACACCACGATGCTGGAAATTATGCCACCAATATTTTAAATATCAGCAGAGTCTCCCAAGGTGAACAGGTTTCAGTAGATTTTCCAGACTAACATAGACTAGGAAGAAGAAGAGGCAGAGCACTTCTGAATGGTGAGCCACTGAAAACCTTATGAATAGCGGAGGCACACTGTCAGACACAGTACTGGAAGATGAGCCCTCAGATTGCAAGTCTGTCAAAAAACACCATGCTTGGTAAAGTGGAGCATCATTGAAAAAGGAAAACCCCCATCAACAATGCTGAGCAAATAATCTGAGAAGCTAGATTATATTTAAAAAGTATCAGAATTGGAGGAAGGCTCATTAACAACCTGCAATTTGCAGATGGCACTACCTTGCTTGCTGGAAATGAAGAAGACTTAAAGCATTTACTGATGAAGATCAAGAACTACACCTTTCAGTATACTTCAGCCTAAAGAAAACACAAATCCTTACAAGTGGACCAATTAGCAGCATCATGATAAATGGAAAAGAGATTGAAGTTAAGGATTTCACTTTACTTGCACCTGCATCCACTACCCATGGAAGCAGCAGTCAAGGAATCAAACAAACAAAACCAAACAGTGCATTTGTTGTTGTTAGGTGCCATCGAGTCGACTCATAACGACCCTATGCACAACAGAACAAAACACTGCGGGATCCTGGGCCAACCTCACTATTGTTGCCACGCTTGAGTCCATCGATGCTGCCACTTGACCAATCCATCTTGTTGGGGTCTTCCTCTTTTTCCCTAACCCTTACCAAACATGATATACCTCTCCAGTGACTGGTCCCTCCTGACAATATGTCTGAAGTATGAAAAATGAAGTCTGGCCATCCTGGCCTTCACTCTGGCTGCACTTCTTCCAGAAAC
>NW_006408913.1:969736-970774 GCF_000296735.1 Chrysochloris asiatica
TGGCAGAATGGGTAAGAAAACAAGATCCTTCAATATGCTGTCTGCAAGAGACACACCTTACACACAGAGACAAAAACAGATTAAAAGTCAAAGGATGGAAAAAAAATATATACCAAGCTAACTGCAATAAAAAACGAACAGGAAGAGAAACTAAAAGCCTTCCTCTGCAAACAGGAACTAAACAAGTATGCCCTTTGTCACCACTCCTATTCAATATTGTGCAGAAAGTCTTAGCAAGAGGTATACGGTAAGACAGGGAAAGTAAAGGCATCCAAATTGGCAAAGAGGAAGTAAAACTCTAGTTGCAGATGTGATGATCCTATACATAGGAAACCCAAAGACTCAGTTAAAAAAAAAAAGCTACTAGACCTCATTGGAAGATTCAGCAAAGTAGCAGGACATAAGAGCAACATACAAAAATCAGTTGCTTTCCTCTATACCAAAATCGACAGGGCTGAAAAGGACATTAGGAAAGCAATACCATTTACAATAGCCACCCAAAGGATGAAATAGCTAGGAATAAATGTAACCAGAGGAACAAAGGACTTTATATACAAAGAAAACTACAAAACACTACTACAAGAAACAAAAAGAGACCTACAAAAATGGAAGAATGTACCATGCTCATGGAGAGGAAGACTTAACATTGTGAAAATATCAATACAGCCAAAGGAATTTACACATATAATGCAATCCCAATTCAGATTCCAATGACATTCTTCAAAGAGATGGAAAAAAAACAACTACAAACTTTATATGGAAAGCAAAGAGACCCAGGATAAGCAAAGCACTGCTTAAGAAGAAGAATAAGGTTGGAAACCTCTCACTGACCAACTTCAAAATTTATTGCACGGCTACAGTGGTCAAAACAACCTACTACTGCTAAAATGAAAGATACATTGATCAATGGAACAGAATCGAGAATCCAGAAATTAACCCATCCACATACAGCCAACAGATTTTTGACAAAGTACCTAAATATATCGCATGGGGAGGGGATAGTCTCTGCAACAAATGGTGCTGGCAGAACTGGAAAGC
>NW_006408913.1:970874-980415 GCF_000296735.1 Chrysochloris asiatica
ATGGTGAAAGAATACAACCTTGTTGCACACCTTTCTTAATTTTAAACCATTCAATGTTCCCTTGTTCTGTTCATAGCACTGGGTAAATATGCTGCAAAAGATCTCTTTTAAGTATTAAAAAGCAAAGGTGTCACTTTGAGGTGCTTGATACAAGCCATGGTATTTCCAGTAGCCTCCAATTCAGGTGAAAAATGTAAAAACAAGGAAACCAAAGAACTGATGTCTTTGCATTATGGTGTTGAAGACCATTGAATATGCCAAGAGAACAAAGCTGTCTTAGAAGCACAACCAGAAGGCTCCTTAGAAGCGAGGAGTACAAGACTTCTCATGAACTTTGGACATGTTCTCAGAAGAGACCAGTCCCCGGAAAAGGACATCATTCTTGCTAAAGAAGAGGGTCAACAAAAAGAGGAAGACCCCTCAATGAGATGGGTTGGCATGACTGCTGCATGGAGTCAAACAGGAAGGATTGTGAGGGTGGCACAGGGCAGGGCAGTGTTTTGTTCTGTTGTGCACAGGCTTGCTGTGAGTCAGAACCAACTCAATGGCACCTAACAGCAACAGACAGTCTAAACTTAAGAGTGGGAATTATTTTTCCTTAAATTTAAGTTAGTGTCCTAGGCAATGTAGGATATGTGTTCTTTTAGTCAAATTACTCCTTAGGAGATTGTGTGTGTGTGTGGTGGTGGGAGCAGGGGGGTGAGGGGGTTTCATAGAGGTTCAAGGTGGGTATCTGAAGATGCAACTGACTCAGCGTGCAAACCAGCTTCTTTTCCTGCCCTCAGTGGGCTGCATTCCCAGATGGGTATTTTGGTTAATATTACAGAGCCACAGAGTTATCTGGCCCTGGTGCAAGCTCCTGTCCTTCCCTTGCCCCTGCTCCTAGGAGACAGCTCTCCTATAAAAAGACTGAGCTGCTCAGTACTCTCAGAAGGAAGTGTGAAGAGCTGCGGGGGGGACCATGGACTTCATCAGTATTCAGCAGCTGGTAAGGGTCTTAGCAGAATGATGCAGCCCAGTTAGAGGAGAGGTCCAAGGATCAGGTTTTACATGCAAGAAGCCATCTGGTTTTCTTGTATGTCTGCTCTTGTGTGAGGTGGTGAGGGGTGGTTAGGGGCTTATAGGTTAGGTTAGCTTAGGTTAATGTCAAATGGGAAAGAAGTGGGATGATGATTTATAAGAAAATCCTTGAGCTTAGTGAGTTCTGACCTTGATGAAGGCGCCATGGTGGCCCAGCAGGTTGAGCATTGGGCTGCTAATCAAAATATTGGTGGTTCAAACCTACCAGTCGCTCTGCAGAAAGATGAGGCAGTCTGCTTCCTTGAAGATTTACAGCCTTGGTAACCCTATGGGGCAGTTCTGCTCTGTCGTATAGGGTCGTTCTGAGTTGGAATCGGCTTTATGGCCTTGGTTTTGGTTTGGGTCCTTGACTATGATTTTTAAAGCGGGACCAGGAATAACAGGATTCCTTGGAAGTCATTGGTGTAGCTGGGCTGTTTATTGAGTTCAACCACTGTGGTAGTTACTGCCCTGGAAAGGTTCTGCAGGTCTAGCTGGCCTGATAGGAGACAGAGGATGCTCTTGCAACACTGCTTTGGTTTGCCTGTTTGGGGGGAGATTGTCTATTTTGGGGAGAAGGGAGGGTAATGAGATCCAGGATGCCATATCACCCAGCAGCCCCAACATGGGCCCAGTGCATCAGCTGGCTCCAGCCGGTAAAGTCTCAGCCGGCAGACAGGATTTCAAGGCTGAGAAATGTTAGGCCATCAGCGTGTGCTTTAGAGAGAACACTATTATTGGCTGGCAGCCTTAGGCTCTGTTATCTTAGCATTCTAACCTTTTCTCTCTCTCTAACCTGTTTATTTCTCAGTGCTCCCTAGAGTCTGAGATCCTGGGGGTAGGAACTGAGGGAAGAAAAGAATGTTTTTCTACAGTGGGCTTTATAAATTCCATTAATACATTTAATCTTTATACCTACAAGAGCAGCTATTTTTATTCCAAATTGTTGATGGGGAAACATAGCTTCACAAAGATCTGAGATCTGAACTCCCAAATTCAGATTTCCCCTCCAGGGGGTGTCTATTCTGTCCCTCTGAGCTTTGTGTCAGGTGGCAGTATGACATGATCTGGTAGGAATCTAAGGGCAGCAGCTTATAAAGGAAGCTGTCATCTGCCCTTAGGTAACCTGAGCATAACAGTATAAACAGATATGATGTCATAGCCCTCTAAACCAGTATTCCTGCTGACAGGAGCAGGGTAGGTGGAGCCTCAGCGAGGGAGCCAGCAACAGCCAGAGGTAGCAGAGAGCTGCCGACTCTCTGGTCTCCATGAAGCTCTCTCTCAAATCCAGAACTCTAATCTTCGTACAAAAGAACTCCTTGGTGTTGCACAGCTATGTTTTTTAAGGGCTCCTCCAGCTCTCCTGATTTCTTATCCTTCCCCTGTTCCTATAGGTAAGTGGTGAAAGAGTTGAAAGGAAAGTGTTAGGATTTGGACATGGAGTTCCTGAACCTGGAGGCTGGCCTGGTGACTGGAGGCTGGGACCTCAAGAGGCCATGGCGCGGGAGAAGCAGAAATTGGAGGAAGAAAAGAAGAAGAAAGTGAGAGTGGTGTAGGGGAGGGGTGGCTGGACCCCAGGTGGGCAAGCTCGGAGTAGAAGGATCTTGGAGAATTTGGGCCAAGGGCTGATAGCTGAGTTTCTCCTATGGGCAGGAGATGACAGGGGGAATCCTGCCCCAAGTCTCCCATGACCAGTGGCTAATGACTGTCATAATCTCAAAACCAGCAGGTCCTACCCAACTACAATGGTTTTCTACCCAATTCTATTCCAGATTGAAAGATTCAACAGTTCCAGACTTAACCTGGAGAGTTTGACCGACTTAGAAAACTTGATTCAGAGACGAAGAAAACGACTTAAACGCAGAGTCCCCCCCAGGGAACTGGAGCCCTTGGTGAAGGTGAGCCCCTGGGGCCAGACAGGAAGTGCATGTACCCAGGGGCTGAGTGAGCAAGGAACAATTCTCCTTCCCCACAGAGACTTGGAAAGAGCATGGAGCTGTGGCTGTGGGCACTGCGGACTCCAGCGCTGCTCCCAAGCCTGGCTGCGCACCCATGCCCTAAGGGCCACTCCACAGCCCCCCACTACTCAGTCCTGGGATTGGGATTAAGAAAAAAAAAATCCATATTTTAACAAACCAACAATGAACCTGTCAGTGGTGAACATGGGTTTAGAATGATGGCTTTGTGATGTCCCAGGTGCCTATAGTTTCGGGGATTGATTGGTTTTTGTCCTTCAACTTTCCCAGCTGCAGCCCCAGGCCCAGGCCCAGGCCCAGCTGGAGCCTGTGGACCTGGAGATGTTCCTGAAGGCGGCGGTGGCGAACCAGGAGGATTTGATTGACAAGTACCTGATGGATGGAGGAGACCCCAATGCCCATGACAAGGTAAGAAGTGAGGCGCCACAGCCCTCAGTGCTTGTGCTTTGGGTGCTGTTGGCCAGGTCCTCGGACATGTCGGGACTTGCCCACTTCGTGAGACTGTGAGTTTGGCAGAGCCTCCTGAGCTGGGAGGGAAAGTCCTGGGAACAGGCTCAGCAAAGAGGCCGCTTGGGGGTGGCTGCACACCCCATTTAGAGCCCATTCTTCATCCTCAGCTTCACCGCACGGCCCTGCACTGGGCCTGTCTGAAGGGTCACAGCCAGCTTGTGAACAAGCTGTTGGAGGCCGGTGCCAATGTGGATGCTCGGGACTTGGTGAGAACTCATAGAGACCTATTTTCAGAGCCAAGCCACTGCTTAGCATCCCAGCAAGTTGGAGTGCTATGGTGCTTTTGTTTTGCAGCTGGACAGGACGCCTATGTTCTGGGCCTGCCGTGGAGGACACCTGGACATCCTCAAACAGCTGCTTAACCAGGGAGCCCAGGTCAATGCCCAGGACAAGGTGAGGGGCACACTGCTTTGGGTGGTCTGTTAGGAGAAGCAGGGGAGCATTGCACGCGGGAGTGGACGGTGACTCTGGAAGAGAGAAAATCCAGCCTTGCAGAGTTGGAGTAAGGCCTCAGGACTCTGCATCCAACAGATTCTCTGACCTGTCCTCAGATCTGGAGCACCCCCCTCCATGTGGCTGTGCGGACAGGACACTGTGACTGCCTAGAGCACCTCATTGCATGTGGAGCCCACACTGATGCGCAGGACAAGGTAGGCACTTGGTCTTCCCTGTACGGGCCTGTGATTGCGGGAGCCTACGCCAGAGTTGGTGCTGTCTGCAGTTTCCTCTGTGGTCCTCATGAGGGGCGGCTAGCCGGAAGGGCAGGGTGAAGCAGGTTAGAGGAGGCCATCTCCAGTGCTGAGGAGACTTTCTCTGCAGGAAGGGGACACAGCGCTTCACGAGGCTGTGAGACACGGTCACTACAGAGCCATGAAGATACTCCTCCTCTATGGAGCCAAGCTGGGCATGCAGAATGCTGTATGTATAAGCAGGGCAGAGGCCCCGGCCCTGGCCCCCTGTGTAAAGGGGATCGGGTATAAAGGACTGACCCAGCACCCTTGTTCCCAGGCATCAATGACCCCAGTGCAGCTGGCACGAGACTGGCAGCGGGGCATCCGGGAAGCACTGCAGGCCCATGTGGGGCATCCTCGTACACGGTGCTGAACTCGGCAGACCTGCGGGGATCATCTACAGCCACCATTCCATCCCCTTCTGCCCCTATCCTCATGCCACTCACGCATCTGCATGCTTGATGATTCTTGCCCACCCATCCTGCCCCTCTCAGGGCTTTGTTCCCTCAGCTCTCGGAGGCAGCCAGGTCTGAGGAACAGCCTGAGTCCAGCAGGTTGATAGAGCAGGCCTCCCAGGTTGTATGCGCATGGGATGACTTATTCCCTGCTAGGGCAGGAGCTAGGAATGGGTCAAGTTGAGGACTGTGGGTGAGCAGCAAACAAACTGGGTCCAGATGAGGAATAGTGAATAGAAGACAGGCCAAGAATGGAGCAGGAAATGAGTCCTAAGCTTGGAGTTACTCAACTCTGTGATTGCGAGAGCAAGGGTGTTAAAACTTTTTCAATGCCAACCCATCCTCTGTCTTACTAGGCCTAATCCCTGCCCTTGGAGAGGGCAGGGGCCTAATGAGGATACACCAGAGATAGCTGAAGAAGGACTGCACATTTCTGCAGCTTCTCGATGCCCTTGGGCAAAGTGCTTTTCCAGGGAACTCCATTCCTATTAGCAGCAACCCTGGTAGCGTTTGGAGTGGCTCTAGACAACTCTCGTCTTAAGGAATCTGGAGTTTGGTTCTGGCAATCTGGAAGGGGCTGCTCAACAGGCTTGAGGAGGCCCCACAGCAACGTTCAGTCCCAGCTCGGTTGCTCAGATGCCCTGAGACTAATGATCTGGAGCTTGAGGGTACCCCTGTGCTAAACTGGAGCCTAGACCTAAAGGCACGGGTTAGGCCTGCCTGCCTCACTCTGGCTGGTGGCTATGCCTGTAAGGGTGAAGAGGGTGTGCTAGGCATTGCTTGTGGCCCACCCAATTCTTGGGGTGGTGGCCCGTGATCCTAGTTTGCCCGAGGGCCTCCATGTACAGGAGTGTTAGCTAGTGCCTAAACCCTATGGCTGTATCCCACTCAGAGGCGGGGACACTGAGGACTCTGAACTTGGCACAAGGGGGAGGAGGCGGCAGCAAGGCACACCCCTACTCCTTTCCCTTGTCTAGTAAGTGGTGTGGATCTAGGACACCACTTTCCACAAGCTCCCAAAGGCTCCTTTCTGTCACTGTTCTGTCTCATGTTTCGCTGGTATACCCCTGTACTGGTGATTTCAGTGCTGCTGGCTGGGTTGGGCTGGATCCTTAAATGCCAGAAACTGAATCTTAAAACGAGTTCTGCCCGACTGAGGCTGAAGGAGGGACTCAAAGATGCGGTTGAGCCTCCCTTGCACGGTCCTGAGTTACCCAGTACGTGGGGGTTCATTCATTTTGCACCAGCTTTGTAGTTCACTAGTGGTCTGTCTTCCAAGGCTATTGGTACTATGTGAGTACACTGACAGTGCTCCCATCAGGGGCCACAACTTTTCACACGGACGTGTCTGCCCTGTGAGTGAGGCCCTGGCACTCCCTAGGCTGCTGCTGCAGGGAGACAACGGTGTCCACAGACCACAGAGAAGACAACTCCCCAGCTAGAAATGGGGGACACATAAGTTAACAGCAAAAGCAAACCTTTTTGTACACATCAATATTTTTTGTTCATTAAAAGCATCCCTCACAGCCTAGTTGTTTGCTGTGTGTGGAAGAAGTCAATACCTTAGGCAGCAGGGTGGGCTAGCCTGGGTTTTGTCTTCCTCCACAATAGTGCACCAGGTCTGTGAGTGATGCCAGCCCGACGGCAGGACCAAGTCAGGGCTGGTAACACGCTGGATTCCTGGAACTGAGCTCCGGTGCAGCTTTTTTTAGCTGCTTTGTTCACTGATTGTTGTTGTTGTGAAGTGCCGTCGAGTCAGTTCCAACCCATAGCGACCCTGTATAGGGTTTCCAAGGAGCAGGTGGTGAGCTTGAACCACTGACCTTGCAGTTCAAACACTTTGTAGTCTGGCCCATTAACCCACAGCGCCACACCAGGACTCCTGTTCACTGATGGGCAGATGAAAAATGGTGGTTCTTTGCCTTAGCTGCAGATTTGAACTATAAGCAATTATAATCACCTTCCTAAAGCTCTGCTGTCTGGACCGATTAAATCAAACTCCTTGGGGTTGGTCAGTATTATCATGAAAATGACAAGCTTGGAAAATTCTAACAAATCTGGCCCTCCCACCCTAGAATAAAAATTGGGCAAGGTAAACAAAATAGAAACCTAATGAATTTCTGTATGACAGCTATGAACACAGACATTGAAATTAAAAATACCATTTACAATTACTCCAAAAAAAGTACACTTCAATGTAAAACTAAAAAAATATGTAACTTACTTAAATGCTGAAAACAAAATTGTTAAAAATCAAAAATAAGAAAAATCAATAAATGGTGAGATATACCAAGTTCAGAGCAAAGCTGTGAATTTCCCCCAAACTGATAAAGTTCCCACCAAAATCCCAGCAAGAATTTTTTTAGATGTTGACAAGATCAATCCAAAATGTATATGAAAAGGCAAAGTTTACTTCAGGACTTACTATGTTGCTGCAGTCATCAACACGGGTACTGTGATACTGCTGAGGCAATGATTCAGAGCAGAGAGCCTGGAAACAGTCCCACACACATACACTCAGCTGATTTTGACAACGTACAAAAACAATTCAGTGAAGGGTTCATATGGCACTGAACAACTGGGCATGCAGGACCAAATAAATGAACTTTGACCCTAGTTTCACACCTACTTCAAAAATTAACTCAAAATGGATCATGTATGTGGCACTGTGGGTTAATGTGCTAGACTGCAGGGTAGGTTTGGACCGCAGAGTAGGTGGTTCAAGATCACCAGCCACTCCTCAGAAACGCTATACAGGGTCACTAAGGATCAGAACCAACTTAATGGCACTTAACTACAACATTTAAGTATAAAACTACACATCTCTTTGATCAGAGCTCAACTATAAGAAGAAAAAAGAGTAATCTGATACAATTTGATGAACTTCACCTACACCTATGAATGCAGTGGCTCAAAAGAGGGGACAAATCTTTAGAGTGAGGATCATTCCCACTCCCTCGATACACAGGGTAGACAGGGGATGGACAAAGGTTACCCAAAATGGGGGGGGAAGGGGCCTTCAAAGGCAAGAAGTGACTGGCTTACAAGCTTTCAAGAGGGAGCCTAGATCCAGAGAGCGCGGAGGAAGGTAGACTCTCCACTGAGTAGTATCCAATCTGTCTGGGCAGGGCTGATGAAAGGAGATGTGGGTAGGTCTCTTGTGGTACAACAGTGAATACTTGTTATCAGGACTGACTGTGAGGGTTGGAAATGTAAAGGCAGACGTTTTGTAGCAAAAGGAGGGGAGCGATTGACTTTGCAGTCTAGGAGCTGAGGTCCCTGGGACCATCAAGGAAGAAGAGTGGAGAGCGGGACCCTACCCAGAGAAGCAGTGACGCCTGAGATGGAGGCAGAGATGATGACATGGAGCGATGGAGCAGCTGGGGATTCTAGACCCAGAGAGGGAGAGGGACTGTGTGCTGACAATCAGGGGGCAGGCTTGCAGGGTATACCCTTTGGTTGGTTGATGATGCATGGAGGGGGCTGTAACTATGGCAATGAAATGATATACAATAGGATGACCCATGTGAGCTATCAAATAATTCACAACAAAACACACAAAAAAAGTAAGAAAAACACAAACTACATCTTTTAAGAAAGAACAAAGACCATCTTTTAGGATCTTGAACTAGACAGAATACTTAGATCTAACATCAAAAACCACAATGTATAAAAGGACAAACTTGATAAACTGGACTTCATCAAAATTAGGAACTTCTGCTATGCAAAAGAACCTGTTCAGAGGTTAAGACAAGCTGCAGACTGGAAGACTACGTGTAAACCAAAAATCTGACAGAAGACAAGTCTCAAAAATATATAAAGAACTCTTACAAGTAACAGTAAATTAAAAAAAAATTAAACAAAGGATATGAATGACCTGGCATTTCACCAAAGAGGACATACAGATGGCAAATAAGCACATGGAAAAAAATGTTCATTATCCATTATGAAAATGTAAATTACACCAAAATGATATAGACCCCCTACCTCACAAAGTAAGCAAAAATTCGCTCAAAATGAATCAATGACCTAAATGTAAGAGCTAAAACTGTTAAGACCATAACAATATTGGAAGAAAACATTGAGGTGAAATTTTCAGGATCTTATACTGGGCAAGTTATTTGTATAAAACCAAATAAGCAAAGAAAATAGATCCAGGAGGGTGGGGCTTGCCGGTGGATAGGATGGAGGTGCAATGAAGTTCTCCGTCAGCAATACCACAGAATACCAGGCGAAGCAGGTCCTGGGCAGAGCTCCAAAACTCTCAACCACGTAGGTAGGAATATTTTAGAAGTCTGAAGGCTTATAGCTAGTGGAACTTGTAGCAAAAGTAGAAAATCTCGTACTTTAGAATCTGCTGGGCTCAGTGTCCCAGAGCTGACATCTTGGGTGAGACCAAACGGCAAGACTAAGTAGGGGAGCAGACCTACCACGGAATAAGGCTGCAGGGCCCTCAGAGCAAAGGCGGACAATACACTTTATCAGTTTTCTTTGTTCTGATTTTTTGTTTGTTTGTATCTGTTCATTGACCCCCCACTATTTGCACACCTCCATTCTGGTGACTAGAGGGGGTGCCTAAGCAAGTGGACACCCCCGACCCCCACCACTGGTAGGTTCTTCTGCCACACACATGCGCACAGCATTTAAAGAGACCAGTAGCCCAAGAGCCGGCCCTGAACTGTTTTTAATAGTGAAAAAGCCAGAACAAGGGGTGTGGAGAGGGAGAGAGAGTTTAAATAGAAACCAGGCCGAAAATTAAATCCTGAGGTACAACATAACAACCAACAGTGACATCTTGAAATTTATCAGG
>NW_006408913.1:981475-982561 GCF_000296735.1 Chrysochloris asiatica
TCATGTTGTACAACATGAAGAGGGACTAACTTAAGAATCATTGGCATTCCAGAACAGGAAGAATCACACAAGTCCACAGAGGAAATAGTTGGAAGAAAATTTCTCTAACATCCTGAAAAGTGAAAAGATAAATATTCAAGAAGCTCAATGAACCCCAGGAAGGATGTACCCCAAAAGAAAATCATGGAGACATATAATCAAGCCCTCCAAAATCAAAGATAAAGAGAGATTCCTGAAAGCAGCTAGGGAAAAGAGAAGTGTTACATACAAAGGCAAGCAAGTCAGATTAAGCTTAGATCTCTCAGCAGAAACCATGCAAGTAAGAAGGTAATGGGGAGACATATATAAAACCCTGAAAGAAAAAGACTGTCAACCAAGAATCCTTTATCCAGTAAAGCTATCAATCAAATACTATGGTGTAATCGAAACATTCCAGGATAAACAGAAGCTAAAGGATTTTTCCAAAGCCAATCCTGCACTACAAAACATCCTAAAGGGAGTTCTGTGGTCTGAGAACCAACAAGAAGAGACAACAACCAGAGACTGACATAGTGTGGCAGCACCTCCCAGAACTAAATCGACAGAAGGAAGAGTCGAGAACAGAACAAAACTATAAGAACAAACTCAAAAATTCTGGGAGGTCAGTCTATGATCAAAATAATTACAGTGTAAAAGAAGGTAAATATGTAGGAACTGAGACCCAGATGGTGAGAAAACCAGGTAGATTACAGGATAAAATAGACTGAACTAAATGGAGGGAAAAGTTAATGGACTATAAGGTAACCTCAAAGAAAACTAACACTTCACAACATACTAAGAAAATGAAAATCCAAGACGAACATAGGGACATTGAAACTATGAGGAAACGCACAAGAAAGAACTCAAAAACCATGAACTCAGAACAGGAAGACATGCAGAAGAAAGAAAGCAGCAATACAACAACAACAACAAAAACATAATGGCAGCAATTAAACCCTCTGGTAGCGTAGTGGTTACGACTCGGGCTGTGAACCGCAAGGTCAGCAGTTCGAAACTACCAGCTGCTCCGCGGGAGAAAGATGAGGCTTTCTACTCCCGTAAAGATTT
>NW_006408913.1:984300-1000968 GCF_000296735.1 Chrysochloris asiatica
ATGTGGAGAGACTGGGACACTCCTGAGTTGCTGGTGGGATGCAAAATGGTCCACTTTCTCTGGAAATCAATATGGCGCTTCCTCAAAAGGTGGGAAATAGAAGTATCTTATGATCCCACAATTCCTCTACTTGGTATTTACCCATAAGAAATGCAAGCCATAACATGAGTAGATATATGCACACCAATGTTCACAGCAGCACTAATTTACAATAGCTAAAAAATGGAGACAGCCAAGTGACCATCAACAGAAGAATGGACAAACAAACTGGTACATACACACAATGGAATATTATGCTACCTTGAAGAACAAGGAAGCTATAAGCTATCACATAACATGGATGAACCTTGAGGACATTATGTTGAGTGAAATTAGTCAGTCACAAAAGGAGGAATACTGCATAGGACCACTATTGTAAAAGACTAGGAAAAAGAACCCATACTAAAAGGGGTGAGGGGATTCTTTGATGGTTACCAGGGGAGGGAGGGGAAGGTGGAGCACAGGGTAGGGCATAGACACAGGATAGTTTGGGTGCTAGGGAGTGGGGGCAATACACAAGAAGGGGGAAAGGAATGGAAGAACAAGGTGGGTGGGAAAACAATTAAGCAGATTTGCATGAGCTAAGTGGGACAGAAGTAAATAATGATGTATGCACAACCTTGGAACAACAGGTCTCTGGGATACAGGGACTGAGACATGGATGGAATGGGGAAATAACGTTATGGTGCTTGGCTGTCTTTTGAATCTTAGTTTCCCCGCCATACCATTATAAAATAAAGAGCTCTGGTAGCGTAGTGGTTACGAATTGGGCTGCGAACCGCAAGGTCATCAGTTTGAAACTACCAGCTGTCCTGCGGGAGAAAGATGAGGCTTTCTGCTTCCGTAAAGATTTACAGCCTCGGAAACCCTGTACAGGGTTGCTATGAGTCGGAACCACAGCACATAACAACAACCATTATAAAATAGACACTTAAGGGGGAGAGAAAGGAATAGACAGAAATATCACCATAGAAAGTTTGTAAGTCCGTCTTCTGCCTGTAAGTGATTGGAATACCTAAAATGGGCTACAATGTGCCCAGTGAAGGAGGCTTCCTGCGGAGCCTCTGCATTATGTTAAGACCATAGGTGGAATCCTGAACCTCATCTAAAATCTTTCTGAGGTGGGAATTTCCACTGGAAAGGACAAGTAGACCAGCCTGGAGCAGCAAGAACAACAGAAGATGCTTCTTGGAAGAAAGACCGACAGGAAAAATACAAAACAATATAGGCAGACCGACTGATTACTACAAGAATAAGCAAGTTGCTAGCCCAGGAGACATCAAGGCAAGCAGTCGGGTCCCCTCAGAACAAACAGCCTTCCAAGACCGAGACTCAGTGGGAATACACGAGCAGACACATGCTCTGACTGGTGACCACGCTGGTCACCAATAAGGTGAAGTGAGGGAAAAACAGCAATAAATCTGCAAGCTAAGTCCAACCATGTTCAATACACTCCTGTGAACCTGGGTGGATACCTGGTTGGCCAGGAGTTTGGCAAGACCTGGTGACTCGGGGGCCCAGAGTCAGTGACATAGTCACAGAGGACTAGAGTGGAGAATGAAGCGTCCAGCTGATAAGAAGAGACGGCATATGCACAAGAACACCAAACACCCACACTTGCGGATAATAACCAGCTGACCTGGCTTCAATGGCTGGATGATCAGAGCTCAACTAGAATAAGAAAGAAGAGGGAAAAAAAGAGTAATCTGATACAATTTGATGAACTTGACCTACACCTATGGATGCAGTGGCTCAAGAGGGGATAAATCTTTACAGCGAGGATCATTCCTGCCCCCTCAATACATAGGTTATACAGAGATGGGCAATTTGAACATTGGCTACCCAAAATGGGGGGAGGGGGGGCTATAAAGGTAAGACGTGATTGGCTTACAAGCTTTCAAGAGGGAGTCTAGATAACAGAGAGCGTGGATGAAGGTAGAATCTCCACTGAGTAGTATCCAATCTGTCTGGGCAGGACTGATGAAAGGAAATGTGGATAGCACTCATGTGGTACAATACTGAATAATTACTATCAGGACTGACTGTGAGGGTTGAAAATGTAAAGGTAGATGTTTTGTAGCAAAAGGAGGCAGAGTGGTTGACTTTGCAGTCAGGTGCGGAGGGCCCTGGGACCATCAAGGGAGAAGAGCAGAGTATGGGACCCTACCCAGAGAAACAGTGATGCCAGAGATGGAGGCAGAGACGATGACGTAGTGAGATGGAGCGGCTGGAAACTCTAGACCCAGAGAGGGAGAAGTGCTGTGTGCTGACGACCAGAGTGCAGGTTTGCGGGGTGTACCATTTGGTTGTTTGATGATGCATGGAGGGAACTGTAACCATGGCAATGTAACAATATACGGTAGGATGAATATAAATTAGCTAATGTTCTCTCATGTAAACTATCACATAATTCATAGTAAAACATTAAAAAAAAGAAAAAGGAAACATCAATTGGATTTCATCAAAATTTAAAAAATTGTATCAAAGGACAAAATTAATTTAAAAGGCAACCTACAGAGATGAATGGATAAACAAAAAATAGTTTATATATACGATATCTAACATCCCACATAAAATGAAATTCATATACATCCTACAACATGGATAACCCTTAAAAAAAGGCTAAGGCAAATAAGCTGGACACAAAAGAGCAAATACTCGTATGATTCCATTATATTCATCAATTTGACAAATAACTATGAAGAAGAGATGTGCATGGACCCAAAGATTCGTGGTGACCATGAGACATGGGGAAGACACAATGGAGAGTAAGTTATTGCTTAACGGGTACAAAGTTAGTTGCACCACACTGTGAATGCGAAAATGGTCAAAAAAGTAAACTCTATGTGAGAGTAAGTCAAAAAGTACTGCTGTTAGGGTTCTAATTCACATATGCACAGGTTTATTTCAAACCAAAGGCATTTCAGTGTCTCTGAGATCAACGAATAGTTACAGGCATTCTCAGTAATACACTTCAGACTCCTTAGGACGCCTTAAAACAAACCATTGTATCGTGGGAGAAATTATTTGAGGTCAAAGCTAATTCTGATTTTTAATAAAACAAGTGAACATCCTCTCAAGTCAATGAAGCTTTATGTTTATGGGAATGCTGCCCCACATATAAAACGACTTTTCAGATGGAGCGAGCATTTTAAAGAAGGTCAGGAAAACCTCAAAGGTGAGCAAGCAGGAAGGTCAGCTCAAAGGCTATGGTGACTTATGTTTGGGGATTCCATCCCATAAGGTCAGCAGTTCAAACCCACCAGCCACCCGCAGGAAACCCTACAAGGGTTACTGAGTTGAAACCGGCTCGACACTCACCAACAAAGGAGAAATAATCTTGATTTCTTGAAGGACGAAAACGCTGCCTTCAGAAATGTATAGACCTTGATGGAGGTGGATACGTTGAGAAACCATAGCTTCACGTTGTAATAGTTTTGTTCAATAAGGGTTTCTATGATTTTGGAGCAATATTTTTTTACTTATACTTACATATTTAAAAAATATACAAAGTACACAGTAGTCAATGCTGAATGAGAAAACAAATGATGATGTATTACTATAAACCTACCAGAGTAACCAAATAAACAGTGACCCCAACAGATGCTGGGAGGGATACGGAGAAATGAGCACGCAACCACTGCCAGTGAAAACGGGGATGCTAGCTGGCAGCTTCTTTAAAATCACGTAAAAAAGCAACTACTGTACAATTTGATGTGGTGCTGTAGGATCAGCACTGCACTAACCACCAGGTTGGCAGTTCAAACCCACCCACAGTCACTCCTTGGAACCCCTACACAGAAGTCACTGAGTTGGAACTGACTCAATGGCACTGAACAACAACCACCATACAACTTAGTAATTACACTCTTGAGCATTTATCCTGGAGAAATGAAGCTTAAGGTTCATGCAAAAACCTATACATCGATGTTCATAGCAGCTTTATTTATGATAGCCTACAACAAACCAGATGCACTTCAACAGATGAATGGTACATCCACACCATGGAATACTACTCAGCAATGAAACGAATACTCGACTGACAAACTATTGATACATACAACCCAGATAAATCTCCACAGAATTATGGGAGTGAAAAACTCCAATCCCAATTATATACGGTCTGATTCAGTAACATCTTTGAAATGACAAAATTATAGATGGAAAACTGATTAGTGGTTAAGAGTGAGGGCTGGGGAGGGAAAGGGGCAGTCTGAGGGAGATGCTTGTGGTGATAGAAGAGCATCTGGACTGCTAAGCTACACAAAGAAGTGTGTTTACAGGGAGCAGAGGGAGAAACGATGAGTTACTGTGATGCCCACACAAATCCACATGTGATTAATCAATGTGGAACCCAATGTACCAGTGTCAAATTCCCGGGTCTGCTTTTGCACTGGAATTACCAAGGATGCCCCATCAAGGGAACTGGGACAGGTATGCGAGACCTCTGTGTAACTCCCTATAATCACTTCAAAACAAAAGTTAAGAAGGAAAGCAATCGTTTTAAATGCAACTTGGTATCCTGGATTAGATCCTGCAATAGAAAAAGGGCATTATTGGAAAAATGGGTAAAATCCAAAGTCTGCAGTTTAATAGTATTGCGTCTAGTTTGGCAAATTTACCATAGTTATTATGTAAGATGCTAACATTAGGAAAATCTGAGTGAAGGGTATATTTTATAAAACTAATATCCTATCCCTCTTTCCCCCTGAAAAATCTGATGTTCAGACCAATGAAATCGAAGTTCTTAGAAGTAGGACCCAGGTATCAGTATTTTTTAATTGGCCAGGTGACTCCAATGTGCAAAAAAGTTGAGAACCACTGTTCTAGAGAGAGATAATTTTAAAGTGTAGCACTGTAGGATAAGTTAACCGCAAAGGTTGTGATTCAAACCCACCAACCTCAGAAACCTTATCTAGGGTTGCCATGAGTCAGAACTGACTCCACCTGGGTTTGCTCTTGAGGAATATAATGATAATAAGAAAGCAAACACTACCAATGTTCTTTAGGCTATTAGTCCCATCATAAGGATCCAAGTTCCTTTCAGAAAGGTTCCAGAAATCCTCTTCCGCCTCATGATGCTCCAGTTCACATAGCTGAAGAACTATGAAATATGAAAGGTGAAGACAGGTAAAACTAGAAGACAAGTGCCTTCTCGGTCCCCCTTCTCTAAAACCTACAACTAAGAACAGGGGAGGGAAAAAAATGGCAAAAACTTGAAATGTTTGAGATGTAAGAAAAACTTAAGACTTCTCTTTTTTTGAGAAAGGTGATGGGCAATGTCTCTTGCCCATAAACAGCCCTCTCCTCCCTTATAGCCAGGCAGCATCCCCTACACACACGGAGGCCTGAATACTACCGGCTACCGGCATCTGGGACCAGACAGTGGAGAAGGGATTAGATGCAGCATAAGGACCCATTCCTCTGTGTGATCTCTTCTTAAAACACAGCAACTGACAACACTGTTAGTGGCAGTAAGCAAGACAGGCAGGGGGCAGTAGATACAGTAGGCCTCCTCCATTCCCTGTGTGAAGAGCTTGCTCTCTCCAGGCTCCAGAAAGGGTCAGAAAAGCAGTTTCTTCACAGGACGGAGGCCAGAGCTAGTGGGGCAGACTTGTGGGTGATCGTGCTTCTAGGTTTGGCATGTGGAACAGGCTGGGAAACGTGCTTTGAAACATGGTGCTGTAGACAAAGCTGTGGCTGTGAACCCCGGCCCAAACTGCGGCTCTCTGTGTGCTCACAAAGTGCTGCCAGCAGCAGAAGGTTGACAAATTAAAAGCCAAGTGAGTACAGGTCACGACCAGAAAGGCGGCAGCAGTCATGCACTCACATTGCGGCTTGGCTGGAAGAGGTATAAATACACTGCGCCGTCACAGCCTTCGGGAGAGGGCAAAGGCTGGGCCTTGAGGACTGGAGATGATAGCATTGCTTTTGTTCCCTCCAGAAGTTGGCCTGGCAGGCTGGGCCTCGTCTCCTTACAGGAGAGCAGGACCTATGAAGGCTCCGGGCACGGAGGCTTGGTTCTGAGGACAGCTCAGGACTGTCTACCAGGACCATCTAAAACGTGGCCTGGAGGGGATGGGGCAGGTTGGCACGAGCTATTCCCTGGCTCCCTCTAGTTCTCCACTTGCTTGTTCATTCCCCAGATCTGGGGCTGCTTGGCAAGAAATTAAACTCCTGGGTTGCGCCCAGGGCTTTCCTCTGCTGGGATGCCCGGTCTGCTGTGGAGGGAGCCTAGGGAAGAAAAAGACAGGAACATCACTATTAAAGCTAGTAAAGGAAGAAGATCCTATTAAAAAACAAATACGAAAACCCTTTATAGGCTAGGAAGGGCTTGTGTGACAGATGACCCTAAGGATACATCAGGAACATTAGCTGGGAAAATGGTGGGTCTCACAACAGAAACCACTCAAGGGCAGACTAGCTGCTACTCACTCTTAAAGGGGAAAGAGCAGAGCCGTGGGCTCGGCTCTAGGGAGGAGGGGCCTGCCTTGGACAATAAAACGCTTTTTGCTGGAAGGAGGTTTTATTAACCATTATTTCATGATCCTCTAATCTTTCAGAATAACAACATGAGAAATCGCAGTAAGGGACAAGAGAACTGCCTCCCAGGTGGGGAGACCTGTGTGCAGCACTAAGGTCTGGGAAAGCAAATTGAAGGGACAAGGAAAGGGAAAAGATATTTACCTTGGGTGTTTTCCCAAAAAAAAAATTGCTCACTAGAGTCCACAGTCATTTATCAACTGCAGTTTCCAAATGTGCCAAAGAGGGAAAGGTCTACTGGGAAGGCTAAAGAGAGCAGAAAGAAAGAAAAAAGAAGAGGAGACAAGCTGATCAGCGAAGCAGCAGAGACTCACAGCTCTGGGCAGTACCAAGGTGATGGGCAAGCTTTTGGGCAAGTAGAGTCAAAGCACAACTGCAGCCCACCCCATTCCCTGCTCCCCAGGACAGAAGCTAGTCGTTCTTAGAAAGACATCGCGACGTGGAAGAGTTGCTCAGAAGCTGAAAGGGCTTTCAACACGGTTCCATGCTGTAAGTGGGGATCAGAAAACTTTTTTTTCTGTAGTGCAAAAGCAGCCATAGACAATATGTTGTTGTTGTTACGTGCCAGGGAGTCGGTTCTGACTCATAGCGACCCTGTACAGGGTTTCGGAGGCTGTAAATCTTTACGAGAGTAGAAAGCCTCATCTTTATCCTGCGGAACAGCTGGTAGTTTTGAGGTTAGCAGCCCGATTTGTAACCACTACGCTACCAGAGCTCCTTATAGACAATATAAGGGTACTTCAAAAAGTTCGTGGAAAAGTTACATCACCCTTTAATTCCGTTTTCCCACAAACATTTTCAAGCTTCCTCATACATGAACAAAGAGGTGATTCAATAAAACTTTGTTTGTAAAAACAAGACAGCTGGCTGAACCTGTCCGCTGGGTCACAGTTTGCCAAACCTTGCTACGGATAATTGAAAATCATTGTCTTGATTGTAATCATTGCAATGAAACGATGAATGTAAGACTGATGTTCCCCCATGTAAACTATCACTCAATTCACAATAAAAACTTAAAAAAACAAAACATTGTCTTCCAAGCATTTCGTTGAGACTTGGATTCGAAAGAGGGATCAACATGGGGGAGAATAAAGGTACTTTTTTGGTGGGGAACCTTGTGCCAAAGGCTCCCAGGGTCTGGCATTATGTAAGCAGTGTGCCCAGTGAAATCTCCAAGTATGCCAAGCCCATAGGGACAATCCCACAGAGCTGAGGCAAAAGCAGAAAGACAGTAAGTGAGCCCCACTGGGGGTAAATGTCACATAAACACTTGGGGGAAAATATCCAACACTATGTTGCATTTTTTGAATAATTTGTTACAAAGAGGATCCACCAAATCAAAACCAAACCCACTGAGTTGATTCCTACTCATAATGACCCTATCGGGTGGAAACTGCTCCTTAGGGAGCAAGGCTGCAAATCTTTACTCCTGTGTTCCTGTGGCATTAATCAAGTGGCTGGTGTGTTCCAGTTCAGTTGGCAACCGGGTGCTTTAACCACTGTGATACCAGAGCTCCTTCAATGGCCCACAGTCACTATAAAATGATTCTCTAATAGGACTGCCCAATGAGTAGCCGAAGCAAAAACAGATGAAAACTATCCCTGAATATACAATAAAAAGTGGAATGAGAAGGCCAATCTTGGATTAGGTAGGTCTGTACTGTGAACAAGGAGCCCTGGCAGGCTGTGGGTTTGGCTTTTGGCTGCTAACTGCAAGGTCGGCAGTTCAAGCCCACCAGGTGCTCGGCAGGAAAAAGATGAGATTCCCATAAAGATGTCTTGTCTCAGAAACCCTATACACAGTCACTACATGTTGGAAGTGACAAGATGGCAGTGGATTAGGGTCTTGGTTTCAGTCCCTTCAACACAGGACGTGCGGTTGGAGGAGCAGATGGAAAGCCACAATGGAATGGCTCACGTTCATGCCAACAAGCATTTTGGCTGAGGAAACTCAAGTCTAATGTGATGGTGTGAACTTCCACCCTCCAGGGTACTTGCACAGGTTGTTGTTGTTGTGATGTGCCATAGAGTCGGTTCCGACTCAGCCCCCTGCATAGGGTTTCCGAGGCTGTAAATCTTTACGGGAGCAGAAAGCCTCTTCTTTCTCCCGCGGAACAGCTGGTAGTTTCAAACTGCTGACCTTGAGGCTTGCAGCCTGATTCGTAACCACTATGCTACCAGAGCTCTTTACTTGCATAGGAGGTGCCCCAAAAATGAAGTGACACCACAGAAGATAGGCCCAGAGCCAAGTTACCCTCCAGGAGAGCCCCACCTGAAAGGGCTGCCACTCATGCCCAGCTTCCGGACTTGAAGGGCATCAGGCACACCCGCATCTGCGGCCCCCTCATTCAATGACACCTAGAACTGCTGAGCACTAATGTGGCTTCTACCTGCATGCCACATCACAATTCATGAAGCACTTTTCTATATAAAAACACCTAGAAGTTCTCAAGCCGAGGGCTAAGTAACGAGAGCTGCTCCCTGAGGGAGTTCCCACTCAGAATGCTGGGTTCCAATCTGGCACATCCTACAGTTGACCTCTCTGTCTCCATTCTCAAAACAGCAGTCCACATGAAGCTCTCAGCACAGTGCCTGGCAGTATGGAGGAAAGCTCGTCTTCCTCCCTGGGGGTGGGGGTGGGGGCAAGTATACCAGGCTCAGCTCCTTTCACAGTCGCTTTCTGGATTTCAGGCAGCCCTGGACATCTCTGACCCAAACCAAGGTGCTCAATCAGAAAAAAAAGTGTCTTCTTGGATCACAAGAACACAGAAGCACCCAGAGTTTTGACCACCTGTACCCAAGGCCTACATTTCCCAGCACTCCTGTCGGTTCCCTGCCTTCCAGTGCAGGGGCAAGGTTGGCCAGCTCACCTGCCTTGCTCCCACCATACCACACAACTCTGTGTCTTCCAATGTCAAATTCCTGCTCTTAGTGGCAGGCTTTAAATATAAGCACGACTTGACCAAAGTACTCAGTCATTCTAGAAATGTTTCCACCAACCCACCACTATGCCAGGTCTATCTGTGACCAAACCCTAAATGCCCAGTACTGTGTCTGAACCTGATCTTATTCCCATTTAGTCGTTAATCCCTAACGAAGTCAGACAACCCTAGCCGACTCATGAGAGAAAACAGGGACTTAATATGCTCTTACTTTACATGCAGGCTGTATAGCTCAGTGTCACCATGAGCTAGTTAGAAGCAGCAAGAAGGGAGGCAGAACAGAATGTGGGGAAAGGGAAAGGAAAGAATGCAGAGCAGGGTAGCTGAGAATGGATGTATGTGCTCAAGTTGGAAGGTCTGGCAAAGCATAGGCTGTGCCCATGCAGGGTTACCTGTTGCTGCAGCCATCTTGTCACCGAGGAGCCTGGTCTGGCTGCCTGGCACTATCTGGAGGTCCGCACTCTCAGGGGACTGTGGCAGATTCTGTGCTCGGGTAGCCAGGAGTGCATTGAGGTACTGCAGACGTGTAACCTGGAGAAGAGAAAGCATTACCTGGCAAGTGTGGCGTGAGAGGCAGAAGGTAAGATAGGCCACCCCGCTCCCTCCTGCCCACAAGCACCTGCATTAGACTGGAGTCACAAGTGCAAAGAAGAGATCAAAGAACTTTAAAACTGTTAAGGACAGAATAGAGCAATTGTGCAAACTGCCTTTCAGACCTCCAATGGAAAGCAGGTGCACAGGCCTGGGGACAGTACCAGGCCACCAGTGGGCAAGTGGGCCTTGGGAGAACCACGGTCATGCTTCTGAGCAAGCATAGGGTCCTGCTCTGGGAGGTCTTGGTAGAATCAACAGAACTTACTCTCAATACACACAAACATGTGATCAGCTGGTCTAACCCCTTGGAGACATAAAGCTGGTGGTCACCTTAATGAACTGCAGGTCAGAGAGGGCCCTCACAGTGTAGTCAGGACAATATGTGGAAGAGCGGGTGCCATCAGCTGGCTCGGACTGCAGGTCATGGCGGATGGATTGGAGCGAGGACACTGGGGACTGGTGGACTGTTGAACGGAACAATCAGTAACGTGGAAGCCACTGCTGGGAACTGTGCAGTACCAGGTGGGGTGATGCAGCTGAGCCTCTAATGCCCAGTCCCTGAATCACCACCTCCCTCACCCACCTCACTCCCACCCTGCCCCAGAGAAGACAGCTGAGGAACTCTGAAAAGGAGTGCGAGCTGAGCCAAGAGCCCAGAAGAAATGCTGCCCCTCCCAAAGACGAGGAAAGTCTTGAGTCCAGAGCATAAGGGCTGCTGGCTGTGAACCAGCTGTGGAGAAGGAGTGGGCTCCGGTGGAAGGGCAGGCTAGAATCCTGGGCATGGAGACCTATGGCAGCAACTAGAGCAAGGTGTAGTGGGATCTGCAAGGCAACGAAACCCAGTTCAGTGCCCTCACCCCAAGTGTTAGCTGCAGGGGACTACCGATCACCTGAGGAAGGTGCTGCCAGGGCAGATACTCCATAGTAGGTGAAGGCCCCATTCTCGAACTTCAGGCCCTCTTTCCCAATCTCCACCTCAACCCTGCCCTGGGAGAAAGGGAAGAAGGAAAATGGGGCAGGAAAGGCGGGAGGGGAGGAAGAAGGTAAAAAGGGAGGAAGAGAGGGAAGGAGGGAGAGAGGAGGTAAAAACAGGTGTGGCTAGATTATCTTTCCTGTCAGAAAAGAGCGCAAAAAGAAATCATCAACCCCAATTACTAGGGGGGGAAGGAAAACGTGGATGTCCCTGTCCCCCGCCTCTTCTCACAGCCCCTTCCCTATTTCATGAGGAAGTGGGAGGACGCAGCCTAGCAGCCCAGTTACCTGTAGGATGAGAATGAAGTAATCCACCGGCTGGCTGCGCTGGTACAGGTAATGGTCTTCAGCCAGACAGTGGCTCTCATCAAACCTCACTTCCTGATTGACACTGGGGTGTTTAAGCAGGTGTAGAAGGACCTTCTCGGAGATTCGCAGGGGGCTGAATACATCCACCTCTGCCCCGTGGTGGGAAAAAGTGACAGTGTCCACAAGGACCCAGACAGCTGATGAAACCACACCCAACTCTCCCAGGCTGAGGACGCCACCTGTGCTTGCCCGAGCTCACACCAGCTTGGTGGGCCCTCGGTCACATGGCAGCCCTGGGTGAGCTCTAGCTCGGAGGTTCTCCTGGGGACGCTCTGCTCACTAGGAACGGGGCCCCACCTGACAGGGAGCACAGAGCACCATTCACCCTCACCTCGGGAAAGGAAGCGCTGGGTGGCCAAGAGCAGCTGAGGTGAGATTTTTACTTTATATTCATCATCAGACACCTTGAACAGGGAGAATTCCTCTCTCCGCTTCAGAGGGGCACTCAGAGAAGCAGGCTTCCTCCTCGCCTTACTGTCCCCTGAGGTGGTAAGAAAAAGGTGTGCTTCTGCATCCGCAGCCTGCCCAGCCAGAGGGACCACCTGGCTCCTTGCTCCCAAGGGCTGAGGCGCTCAGGGGACAGAGAGAGGACATTAGAGCCCCAGGGCACAGCCTTGGCACTGCTCCCTCAACAGTGCCTAGCTGCCATTCCTAACAAGCAGTAATCCTGACATTCAGGACAGAGGGTGCAGCAGCCCCCGTTCCAGGCAAATCCTGAGGAAGAAATGCTGTTTATCTTGGATGTGGTTAACGATGAAGCCAATGTAACAGCAAAGCAATTGAGAGACCTTTCTCTGGAAGGCGTATATCTGACAATGGTGCTAAACAACAACAGCTAACCTGGTGACTTTGTGCCTAGGATAGTCCAAGGGACCACAGTGAAGATACTATGTTTTGGGAAAAGATGCTAGAGGCAGTGACAAGCTTGAAAGTATATAGCGGTGAGTAGGAAGTGCCCCAAGTGCTGTCTGAGGCACCAGCCCTCCAGCATGGGTTCTGCATCTGCCTTACAGATCTCTGCCATCGTTCTGAGACAAGGGCCCTTTGTACTGAAGAATGGAGTTTCTTTGAGGAAACACATCCACAATGTGAGAAAGCAACTGTAGCAAAGAAGACAAAGGCCCATTAAAGGCAGAGCCCTCTCCTCTGGCAGAGGAACAAACAGCTGCTAACAGAGCCTCAAGCAAGAACTGGGTTTGCAAAGCCTCCAATGGGGCAGGTTAGCAAGGTGTAGAACCAAGATAGAAGTGTTAGTCCTTCTGGAGAGGGGAAATTCTGGCCGTGTAGGAGTGGGGGAGAATGGAGCCTGGCTGGGTAACAGTTCTGGCAGAAGATGTCAGCAAACACGACTCACACCAAGAGAAGTGGAGACCCACTGCCCTCTGATACATACAGCTAGCTCAATCAACTTGAAAACTCACGGTAATCTTCTGACTCATCCAGGATCTCAGACTTGATGATCTCCTCAATGACGTCCTCCAGGGTGACCAGGCCCAGGACCTCGTAGAAGGGGTCACCCTCACCCTCGTTGTTTACCTTCTGCACGATGGCCAGGTGGGACTTCCCTGTGGTGAGGGGACACTCATGTTAATGACTTGAGGCCACATGAGTCCCTGCATTGACCTACACTGGACACACAAAGAGCAGAGGCCCAGGCAAGAAGGTGGACTGCCCGCAGGGTGCTATAGCTGGTCATGTCCTCTGCCCAACTCCACCTGGGAGCTATGAAGAAGGCAGAGGCAGCTTTCACTGGGAGGAGTCTTATGTCTGACCCTCACTAGGAGGCAGCCATCCAGACGGGAGCTTTCGATCCACCACAAGGACATCTGAATCTTGGGCCATCTGTCCTTCTAGCCCAAAGTACCTGGAGCATACAGCCTGTCCTACCAGTGCCCCCAAAGTCAGTATCACCTGTGCAGAACCACTATCCCAGGATTGCTATTTACCATCGTCCTGCATTGGTCTGCATACCTCTCCACAGACCAAAGGCTTCTGGGTCTGCCAGTAAGAGTAATTTTTGCAGCAGAGAGTAAAAGGACCAAGTGTAATAAAAAGAACAGTGACCAGCAGGAGAGCACGTAGATGAATATTAGAAGGAAAACCACTATTCTACCTGGATGCTCTTCTAGTTCTCCACTAGTACAAGCCCACTGAGAGGGCAGACACTAACATCTGTGTTCATACAGTGTGGCTAGAGCTCCTGGTGTGGCACTGTAAGATAAGCCCTGGACTGCTAACCTCAAGATCGCTGTTCAAACCCATCAGCCATTTCTCGGAAACCCTACACAGGATTGCTATAAAGCGGAACTGACTCAACAGCACTTTAACAACAAACAACAACGGCGTGGCTAACAAGGGCACTGACTCCAGAAACAGCCTCCCCTAGAGACTCTAGCTGGGAAAGTGGAGTCAGCCTGGCTCTCCAGGGAGCATCTCCAGAAGCAAAATGAGTCATACATAGGAATGCATTGCTGTCACTGCTAGCTGCCATCAAATCAACCCCAGACCATAAGGTACATCGCCAGGCCTTTCTTCCTATTCTCTCGTAGTCTGGCTGCTCCACTGAAAGCTGCTCAGCATCATAGCAGCACATTAGCCTCCACTGACAGACAGACGGTGGCTGCACACGAGGGACATCAGCTGTAGGGTGGCCGAGGATTCCATCACTGCACCATCCAGCCCTCACTGGGAACTGGTCATTTTGAGCACAAGCTGTATAAGGAGGAAGTCAGCACCCAGAACTTTTTCCTCTCCTGCTCTGTGTTTTTTTTAGCTCACTTCCTATTTAATTTTGCTCCTTCATTTGTTTGTTTAATGAGGAAATATAACTAACTTTAAAAAGAGTCCTGCCTCAGAATGCCCGTCAATGTTGGAGAAATTTCAATGTCTTTACATCAGGAAACCTGGTAACTGAACGTAAGCCACATATGTAATCTTAGAGCCTCCAGCAGTCACATTAGTAAAGCAAGAAGAAAAAGGCTAAATAATATAGTCAAATTAATTCCATACCCAAAACATTATCATTTCAATATGTAATCAATATAAAAGTATTAGTAGATACATAGGTACCCCTCCCCTGAGTTTCAAAAGTTCGCTTTATGACACTTTACTTCTCTAAAAGACCCGTATTATTACCCATTTTTTCTAAATGAAAGAAATCCAAAGAGAGATCAGGCTTACTGGTTTGAGACTGGTGGAACCCTGAAACCATGGTCCTTGATCAGCCTTCAGGTTTGAAACTGAACTCGTCCCTACGGTTCAAGTTTTAGCCAAGCAATAGACAGGCACATGTTATTGTTTTAAGTGTGGTCAAGTCTTTTCCAACTCATAGGGTCCCGAGGAGCAGTTGATGAGTTTGCCCCACAGACTTTGTGTTTAGCAGTCCAATGCTTGCCCTACAGCACTAAACCAGGATTCCAGATAGAAATGTGGTGCAGACACCACCATCAGTGAAATACACAAACATAGACTGGTCAACCATTCAAAATCAAAAGGATAGCATTACCCCTGGATAAAGTTCAGAAGGGTGGGGAAAGGAGAAGGAATGGAAACCACAGGGAGGAAGCAGGGTGAGTGATGTTAAACCCAGAGGACTACAATCAGTGAGATGAAACAAGGCGTATGATTTGCTGCAGGTAATACTGAAAATCTGCTCTGCAAACCTTCACTCATTCACAATATAAAGTTGAAAGAAAAAAAGGGCAAAATCCAAAGAGGATTTTTCACTTTTGTAGATAAAAAGCCAAATGAAGAGTTCAGCAAGTCACTGGAGAGGTAGTACAAGCCCCAAGCAGCAAGAGTGGCGCCACCAAGCTTCTTCCCAGGGAACTACACTCAGCACTGAACTGTCCGTGGACAGTATATGTTGGTGTTAATTTTAGGTTTATGTGTTGTTTGGTATGATTTGGTAGGTTATATTTTGTGTTTGGGAACGCTCAAAAACTTTTCCATATAAATGACTGGTAATATAGCTCCTTCGCTTTAAGCCATTTCAGGTTTTGAAAGGTTTGAGGAACATTCTACTTCAGGAAGCTTTTATCACTTTTTAAAAAAATACTCTTTACAATCTGATACAATCTCCACTAGGTCTGGTTACATTGCCACAGGCAGCTAGCAGCTACAGCTATAATAACTAAGGCAGTTCTGGATTAAGGGAACTGAAATGAAATTCATCTCAATTATGTCCCTCCCCTCCGCCCCTGTGCACTCTAATTGTTAATACTGGAAAAAACTTGGGGTCAAAGCAAGCATATACCTGCACTGTGGAATCCAAGACTCTTCCCACTGTGCTATAACGTGCCAAGAGTAAGGGTACTTTTTGCTTCAAGAATCTTTTGGTAAAGCAAAAACTCAAGTTCACTTATTTCTTTATGTGAAATCATACTTTACATACTGTTACGGATTGAACTGGGCCTCCAAAAATACATACTGTAAACCCTAGCCCCTATATTGGAGTCCTCGTTTGGTGCTGCAGGTAAGCAGGACTGCTACCTGCTAACTACAAGGTTGCCGGTTCAAACTCACTACCTACCCACTCCTCAGAAACCCTATACAGGGTCTCTATGAATCTTATTGACTGGATGGCACTTCACCACCACTCCTGGATCAGTGGTTATAGTTACATTTGGGTAGGGATTTTCTTTGTTGTATCAATGACACAGTTTTAGTGTGGTTGTTCTGAAGTGCCCTTGAGTTGGTTCCAACTCATAGTGACCCTGAATAGGGTTTCCAAGGAGCAGCTGGTAAGTTTGAACCACCAACCTTGCGGTCCAGTGCTGATACTACAGCACCAGTAGGATGTGTCTTAATCTCTACTGAGATTTAAATAGAGTAATTGAGCCAGCAATAAGTAAGTGGTGATGGAGGATGCCAGGTCACATGAAGATGACCAAAAGCTAAGGAACAGAAGAAGCTGAAGAGAAACAAGGAACATCCACCAAAGCTAACAGGGTGAAAAAGTCTTCCCCTGGAGTCAGCACCATGAATTCAGACATTCAGCCTCCAACGAACACGGTGAGTAAATAAAGCTGTTTGTTAAAGCCACCCATTCACATTTCTGTTGTTATAACACATTGCTATTATATGCCGAGGAGTCGGTTCCAACTCATAGACACATGTTGTTATTGTTAGGTGCCATCGAGTCGGTACCAACCCATAGCAACCTTATGTACAGCAGAATGAAACACTGCCTGATCCTGGGCCAACCTCA
>NW_006408913.1:1002869-1009845 GCF_000296735.1 Chrysochloris asiatica
TGTATGATGTTCTTGATGTCATCCCACAACTATTCTGGTCTTCGTTCTTTAGTGTTTAACGTATCAAATCTGTTATTCGATGACCTCTAAATTCAGGTGGAATAGATTCAAGGTCATATTTTGGCTGTCGTGGACTTGTTTTCATTTTCTTCAACTTCAGTTTGAATTTGCATATGAGTAATTGATGGTCTGTTCCACAGTCTGCCCCTGGTCTTGTTTTTTTTTTTCTGATGATATGGAGCTTTTCCATCATCTCTTTCCACAGATGTAGTCAATTTGATTTCTATGTATTCTATCTGGTGAGGTCCATGTGTATAGTTATCTCTTACGCTGTCTAAAAAAGGTATCTGTAATGAACAAATCATTGGTTTTGCAGAATTCTATCACGCAACTTCCAGCATCATTTCTATCATCAAGGTGTTATTTTCCAAATACTGATCCTTCCTCTTTGTTCCCAGCCTTTGCATTCCAGTCACCGGTAATGGTCAATGCATCTTCATTGCATGTTTGATCAATTTCACATTGAAGAAGTTGGTAGAATTCTTCTAGTTCATCCTCACTGGCTTTAGTGGTTGGTGCATAAATTTGAATAACAGTGATATTAACTGGGCATCCCTGTAGGCCCATGGATATTATTCTGTCACAGACAGCACTGTACCTCATGACTGATCTGGATATGTTCTTTTTGACAATGAATGAAACACCATTCCTCTTCAATTTGTCATTCCTGGCATAGTAAAACATGTGGTTGTCAGATTCAAAGTGGCCAATACCAGTCCATTTCAGCTCACTAAGGCCTAAGATACCGATGTTTATGCATTCCATTTCATTTTTGACAACTTCCAATTTTCCTAGATTCACACCTCGTACATTTCATGTTCCAATTTTCAATGGATGTTTACAGCTGTTTCTCTTCATTTTGAGTTGTGCCCCATCAGCAAATGAAGGTTCCACAGGCTTTACTCCATTTGTGTCATCATGGTCAACTCTACTTTAAGGAGGCAGCTCTTTCCCAGTCACATTTTGAATGCCTTCCAACCTGAGGGGCTCATTTTCCGGCACTATATCTGACAGTGTTTCTCTGCTATTCATAAGGTTTTCAGTGACTAAAGATTCAGAAGTAGTTTGTCACTCTTTCTTCCTAGTCTGTCTTTGTCTGGAAGCTCATCTGAAAACTTTCCACCATGGGTGACCCTGCTGGTAATTTAAAATACCAGTGGCATAGCTTTCAGAATCACAGCAACTCACAAGCCACCACAGTGTGACAAACTGACAGACAAGTGGTGGCACAGACACATAATGGGGGTTTAATTTGGTAAGATAGATTTCCGAGGAGCAAGGTCTATTCAGCATGCTGTACCTCATTTTTTCACCCATGTGCTCTCTTACTGAGGTAATGAGGCATAGGAAGACCCTTGTGCCAAAGATGTATAAAATAAAAATGTAGTATCAAGGAAAACCTATTATTACTTGACCACTAACTGGAAACTCAGGAAAGAAATGAGGTTGTAAAAAAATAGAGAGATGGCAGTTACCATATTTCAACAAATCTAATATGCCATCAGTTGTGGGATGCAGTCTGATATCCGAGGTACTAAAATGTGAAAAAAATATGTATCTCCGAAGTGAAGAAATGTAGTATTCAGCACTTACTATGTGTCAGGCACCAACTGATTTATTCATTTACTACCTTAGTGAATCGTCACAACAACTCTGAGGCATATAACATTATATCCTATTTTGTAGTTGAGGCCCAGAGAGGGTAAGTAACCTGCCCAAACGCAAGAACAACTCAGGCAGTTTGCTCCAGAGCCCATTCTCTTAACCACCAGCTCAGCTGACTCACAGGAAAGAACAAAGAACAGAATCTTAGAAGATACTTCTCTGGGGACTTAACAAATGCCAAATTACTCCCTGAAGCACCGTTCCCCAGGATGCTCTACATACCTGGACAAGAATGAAAGGTAGAAATGGCCACCAGAAGCAGTTGCTCCCCCTTTCTAGGAAGAAAGGGCCTGGGTCCCTGGAAAACTGTCCCCCCATCCCTGGATGAGGAGGGGATTTCTACCTCCACAAGGCCATGGCAGCCCTGCCCTATGGCACTGACCTTTCAGGCCAGATTAAGAAGGCCAAAGACTTGAACCACAGTCTGGACAACAGTCTCTTTGGGCTTTGTGAGCCCAAGTCCAGGTTCTAGCAGGCTCAAAGCAGAGAGAATCCATCACAGCTCACTTCCTGCAGGAAGCCAATCCCTCTGGCATTACCGAAGGGAATGAATGGGCTTCTCTCCCTTGATTTTTCAAAACTTATAAAACAGAAAGAACAAAGGAACCCTGGTGGCGCAGCAGGTTACGAGCCGGCTTGCTAACCACAAGGTCAGCTGTTCAAATTTACTAGTCACTCTGTGGGAGAAAGATGAAGCTTTCTTCTCCTGAAAAGATTCACAGCCTTGGAAACTCTGCATAGGGTCGCTATGAGTACGAACCAATTCAACAGCAAATTACCACCACCACTGGATAATTCAACAATGAAGAAAGAAACCTATGGAAGACCTCTTAAAGCAGTTGTTTTGTTTGTGAGCTGCCAAGTCAGCTCTGCTATTGTTAAGCACTGCTGAGTTGGTCTTGACTCACAGCAATCCTGTATAGATTTCCGAGGAGCAACAGGTGGGTTTGAAGCACCGACCTCGCAGTAAGCAGTGAGATACTTATCCGACAGCACCACACCATGACTTCATTCTGACTCACAGTGACTCCTCCCCATACAACAGAGCAGCAATGTCCCACAGGGTTTCCTAGGTTGTAATCCTTTCGGCAGTAGATCACCAGGTCTTTTCTCGTGGAGGAACTGGTGAGTTTGAAATGACAACCTTTTAGTTAGTAGCTGAGCACTTAATCATTGTGCCACCAGGGCTCCTTCTTAAACCAACGGTCATGTGATACGTTTGCAAGACAGAATGTTTGTATAGTCAGAAAGCAATACATAAAAACAAAGAAAGGGCGGTTGGAGGAACTGAACCTTACTGCTTACCTGGCAAGATAAAACACTGAAATGCTGCAGCCCCGCTGTGGCCAGCACAGGCATCACTGAACAAGCTTTGTGGAGCCACAGGCAAGATACAGGCAGCACATCTTGCCAACTTCAACCCAAAAGCTTTGTAAAAGCACTACGAGTGTTCAGTCAGCACATTCAAGAGGCAGACCCTTTTCCACAATGCCTAATTCCCAAAATGGCCAGTCTGCAGCTGGGACTTCCCGTCCCCTGCCCTTCTTTGTCTGAATAGGTCTACGAGAAAAGTTACAGGCGATGGTATGCACAACTGTCTGAAAGGTCTCTCTTCAGCTCTATTGGAATCCTTGGGCTTCTGATAGTCAGTCAACCAGAATTTAGCTGGTTATAGGCAAAGACTTTAAAAGGGTCACCCACTTTTATATCTCATTTGGCTGAATGTCCTTAAATAATCCCATCTGGAGTTACAAAGGAAGCAAGGGTGGTTGTCGTTAAGTGCTGTTGAGTCGATTCTGACTCATAGTGACCCTGTATAGGGTTTCCAAGGAGTGGCTGGTAAATTTGAACTACTGACCTTGCAGTTCAAACCGACCTTGCGGTCCAGTGCTTATCCCACAGTGCCACACCAGGACTGCCTAGCAGTGTCCAATGCAATAGCCATGCTATGACCACAAAGTTCTTCTGATCTGGATGTCAGGTACTCAGCCTCAGGGGGCGGCAGAGCATAAGACTTCACAGCTTTCAGAAATATTAGAGGGCTTTGCTCACTCCATCACCTGCAGTGGCCCTTAGGGTTAAGCCCACCTAGAGTTCTGGGGTGCCTCCATCCTGTGGGAGTTCCAATGTGAGAAGCAGGCTAGTGGACAGCACCAAGCTTTGGGGAGCACCCTCATGTCTGACAATGGGGAGGATGGCAAGGGAACCCACATTTTCACATTTGACCTTCTCAGCTTTGACCTTCAGCCTTAAGAGTTGCTCAGATAAAAATGTGGAATTAAGGAACTCTGGTAGGGTAGTGGTTACGAATTGGGCTGTGAACCGCAAGGTCAGCAGTTCGAAACTACCAGCGGTTCCAAGGGAGAAAGATGAGGCGTTCTGCTCCCATAAAGATTTACAGCCTCGGAAACCCTGTGCAGGGTCACTATGAGTCAGAACCGACTCCACGGCACTTAACAACAACAAGGAAGAACTTGAGAACTCACTTCTGATTAGAAAAGAAAGCTTTCTCCCCTCTTCTCCCTCCAAATAAAAGGGGGGGGGCAGATTAAATCATTACTTATTTAGTTACTTTTGATGATATCAAAATAAAGGTTGTTTTCGTATCTCTAGAAAACCATTTACAAGTTATCCCCTTTTCTGGACTTAGAAAGGCAGCAAGCGAATATGTGCGTACAGGTACCGGAGTCTAGATGCTTGGAAACTACATTCTAGTCTTCATTCATTCCAAGCTCACAGAAATGGCCTGGGAGAAGGAAAGAGCTGAGGGGCTACAGTCAGGTAGGCATACTTCCCTAAAAGGTTATTTATCATCTTCTTTACAAGGGGCCTGGAGAACTCACTGCCCTCTGCTGGGGGGTACTCTTTCTTGGAGGATTCTATAAAACCACGCCATTTCCAGCTGAAAGCACTGGCATTCGAATCCCCTCCCCAAATGTCCAGCAGTTTACCTCGCTTGAACTCCTCCAGCACAGCGTCCAGCTTAGTGTCGTTGAAGACGAAGTGGAGTGGGTGGTTGTAGAATCGGGTGATGGTGCTGAGCGGCGTGCAGTCTTCGGGGTCCACGAAGGCCAAGTCCTTGAGGTAGAGCATGTCCACGATGTTAGAGCGCTCCTCTTCATACACCGGGATGCGCGTGTGGCCACTCTGCATGATGCTGGCCAGGACGCCGAAGTCCAGCACAGCGCTGGTGTCCAGCATGAAACAGTCTTTGAGCGGTGTGAGCACGTCCTCCACCGTCCGGCAGCGCAGCACACCCTTGCTGAGATCGCTGTAGGGGTCGCCGCCATTGCGTGCCAGCTCCAGTACGCGCTCGCGCAGCCGCCCGGGCCGAGCCGCCAGCTCCAGCAACTGACCCACGGGCAGTGCCACTGGCAGGGTGAGTAGCACCGCCAGGCGGCTGAGGCTGAGCGCGCATGGCGCCAGCGCCAGCGCCCAGCGCCCGCTCACGGCGGCCGGCACCACTTCGCCCACCAGGAACACAAGCCCCGCGCTACCCAGCACTGCGGGCACGACACGCTGGCCGGCCGCTCTGTACAGTAGCACCGCCAGCGCCGCCTGCGCCAGGCTGGCCAGTAGCAGAAGCGCGCCCAGGGCGAAGCCGGCCCATCGCCGCGCAGGCTCCAGGCGCCCCGCAGCCGCACGCTCCGCCTCCGAGCCGCTCTCGCGCAGCACCTGCACCTCGGCTGGAGCCAATGCCAGCGCGCTCAGCTGCAGGCCCCGCGCCAGCGCCGCCAGCGCCAACAGCCCGGCCGCCCCCAGGCCCAGAGCCCAGGGCGGCGCCGCCTCCTCCGCAGCCTCACCGCCCGGCTCCAAGCGCACCGCCAGCAAAGACGAGTGCGGGCGCATGGTCTCGGCGCGCAGGCGCAGCAGCGCACGCCACTCACCCGCGCCAGCAGTGGGGGCCACTACCATATCGGACGTCGCGGCTGGCCAGCCCTTAGGGCAGCCAGTAACTTCGGGGACAACCCAGGACCAGGAGCTGTTGGTAAAGCCCGAACCAAAGAGACGCAGGCGGAAGGTGGCCGTTTCACGCGTCCAGCCCGCACCCTCGGCTCCGTCCTTCTCCAAGCAGAAGCCCAGCACCTGCGGGCCCGCCGTTGCTTCCCCAGCGGCGTTGCCCAGACAGAACGCGGCGAGCAACCAGCCTAGCCGACCCGCAGCCGCCGCCATCGCCTGCTGCCCCCTCTCGGCCTCTCGCGCAGCCTATCCCGCTCGCCCCGCGTCTCCGCCTTCCCGGGGCCAATCGTCGCCAGCTTTAATGCCTCCTCCGCCAATAGGCGGCAGGCGAGGGCGGGCCCCCGGGGGTCAGACTAGGCTGCGCCGGGAAGTAAACAAGCTGCGGGCGTGAGGCCCGGGGAGCACCGGGGGCGTGGGGCTTATGGCTTCGTGGTACTCAGACAAGGTTCCTAGGGCGTCCATAGGACACAGAGCAGTGAGCTAGACCACGGGGAGTAAACAGGACCTCCCGAATCAGGTTGCCTGTGGCCCACTTGCGACGCTGAAAAGTCCGACTCCTCTTAAGGCTGGCAAGTTGGAGCATCTGGTTCCTCCACCGCCGGCCCCAGTCCCAGATAGGCCCTGCTCTTACTCTTGGAAGCCCCGGGCTCGAGACTCGAGGCATGAAGCGGCTGCTGGGTTGAACCACGGTCCAAGCATGCCTGGAACTGTAGGCATACATTTTAGTATATAGGGAGTGGTGTGGCGCTGCAGGATAAGCACTTAACTGCTAACCTTAAAGTCGGCCTTCAAACCCACCAGCGGCTCTCGCATGCCCTATACAGGGTCGCTTTGAGTGGGAACCGACTCGACAGCACTTAACAAGATGTGCAACTTTCTTGGAAAGAACCCCATGAGCCAAAAGATTTTTTAACTCACAGCCCTATATACTGCCATCGAGTGGATTCCAATTCATAGGAACCCTACGGGACATAGTAGAACTGCTTCTTAGTTTTCTGAGACAGTAAAATATTTACAGGAGCAGCCAGCCTCTTCCTCCTCCCACAAAGGGCTGGGCATTGGGATAAAAAAAATTTTTTTCTTAAATGATTTATTGTGAGTTATGTGATAGTATACATGGGAGAACATTAGTTTTACATTCATTCTATCATATATCGTCTCATTGCCATGGTTACAATCCCCTCCATGCAATCCTTCCCGTGCCCCCCAGGTCTTCAGCACACAGTCACGCTCCCTCTCTGGGTCTAGAGTCTCCAGCTGCTCCATAGCTCCACATCATCATCTCTGGCTC
>NW_006408913.1:1010650-1037393 GCF_000296735.1 Chrysochloris asiatica
TGTAGGGCTTAGCTCACCACTTCATTGCTATTTTTCCCTCACTTCCCCTTATCGGTGTTGAGCGTGGTCACCAATCACAGCGTGTATTCCCATTGAGTCTTATGGGATAAATTTTATTGAAGATGTTTATCACTCCTGACTTTGAAAGTCAAAATCCAGTCCTTGCCTTCAAGGAAAGTGCATTCCCACCAGGAAGACGGATGGTTAATAGGTTTAAACACAAACCTACCAAATTGGATCCTCACAGCTACTTCATGTTATTAATATTTTACAGGAGAAAAGTAAAGCCCACAAAGACTCCACATGAATGTTTTGGTTTGGTAACTCCATTTCTAGTAATTCGTCCTTGGGAAATAATCCTATAAGACAATATGGTCTCTTGACAATATGGAATATTACTTATTCATAATAAATTATCTTTATGCAATTGGAAGCTAACAAGGCTTCTTGACAGATATCCAGAATAACAGACTTGTTTCCCAATAATGTTATGTGCTGTGGCGTCGGTTCGGACTCATAGCGACTCTGTACAGGGTTCCCGAAGCTAAATTTTTACCAGGGCAGAACGCCTCATCTTTCTCCCGCAGAACGGCTGGCAGTTTCGAACTGTTGACCTTGAGGCTTGCAGCCCGATTTGTAACCACTACACTACCAGAGCTCCTTTTGAGGTTACATGTGTAATTAAAAATTATTTTTTATAAAAATTCTGTTGAAATGCATTTGTTGTATCATGAAAATAACACTATTTTAAAAAGTAGAGGCACTATGGCCACAATTATGTAAAACTTGTTTTGTAGAAGGTAATGTGCACCCCTAAAATAACAAAGAGCAGAATGTTCTTGGGTCCCTCAACTTCTAACCAAAACCTGTGAAAAAAGGCCTCAGATAGGCCTGGAAAGGTCACAGTCTTTCAGAAGATGAATATCTAAATATTTATCCTTGAATTTTAAACCCATACCTATTGGGCATAACTTCACTGGCTAACTCGTGCTCTATCTCTCAAGCTCCTATCCACTTCCTCCAATTGGTCTTCCATTATCTTGGCTAGGTTAGATCAAGGGTTTAGGAACTATGTGCATCCACTGACCCCAAACATTCAGTACTTACCATATTTTGCTGTTGTTATTATGAAGTGTCATGGAGTTGGTTCTGACTCATAGCTACCCTGTATAGAGTTCCCAAAGACTGGCTAGTGGGTTTGAACCTCCAACTTTGTGGTTAGCAATCCAGTGCTTATCCAACAGCATCATACTCTCTATTCAGTCTTTTATTCCTAAATGCCTGCATTGTACTCGATGGTGTCCTATTGATGAGAATATAATCTCAGCCCAAGGAGCTCAGATTCCAGTGTGGGGACAACAGAAAATACACAAATCTATGTTTTAATATCTGGAAGTCCTAGTGTGGCAGTGTAGGATAAGCACTGAACTGCTTATCAAAGACGGTGGTTCACACTCACTAGCCACTCCTTGAAAACCTTGTGGTTCAAACCTACCTTGCAGTCCAGTGCTTTGTCTTACAGCGCCACATCATTACTTAAGTGTAAAATTGCATCACTACGTACTGCCAAAGCACAAAGACTCATAGCCCAGCTAAGCTGACAGGCAACCTTAACCATCACAGCCAGCGTTCTCTCACCTCAGAGTTCCTTCATGCCAGATGTACGTTGTTAACATACAAAATATTCTGACAGTAGATTTTTACTGCTGTTATAAATGGGAAATGTTGGATAAGGAGAACATCAATAGATGAGAAGTATGTATCTGTGTCTATGCTGTTTGGTTAGTAGCATCACAGACGTTCTTTCAGGATGGCTTTAATAGTATAGAAATCAAGGGTGGCAATAGATGAAGGCCCTGGAGCAAGCTGGAGATGAGGGGTGTCTCAGAGTAAAAGCACTCACCATACACGTCTGGTGCCAGGCGCAGAGCTGCAGCATGCCCTACAGTTCAGCATTATTCTTTGGATTGCATATATATATTTTTTTAATGTTTTATTGTGAATTATATGATAGTTTACATGGGAGAACATTAGTTTTACATTCATTCTATCGTATATCGTTTCATTGGATTGCATGTATTTTAAAAGTTACATTTCTGCTTGTAACTTTTTACTGCTATGCAGTCCCAGAATACTTTTTCCTTGCCCTGTCACATGTAAGTGTTTAAGTCACCTCCCCAACCACAGCCACTTCAGCCTCTATTACAGATACTGAACAGTGACAGAACTCAAACAGGCAAATTATCCACTCAGCAAGATTTATACATATTTCATCTTTTATTACCAATCAAAAATAAATTCCATATATTGTTTAGCAAATATTATCATTGTTTTGTGACAAAAGACACAAGACTCATAACAACAAAACTCCCCGAGAGTCAAACTCATAACAATGCCAAAAAAAAAAAAATCACAAAAATATACAAATTAAAATCTTATGCAAAATAAATATGAGTTCTTTGCTATGGTGGCTATGACTTGCCTACCCATTTGGATGCCATCTGCAAAGGTCTCCCTTCCACGGGAAGACTTGCAGGGGTGGGCCAGTTCCAGGGTATGGCTCAGCCCGGGAACCAGAGGTTAGAATAGGAAATGAATAATTGCACTGGGAAGAGGAAGTCATCAGACCAGTAATATTTGGAGATAATTATGACCCTCTGTAAGAATTGATTGTAAATGGGAAGGGAGGGGGTTAGGAGGGACCATCTGTTGATAGTAACCATGTGTGCAAAGAGGTAGCTGTAGAAATGTGTGCCTGCGTCTTTCACTTCACACACACTTGCTTGGTTCCAGTCATGCATTCTGTTTACCTGGCACTGAGCTCTGCCAGGAACACAGCTTTGCTAGCTCCTGCATGGTCTCAGAAAGCAAGCTGCTCCTGGGAAGAACTAAGGGGGATTCCCCAATGGGAACACAGGTCTGGTGTCTTTCCCATATGACTACCAACCCATGAACATCACCACAACTTCTTACAAGGTTTGAAAGAGTAAATCCTGTGACAAGAGAAACCCTCTAATTGGCCAGGGGCAGGTAAACTTGGTGCAAGACATTTCCTGGTCCCAGGACTAGGTCCCTAGGCACCTAGGGAGCACTGGGGTGACAGGACTCCATGGGTTGAAGAAACAAGTGAATAAATAATACTCAAGCCGAAGGTCTGCAGTCTCCCTCGCCTGGATCCCAGGCCTCAGCTCCTGTTCCAACCGCTAAGAGGGCCAACGAGGACCCTGGTCCCACAGCCTCCCTACCAGTGGGAGGCCCAGAGCTCAACAGCAGGGTTGGACTTGGCCCTGGGGAGAAGATGCTGGGGAAGGGTTTCCCGGGCAGGAAGAACTCTCAGGGTACAGTACCAATACTTAAGCAAAGACCAGGCTGGCCTCTCACAGCAGGATTACACAGTCATGGGGAAAACAGGGCTGCCAGTTGTATGCCTTTCCGATGGGAAGCCACCTTTCCGGGGGCTCCATAAAAGTGTGAACAAGGTCAGGTAAGCCTCTGCAGCAGAGTTAAGAGGCATGAAGACCTGCTCATTTTGGTTTTCAACAGGTTCTCTTGTCCCCAGACCTGCAGGGGGTTGGTGCTTGGCGATCAACATAGGGAATCAGCAAAAGAGCCCTGACTTTCCTTTTGGAGTAGGAGCCAGGGGAGGGGAGTGGAGTATTAACTGCTAACAGTGCAGATGCTTGTGACCAGAGTCAAAAAGGAGCCAAAAGGAGTAATGAGACAAGACACCGCTAATGCAGACACTCTCACACTATGGGGGAAACGTTTGGTAAAAGTGAAGGCAGGGTCTGAGGAGCAGGGGTAAGCCAGCTTAAAGGTATGAGACCCTGCCTAACATGTTCAGTCAGCCCCATCAAAGGGGAAAGAGTTGTCCAAAGTTATCCCACATGTGAGGCAAACCAATGTGGGCAGGGCAAGGAGCCTCATCCGAGCCCGAACTCACCAGGAGAGCTGTCAGCAGAGTTCGAATAGGGTCATGAATCCCGTGACAGGCAGGAGTAGATGTGCCCCTCACTGTAGCTGGAATTATCATGTCCCTGAACAGTTACCCAGAATCCCCTGGCCTCAGCAGCATCACACAAGCCTCTGTACATGTTGCCCAGGTTTTTGTTCTTAATGCTATTTGGTTCCTTGCTTCCTGGGAAGAAGTGTCTTCCTCCCAAGAGACAACCCTATGAGCAGGCCTCTGGAATCCTACCTCTGAAGGAGAAGAAAAAAGAAAAGGGAAAGTGGGCTCCCCAAGTCAAGAGACACAAGCCAAAGGTAATGGCTGGGAGCAAATCATGGCTATTGCTTCCTGTGGTGTGAAACCCTCCCCTTTTTGAAAAAAAAAAAAAAAAAAAATTCTTTTTTAAGAAAGTTCCTTAACCCTGTTTCCCTTCCCTATTCCCTTCCCCAAACGCTATTTAAAAAGAGGAGCAGTGAATCTTGTTTAGAAATGCTCTCAGTAAAAAACAGCCTTTGCTCACGGGAGCTGGCCTATTACCCCAATCAGTCCAGGGCTGGGTAGCCTCTACCTCAGAGTTGTTCAAAGGTCCCTGTCAGAGGGCCAAATCTCCATGGACTGGGGACCATCTGGATGCTCAGACGGCCATATGCATCCCCTTTCTGGTCTATTAGGCTTTCTATTTTCATGTGGGCCCACTGGGGAGGCCCCCGCAGGGCTGGCGGGGGGCCCCCGGGCCCTCCTGTCAAATGGCGCTCTCATGGGAGGTTCTGTGCAGCAAGGAGTTACGTTCATTGAGAAGAGTTGTGGTCTCGTCCACTACAGGCAGCTCAGATTTCTCAGAGAAGTTCTCAGTGCAGATTGTACATCCATCCATAGGAAACTGAGGGCAGTTCTCCATGCGTGAGGCCAGCAGCCCATTCTGGTACTGTTGTCGGGTGATCTACAGAAGGAAGGGAAGAGGAGGTTCACAGAGAGCAGGGCCCGGGACCTGGGGAAGTGGAGTCTATACTGAGTCTATGAGCCAGGAACATGGCAGCATGAACAAGGAAACATATCTTGGTTCTGGGCCCACTATGCTGGGTTCTGTGGATGAAAGAAGTTGCTAGTTCCTAAGGCAGAGTGATCCAAACACCTGTAGAAGAAGGAAGACAGCGCTGGCCAGAGCAAGGGCTGGGGGAAGCACTCACCTTTATGTATTGTAGGTCCATGAGGGCCCGGACACTGAAGTCAGAGATATACTGGCCCAGGATGGAGCTGCCAAACTGGATGCTGCCACCTGCCATGGGTGGGGTACTTGTGACATCTGTACGATCCGGGTAACTGAGGGAGGCGGAGCGGCTGAGGACCGTGGGATAGGATGGGGAACGGTCTGTGGGGAGAACAGAGGACATCAGGCCAGGAGCCCCCTGGTGCCCACTCACAGCCTCTTGTTGACCTCTTCCCATGGAAGCCAAGGGGAGTAGTACCCTCACCCACCCGTGCAGGGACAAGAGGTGGCTCTTAGGAGCAAAAAGACGCATGTGGAAGCTGTTACTGCAGAAAGTTTGAACTTGTCAAAGCAAATGAGTTAGTTTGTTTGAAGGAAGTATCATGCAAGAAGCATAAAAATGTCTACCAAGATGACAACACACAAGAACAAAAATTTTTTAAAAAGACAGAAAATTCATGGCTACAAAATCCTTCGCTTCCCAATAATAAATCAAAGGCAATACAGTGATTTACCCTACCATTACAGACAAGCTGTGATCCTTGTCTCAACAACACTGTGACATATACAGCATACTTACATACCACATTAATACTGGGAATAGACAGTTTATATTCTCTCACCACGCATCCACACATACATACTCTATCACATCTTAAAATGCTCTGAAAGGGTCAAAGTGTGTCCTGTACATCAACTGCTCTTTGTGGAGCCCGGTCTTATCCCTAATTCCTATGTCTTCTGAGCCCCCATCAACCCGGTAGAGATTCTCCCAGAATCCTAGCACTCCCAGAGTGCCACATTCCCACAGCCATCATAGGTGTCTGATGAGACAAAGCTTGAGGCAATGGTCTAGAGGTAACACAGGCCTCCAGAAGACTCCAATCTGGAAAAGGGAGTGAGTAGCTCCCCATCTCAAATCAGAAAGGACGCGGAATGGTATTTTGAAAGAGGAACTGTGCACACAACTGCACAGACTCTTATTTCTGTGAAACTTAGAAAAGAACAAAGATGCACAAAGAAATGCAAATGAGAAGTAGATGCTAATTTGCTTACCAGTTAACTACTAGCGGTTCCAATAAATGTTACTGTTGTTAGGTACACTTGAGTTGATTTCGACTCATAGTAACTCCTATATGTTGTTGTTGTTGTTGTTTGGTGCCATCAAGTCAGTTCCAACTCATAGCGACCCTATTCACAACAGAATAAAACGTGCCCAGTTCTGTGCCATCTTCACAACTTATGTTAAAATCAAGCCCATTGCTGCTGTGTCAATCCATCTTGATGGGAGTCTTCCTCATTTTTGCTGACCCTCCACTTTACCAAACATGATATGCTTCTCCAGCGACTGGTCCCTCTTGATAATATGTTCAAAGTATGAGAGATGAACTCTCGCCATCTAGGCTTCTAAGGATCATTCTGGGTGTACTTCTTCCAATTGTTTGTTATTTTGGCAGTCCATGGTACTTTGAATATTTCTCTCTAACAACATAACTCAAATGCAGTGTTCTTCTAAGGTCTGCCTTCTTCATTGTCCAACTTTCGCATGCATATGAGGCAACTGCAAGTACCATGGCTTGGGTCAGGCACACCTTAGTTCTCAAGCTCCTGGACAGAAAAAGAGGTCTTTTGAAACAGATTTGCCTAATGTAATATACATCATTTGATTAACTGACAGCTGCTTCCACAAGTGTTGATAGTGGATCCAAGCAAAATGAAGTCATGACAACATTTATCTTTTCTCCATTTATCTTGATGTAATTCTTACTAGTCCAGTTGTGAGGATTTTTGTTTTCTTTACAATGAGGTGTAATCAATACTGAAGGCTGTGGTCTTTGATTTTCACCAGTAAGTTTTGTATGTCCTCTTTGTTTTCAGCAAGCAAAACTGTATCATCTGTATATCACGGGTCGGTAATAAGTCTTCCTCTAGTTCCCATGCCACATTCTTCTTCATATAACCCATCTTCTTGGATTATTTGCTCAGAATACAGACTGAAAAAATATGGTGAAAGGATACAATCCTGGTGCACACCTTCCCTGATTTTAAAACATTCAGTGTCCCCTTATTCTGTTCTACAACTGCCTCTTGGTCTATCTACAGGTTCCTCATGAGCACCTCAAGTGTTCTGGAATATCCATTCTTTGCAATGTTGTCCATAGTTTGTCATGATCGGCACAGTTGAAAGCTTTTGCTAAGTCAATAAAGCACAAGTCAACATCTTTTTGGTATTCGCTTTCAGCAAAGATCCATTTGACGTCAGCAATGTTATCCCTTGTTCCACGTCTTCTTCTGAATGTACAACAGAACAAAACACTATTCAGTCCTGCGTCATCCTCACAATGATTGCTATATATGAGCCCACTGTTGCTGCCACCATGTCAATCCATCGTGTGGTGGTCTTCCTGTTTTTCAATGACTTTACCAATTGTGATATTCTTTTCCAGGGACTAGTCCCTTCTGATAACATATCCAAAGTACGCCATCCTCGCTTCTACGGAGCATTCTAGATGTACTTCTTCCAAAACAAATTTGTTTGTTTTTCTGACAGTCCCTGGTACTTTCTATATTCTTTAACACCACCACAATCAAATGCATATCTATTTTTCTTTAGTCTTCCTTATCCATTGTCCAGCCTTCACACGCCTAAGAAGTGATTAAAAATATTATAACTTGGGTAACCCCAAAGTGATATCTTCGCTCTTTAACTCTATAAAGAGGTCTTAGGTATTGTGCAGCAGATTTGCCCAATGCAAGAACATTGTTTGATTTCTTCAGTGTTCCTTCCATAGTGTTAATTGTAGATCCAAGTAAAATGAAATCCTTGGCAACGTCAATCTTTTCTTGATTTATCACGATGTTGTTTCTGGTCCTGTTGTGAGGATTTTTTTTTTTTTTTTTTTAACATTAACCTGTAATTCATAATGAAGGCTGTATTCTTTGATCTTCAATAAGTGCCTCAAGTCTTTTTTGCTTTCAACAAGCAAGGCTGTGTCATCTATCTTAGGTTGTTATGAGTCTTCCTCCAATCTTGATGCCGTGTTCTTCTTCATTTAGTCCAGCTTCTCAAATTATTTGCTCAGTATACTGACTAAATAAGTATGGCAAGAGGATACAACTCTGGTGCAGACCTTACTGATTTTAAACTGCATTGTCCTCTTATGTTCGAATGAATGAAGTGTCCAGGAATTCTCATTCCTCACAATGTTATCCATAGCTTGTTATAACCCACCCAATCAAATGCGTACACAGTCAATAAAACACAAGTAAACATCTTTCTGGCATTCCCTACTTTCAGCTAAGATGCAACTGACACCAGCAATGCTATACCTCATTCTACATTCTCTTCTGTATCCGGCTTGAAATTTTGGAAGCTCCCTGTTCGTGAGTTGTGGCAATTGTTTTTGAATTATCTTCAGAAATATTTTACTTGCATATGGTATTAATGATATTGTTTGATAATTTCCTCATTCTGTTGGGTCACCTTTCTGTAGAATGGGCACAAAAATGGATCTCATCCAGTCAACTGGTCAGGTAGCTGTCTTCTAAATTTCTTGGCATAGACAAGTGAGCACTTTTGGTGTTGTACCACTTTGTTGAAACATTTCAATTGGTATTCCCTCAGTTCCTGGAGCCTTGTTTAAATAATGTTTTCAGTGTAGTTTAGACTTCTTCCTTCAGTACCATCAGTTCTTGATCATATGCTGCCTCCTGAAATAGTTGAATGACTGCCAATTCTTTTTGGTATAGTGGCTATTCTAACAAATGTTGTTGTTAAGTGCCTTCTTCAAGTCGATTCTGACTCCCAGCAATCCTGTATAGGATTTCTGAGGAGTGGCTGGTGAGCTTGAACCACCAACCCTGAGGTACAAACCAGGTTAATTAACAATCCAGTGCATTAACCCGCAGCACCCACCAGAACTCCATTCTAACAAATAGCCCAGCAAAACTTGCAAAGCAATTGAAATCCAGGAAATTGAATGACCAACGCAGCCTTTAGCTCCATGAGAGTGAACTGAGTAACAGTCAACGTTGAGCTGCAGTAAAGCTTAGGTTTTCATGCACAAACCCATGAAAACACAATCTGCAATAGTTTATGATTAGATAGTATACAATAATCACAAGATTGTATGCAAGAATCAGTCATTCTAACGTTAAGTAACACCTCTAGTTTAGCTTTAGCAAAAAATGGAGCTATTAGCTAAAATTCCCGCTTATTTGGAAGATAGAATGCTTTTAAATAATAGGAACTGAATGTAATACCAAATTAGTGACACGATCTAATAAAAATTGGGATCCTAGAAAGAAAATAGGGCAAAACAATAATTGTTTGTCTCTAGTTATGATGTGATGAATTATTTTTAAATGGCCTTTCTAGTCATTTGATGGTTTTGTAATTCTCATCAAATGATTGGATGGGACTATTCAAATGAGGTACTTATGGTCCAGTCCAAGAGGATTGGACAGCTTGCTAATAAAGCAAATAAGGTGCATGCAACCCTTGTGGGGACTGTTGCTGCAGGTAAGTGCCATTGAGTACATTCTGACTCATAGCAATTCTGTGGTTAACAGGTATGTCTGACCTTGCCCCATAGGAACCAGCTTTAGCCTATAGGTAATGACTGTTTTCTAACCTGTGACGTTAGAGGGGGCCAGATTCCTCCACCACATCACTTTTACACTGAGTAATGAAATTATGGAGCTTGAAAAACTTCTGAACACTTTTTTCAAGAGCCCTATTGGTCTGTTAACTAAAAAATCAGCAGTTGAAACCCACCAGACACTCCATGGGAGAGAGATAAGGCAGTCTCGGGAAGATTTACAGACTCGGAAACCCTAGGAAGCAGTTCTAGTCTGTCCTACTAGGGCTGCTATGGGTCAGAATCAACTCAACCTCAGTGGATTTGTTGGTTTTTGTTACTACTTTTTTCTGTTTCCCAAATAAGCCTATGTTATTTCTGTGCTGAATACAAAACCATAACTATAGCATCGTATAGCTAGTAAGTAAGGAGCTCTGGTAGTATAGTGGTTATGAATCAGGCTGCTAACCTACCAGTGGTTCCACGGGAGAAAGATGAGGCTTTCTGCTCCCATAAAGATTTGCAGCCTTGGAAACCCTGTGCAGAGTCACTATGAGTCGGAACAGACTCCACGGCACTTAACAGCAACAACATAGCTAGTAAGTGAGGAGATGGGATTTAGACTCTGCGAGTGCTGTGCTGGCAGCCTCCACAGGGCAGACAGACATGAGTGACAGAACAGAAAGCACATCCTGTGAAGAAAGGCGGGAGGTGTTCTAGAAGCTGATGAAAAGGCGAGTGATCTGGCCCAGGTTGATGGGTAGCCTCGATCAGCAGGGTGCTGAGGCACTGTGCTCAGTTTCCTCCAGCACCCAAAAGGGAACATGCTGGTGAGTGGCTTCGAAACCTCCAGGTGAGGTTGCAGACTTGGCCTGGTGGGCAGTGACCCTCCATTTCCAGCCTATTATCTGTGCTGTCTACAAGTGTAAGCACATGCTGAGTGTGGGCTTCCTTAAGAATCGACGGAGACCCTTCCAGAACCAGAGCAAAGCAGAACCAGAAGGTGGGTTCTTGGTCAAGCAGAGGCAGTAAAAGTAAGGCTGATCCCCAAGTCTGAACAGGTGCCCTGTCAGGAGCCCTCGTGCCTGCGGGGAGAGGTTAATGCAGCTGCGGCATGTGGTCAGACAACAGGTAGCAGTGTGACCTTCTCCAGCCATACCACGTTACCTGAGAGCCAGGAGAGCAGGGAGTTCCGCTTGCCAGGCGGACACCCAGCCTGGGTTGAAGGTGCTGAATTAAAAGAGGAGAAAGTCAGTGATGGTTGGGAGGCCACAGGAACAAAATGGAGAGGTGGACCTGAGGGGGGCCAGGCTACCTTGGCAGAGAGAAGAGTCCAAGTGAGGAAAGGGGACGGGGCTCTGCCAAGGAACAGTGCGCAGGACAGACCAATGAGGCCTGTGCAGAGCAGGAGAGAGGCTGGCGGGGTGTGCCTGGGGCTCCGACAGTGGCTCTAGATCCTCCTACATGTCATTTCCACTCGTTTCCATCCACTACAAGTGAGTACTGGAGGCTCACAAGTAGTAGGATTGAGCCCAGGACCCTGACCCAAGCTCCGGGGGCATCACTGAAGAGAAAGTGTGCCTAAGAAGACACCCCCAATGCCTGCATGCCCTTCTGAACACTTCCCCAGCTGGACGGTGAACAGTGCTCTCGGGAGGACCACACAAGTCCTTCCCAGTCATCACTGAGGCTACCTGGGCTGGTCCCTTTGCTCCCAGACCCACGGCAGAGGCAATGCAGGCTCTTCCCGCTTCGTCCCACACTGAGCGCCAGAGCTCACAGGATTGTACACTAGTGAGCAGCAGAACCGGCCAAGAGAACTTGAGCCGCCCAGAGGAGAAGCAGAGGGCGCTGGGATGCCAGAGCAGGATGCTCATTCTGAGGCCAGTCTGTAGACCTTGGATCACCTCTCTTAGAAGGTGTCTAGTCCATGTTTTGTCCCTAAATTCCTTTATTTCATCAGAAATAGCCCTGAACCAAAAGCCAGTGGCTGAGCCCCTTGCAAAACCAAATCCATCGACAACCTGCCCCAACAAAGAGGTCCTGGACAGGGTCGTTGGGGCTGTTTGGGACTCCTCCCTCCAGGGTCAGTCCTCACCAGCCCTGCCAACTACCTCTGTCTGCTTCCCACACTCAACCTTCTTCCCACTGTTATGGACAATGAGGGCCACCGGGGTCTCTATTGGTCCATTCTGCCTAGTGTTCAAAGACTGCTAATGGCATTCTACTTTCTATCAGAGCCATGCTCAAGGGACATTCCAGGGCTCCCCAACACGTCCCTTAGTCCCCAGTCCTCTTCCACCTCAGGCAACTTGGTCTCATTGTCACAAAAACACAGACTCAGCTGTCTCCAAGCCGCTGCTCAAAATCCCCTTCTCATCTCTTCCCCTTTGAAGTCCATCCAAAGAGAAAAGCCACTCTGCTTTCCAGGAGACCTTCTCCAGGGTGCTGGCATCCTCAGCCTCCACCCAAGTCCTTCTCTCCCAAGGCAACAGCAAACGCTTATGTCCTTAGTTACGAGCCATGAAGACTGCGCTCAGTTCCCAGGTGTCAGTCTCTCCCACCCCGAAGCCATCCTATGGACTTACCAGAGGGGGATGATGCCAAGGCCATGGTCCCATAGTAGGAGAAGGCACCCGTCTCAAACTTCATATTCTCCTTCCCAGCCTCCACTTCCACCTTTCCCTGGAAGAACACAGGCTCAGGGTTACAAACAGGAGAGGAGGAAAACATGACAGAAACAGAGGGGTAAGGGAAACAGGAATGGGACCATGAGCAAAAGCTCAGCAGGTCAGATGCAGAGACACAAGGGTCACTATCAGGGAGAGGACAGGCAACTTGGGGAAGCAGAGGCACAAGGACAGGCCTCGTGCTCCCACACCAGGGAACTTGACATGAGATGTCTCAGGGATAGGAGGGCAGATGTGGTACAGAGGGGACAAATGAGGGGGGCATCTCACTTGTAGGATGAGGATGAAGTAGTCAGCAGGCTTATTTCGGGTATACAGGTAATGGTGGCTGTAGAATTTGTTGTGCTCATCAAACTTGAGTTCCTGGATGACATCTGGATACTTGAGCAGCCGTAGCAGGATCTTCTCTGATACCAGAGAGGGATTAAACAGGGGCACCTCTGTGGGCAGAGAGAGAAGGACTTTACACTGGGCCTGGGTTGAGTGGCGCCCAGAGCAAATTTGGCCTCATCGCGGGGCCTCCATCTGAACCACAGCAGCCACTGGGCTGGGGCGGCTTCCTCACTGCCTAGGCCTTTGCCCAGAGGCCTGCTGCCCAGCTCTGTACCTCTCTGGGATGAGAGTATGCTTGGTTTTTCATTGGTTAGACCTGAATCTGTCTGGCTGCTTGGGCTTAAATGGAGACACTTGTACTAATCGTGCAAGTCTTAATTGCCTCATCTGTAAAATGGGAATACGAATCTCACAGGGCCACTGTTAAGTGGGATAATACATGCAAAGCACGTTGATGCATTCTTGGCATACGGCAAGTGTTTTATACGTTATTCTAGTGTCATTATCAACATCATCAATACCGCAGCAGGAAAAGAAAGGAGAAGGAATGACCTTGTCTTTAGTAAATAAAGGTCGGGAAGGATACAGAGAAGGCAGGAATTTTATAACCTGCCACCTAGTCCCCTAAGGAAACTGAATTAGGGGGAAGAGGAAAGAAAGGCCACTGACCTAGGAGTTACTTCCCAAACGCAGGGAGAGGGGAGGGCAGGGGAAGAGAACAAGAGCTGGATCCAGTTCATCAGAGTGGGATCCAGCTAGCTGGGGTAAGGTGTGTGTGAGCCACCTGGGCATGTGGAGAGGCCTCCTTCTCCCTCAGGTGCTCCCAGGGGTTACCATCAAAATTAAATTCAGATGCTTCCTGTTGTTGCTGTTGTTAAGTGCAGTCAAGTCAATTCCAAATAAGTGACCCTTTGCAGGAGCAGAAAGTCCCATTTTCCTCCCATGGAGCACTTGGTGAGCTCGAACCACCAATCTTGTGATCCACAGTCCAGTGCTTATCCTACAGAGCCACCGTGCTGCCCTCTAGAAGTCTGAAACTCCAGCAGCATGAAGTCAGCTCTGACACAGGGTGGCCTCATGTGAGTCAGAGTGAACTGTGACCCACAGGAGTTTCAATGGTGGATTGTCCAGAAGTAGACCGCCAGGTCTTTCTTCTAAGGGACCTCTGGGTAGACTTCAACCTTTAACCTTCTGGTTAGTAGCCAATCGTATTAACCATTTGCACCACCCGGGGACTCTTGAGTTTGCAACGGCCAACTCGATAACTTATGGCTAAATCGATCCTCTGCTGCAGCCTTTACCCCAATATTTCCCTCTCCATGAATGTTTTTCATCAACACCTGAAGGTCTTCCTCATGCTGTTTCTTACCTGTGGCCAAGAAGCGATGAGCAGCCAGAAGTAGCTGAGGTGAAATTTTCACTTTGAGTTCATTGTCAGTATCCTTGAAGGCTGAGAAATCTCGCTTATTCTTCTCAGATACCCGTTTCCGGCTTCGATTGTCAGCTGCCAAGAGGAAGAATTGGAATTTAATCTGACTAAGAACACTCCCTTGAGAAATCGGGACCAGCTCTGCTGGTCTCTTTAATCCAGAAGCAGCAGCTCTGGTCCAGGGAAGGGTCTCAGAGGCCCAGGGGCAGGGAAGAACGGAGGTGAGGTGATGTCCTCCCACTACTCTCAACAATGTGCTCCCGTTCACAATGGCCAGCACAGAGGGCCATGTTACTGGGTGTTGGGGTGTCGGCATTGGGTTTCTGATCCCAGCGGGAAAGGGGCTCTGAGGGCACGTGGCAAGGGAGAAACTCACTGTACATGTCCGACTCGTCCAGGATCTCAGACTTGATGATCTCCTCAATGACGTCCTCCAGGGTGACCAGGCCCAGGACCTCATAGAAGGGGTCACCCTCACCCTCGTTGTTCACCTTCTGCACGATGGCCAGGTGGGACTTCCCTGTAGGGACAAGGCAGTGAGTTAGATCAGAGCAAATGGACCGGACAGGAGACTCCCTCCATTCAATGTTAATATATTTGTGGTCATAGGTGATTTTTTCCCCTTTTCTTTGCTTTCTAAAGTTTCTATCATGAACAGATGCTGCATTTATAAAAAGAAAAACTGGAAGTATTATTATTTTTATAAAGGTGTTTCATTAAGGACCATTTGTTTAAATGGGATGAGATGTCAAAGTTCTGCCTGGTGCCAGGTTTCAGGGGTTTGAGGAGCTCCTGGGGTAGGGGAAAGAGGCACACTGATAACCCGTGGGCACAGAGAGCCCGTGGTTGGGGACATGTGACCCACCTGGACAGGAGGCTCATCCTCACATTCCCTCACACACTGCTTACTCTCTTTGGCAAAAATCCACTTCAAGGACCCAGGGGCTGCGATACTACCCCAGGCAAAGTCTCTCAGTTTCTAAAGCCATTTACAAATTAGTCCAGCTTCTAATTAGGCAGGGCAAAGAGTATCATTAAGAGAGGGGATCACCTAACCTAAGTTGAGTAAGAAGAAGTTATGAGTCAGAGGGTGAAGGCAGATGGTGTAACCGAGCTTCCCAGACCCTCCTCTGGGCCCCCACCCTGCTTCTCAATGTCCCCTGCCCCAGCAAGTGACAGCAAGTAAATAGTTAGAAGGGCTTGGCCTCCGCTCTACAGAGGAGAATGAACGAGGAGAGACACAGGTTTGGACCAGCCTAAGGGACAAAGCCCCATGAGATCTGTGAAAGTAAAGTCAGGCTCTTCTGCATGGCTTCCCCTTTGGAACATATGGGCACATGAGGGTAAGCCAGAAAGTACTGCTATTGAGGTTCTAGTTCATACATGCATGGGTTTACTCCAAAAAAAAAACCATGTTTGAACACGTCTCTGTGATCGGTAGATGGCTGCAGACACATTCTCTCAGTAACACTCTTGTCTTAGTCTCGTTGTTGTTGTTAAGTACCGTCGAGTCGGTTCCGACCCATAACAACTCTGCATAGGGTTTCCAAGGAGCGACTGGTGAGCTTGAACCACTGACCTTGTAGTTCAAGCGGCTTTGCAGTCTGGCGCATTAACTCACAGCGCTACACCAGGACTCAGTCTCCTTAGGTGCCTTTAAAAACAGTCCAATCAAAACAGTGACTACTGAGGGGATCTGCTGGGCCAGTTCCATTCATGGCCAAGAGCACAGCTCAGAAGGTTATGGTGACTATTCTTTGGGATTCCAAAAGGGTAATCTTGATAGCTTTTCTTGAAGGACAGAGGACAATCACAGGGACTTATGAATAAGTCTGAAGAAAACAAAAACTGCACTGGGGAGGGAAGGCCAGGCAAGTTAAGTTACACTGAGGAATTTTTGCTACCACAACAATGTACCTGCTCATTCTCATAGCATAAAGACTGCAATGTCAGCGGTTCAAACTTACCAGCCGCTCTTCGGAAATGCTTTACAGGGGTGCTATGGATTGAAATCAACTCAACTGCACTTAACAACAACATGAGAATTGATTTTGGAAACCTTACTCCATCTACCCTAAAGCCTTCATTTTGTCCCTTCAAATTTCTTTTTGCTTCCCAAACTCAAAGAACATTGAAAATGAACTTGATTTAGGTTTCTCAAGGATGCCAAAACTCCATTTTGATGTGGTATCAATCAAAGAATGCAGAATTAATCGGGGAAGAGTTGTTGTTGCTGTTAAGAGCCGCTGAGTTGGTTCTGACATAGAGGGTGTTTCCAAGGAGCAGCTGGTGAACTTGAACCACTGACCTTGAAGTTCAAATTGACTTTGCAGCTCAGCATAAACCATAACGCCACACCAGGACTCCTGGGGAAGGGTTAGAGAGATGGAAACACTGCCTTCAAAGTGTATAGTCCTAGATGGAGGAGATGTTGTCAAGAGGGACTATTTTTGTTTAACAAATGTTCCTAAGATTGGATAGCAACATTTGTGACTTAGCCTCCTACTTTGGAGATACTGTGGATCCAGATCTCTGCAATAAAGCAAACTTACTTTACTAGTAAGTCACACAATTTGGGTTTTTTTTTTTTTTCTGGTTTCCCAGCCCATATGAAGCTATACTGTAGTCCACAAAGTGTACAAAATTATTTTTGAGTGCTGTCAAGTTGATTCCAACTCACAGTGACCCTGTATAGGGTTTCCAAGGAGTGGCCACTGGGTTTGAATCACTGACCTTGCCATTCAAACAGACATTGCAGTCCAGCGCTTATTGCAGTCCACACCAGGACTCCAAGTGTTTTGAAAAAAATTGAAATATTGTAAGAATTACCAAAATGTGGCATGAAGACACGAAGTGAGCACACTCTGTTGGAAAATTGGCGCCAACAGGCTTGCTTGATGTAGGGTTACCACAAACCTTCAATGAATCAAAAACACAGCACCTACTATGTGTGATGAGGCGAGGCACAATAAAACGAGGTCTGCCTGTACTCAGTGCCTCATTCTACACAGTGCCTGTAGAGGATGCTTTCCAGGCATCTCTCCCAGGAAGCCATGAGCTAACACCTGGGATTGATTCCTGGCCCGTGGACCATCCATCTGTCAGTGGAGGCTTGCTTGTATGTTGCTGTGATGCTGAGTTTCCAAGACTCAGACAGATGAAGAAGAAACCCTTGGCAATCAACTTCTTAAAATCAGTCACAGTGAAAACCTCATGGATCACAATGGTCTAATCCCTAACTGACCACCGGACAGTGTTTTGTCCCATTTGTTGAGAGAACCCTCTGTTGGGGGCTGACCCCACAGTAGTTAACCACCACCACCACCAGTAAACCTGCTGCCCTTGAGTCAATTCTGAGCCCGTGTATGTGTGTCAGAGGAATCTGGGCAGTCAGTTAAACTGTCATCAAGTGGGGATGGGCATTTGATCATCCCCCATCCTTGACTTCCCATCCCTGTGGGCAGCTCTTAACTGTGTCACATTGGCACACTCTAGTAGGGTTAATAGTGGTCAGCTTTGGGGGGACTTGGAGTTTGGGAATGGGACCCTGTTATTCCTGACTGTACCCTTCTAAGGTGGCAGGATATGCACTGGACTGCAAACCACAAGGTCAGCAGTTCAAAGCCACTAGCTGCTTCTTGGAAGCTCTGTAAGGATCACTATAAGTTAGAACTGACTCAACAGCACTTAACAACAACTAATACCCTTCCAAACTCCCCATCTGTTCTGTTTGATAAGCATATTTTACTTTTACAATTTTTTTAAACTTGATAAACTAAGAGGAGAAAAGCAAAGGGAACAGAGTGGGCAGTTACTTCCTGCCTCTCACTGCCCGCAGCCAGCCCCAGGGAATTCCTGACAAGGTTCACCGAGCAGAGAGGCATGGCTTCAATAAATCCGCCCACTGAAACACCTAATTACTGCACACAGACCAAATCTCTCTGGGAAAGGTTGGAAGCTTCTCTAAACAACCATCCACTGATGATTCCTTGAGCAAGATCTTTGTGGTGCTCTTAGTCCTCAGGCCTTCTGAGGCACCTTTGTGAGATCCCCTGGTAGATGTGGGCGCCCTCTTGTGGCAGCCTGCGCTTTGACATGCACTTTAAGGCATGCACATTCACTCCTACTCTTCATGAACACAGGCGCTGATGGAGGCTGGCCAGACTGGGCCTCACACAAAGATGCTTGGCTGAGGGGGTGAGTGGGACTGAGAGCTAGTCAGTTACCCTGGCTGGCCCAGCCTTGCGGCTCTGTGCTGCTTGATCCTCACCTCTCTGAGCACTTGTTGTTAAGTGCTGTCAAGTATGTTCGGAGCCACAGCGTCCCTGTATAGGGTTTCCGAGGAGCTCCTGGTGAGTTTGAAGTGGTCATCTTTGCAGTTCAAACTGACCTGTGGTTCAGTGCCTTATCCTACAGCGTCACAAGCAGAACCTTCCCTTCCCAAAGCCCAAGAACTTTTCAAGGTCCCTCATGACCTCTGATGGTCTTACCCTCAGATGACTTGCCTAGGCAGCAGCCTGTGACCCAGGGATCCTATCTCCATCCTCCTGGAAAGTCTCCACCTCTTGGCTTCCAGGATTCCAGGCTCTGGGTGTTCCTCTCACCTCAGGGGCCTTCCTGTCCGTTTCCCTTCTCCCTTCTCTCTGACCTGCCAATGTTGGAGGGTCCTGGGCTCAGTCCTTAGAGCTGGTCTTTTGCTTCTTGTCTTTAAATATATATTAAAGGTGTGGCACTGCAGGATCAGCCCTGGACCACAAGGTTGGTGGAAACCCTTTACAGGGTCTCTATGTGTTAGAACTGACTCGACGTCACTGAACAACATCTATCAAAGAATCCTAAAAAGTATTTCTAATCCAGCCCTCTCCTGTGTGAACAGAATCATATATCCAACTACCCACAAACAGTTCCACTTGTATGTCTTAATCTGGCCAGTGAGTTCCTACTCCTCCCCCCACAACCTTCCCCAGCCTATCCCTGTGGTTCATCAGGCCAGTACGGGAATAAACTTGGCCTTTTCTCTTTCTTTCCCCATCTACATCCAATCTATTCAGCAAGTCCCATCAGTGTTATCTATAATGAATAGGTGGAACCCAACCTCTTCCATCCAGCCTCTTCTCACAGCCTCCACGGCTACCTGCCCATTCTGGGCCACTAGCATCTCCTACCCAATGGACTGAGAGAGTCTCTAAACATTTGCCTTGCTTCAACTTGCACCCTTAGCCAACTCTCAACACAACAGCAAGGTGACCCTTTCACAATAGAAGTCAGACTACATCATTCTCCATCAAAACCCCTCAAGGGTTCCCATTTCACTCTGGTCTCAAAGTCCTCTCTTCCCACATCTCCTGCTCTGGTCAGTCTCACTGGCTTCCTCTGCCTGCCATCCCTCCCTAGATATCTGCACACTCCCCCCTCCTTTAGGTCTTTGCTTAAAGTCTACCCTCTTAAATGAGGCTTACCCTGATGGCCCCATTTAAAACTGCAACCCCTCTTCCACACTGCTGACCCTTCTCAGTTGATCAGCTTAACATTAACTGTGTACTATACTGAATTTTTATATTTATAGTTTACTGTCTGCCTTTCCCCACTACATTTTGAGCTTCACTATGGCTGGGGCTGTGTACCCAAAATTCAGATTCAGTGTACGGCAAATAGTCAAGGAATATTTGTGGGTTGGAGAATGAGTTCACATGGACGTTCTAAGGAGAAGAAAGAATCAAAGGGGAGAGAGGACGGGGGCAAAGGACACTGGATAGAAAATGAATTGTTTTGGACCTGATTGTTGTTAAGTGCCATAGAGTTGGTTCCAACTCATAGCACCTTGTAAATGGTTTCCAAGGCTGTAAATCTTAGCGGGAGCAGATTTACTCCTTCTGTGGAGCGGTTCGTGAGCTCAAACCGCAGACCTTGTGGTACAGTGCTTATCCTACAGAGCTACCATGATCCATTTTGGACTTTAGTATTTTAGAATTTTCTGTAGTTCAGCAATTTCTGCTAACTGATTTACTATTTAAAATAAGTGGATCAACTTAATACTTAATATTTACGACTCTCATTGCATGGAAATGTTTAATGAGTTACCTCATCTTATAAGTAATACCCATTCACTGAGAAAATTACATTTGGGGATTGCGTTGGAGTGAAAAATGAAACATGAAAATTTAAATGTTAATGTTTACTTCAACAGCTGAAAAGCTTACCTTTCCCAAAGCAGTCCATATTCAGAGAAAAAAGCAAAACAGGTATTCCTCGTTTTTCAAAAGTTCATATTTGCGCTACTTAGCTTTTACAGAAGACCTACATTTAGCACCTGTTTTCCCTAACTGAAAGAAATCCAAAGAGGATTTTCCTTTAAGAAAAATTGTGAAAATTGAAACTAGCGGTCAGCGTTTGTTTTGCAGGGAGCCATTAAAAGAGGCAGCGCACACCCTGAGCCGTGGGAGTGGCGCCACTAAGCTCCTCCTCCGGGAACTACACTGTGCAAACTTTATTTCTACTAATATGTCATTGTTGCTAAGTGCTGGCTGTGTAGGATCATTTACTCCTGCTTTTACTATATGCTGGCAGTGCTATGAGTAGGAACTGACTGGACGGCACTTAACAACAACTACAAAAAGTGTTATTTTAGGGTTTATGTGGTATTTGTTATGATTTGGTAGGTTATTTTTGGGTCTGGTAATACTCAAAAATGTTTCCCATATAAATTAATGAAAATTATTTCTTGACTTTTTGCCATTTCTGCTTAAGAAAGATTTCACAGAAACACTCTACTTTCAGATAGCCAGAGGAAGCACACATACACACACAAGGGGGTTTCAAAAGTTTCTGGGAAATTTCCATGATCTTTTAAATCCATTTTCCATGAGCTTTGATGCCTCCTAGTGTGTATTACGGCAAGGCCGGCAGTTCTAATTCACCTGCTGCTCTTGGGAAACCCTATGCAGGGTTACTAGGAGTCAGAACCAACTTGTCAGCACTTAGCATCGTATAGCAAAAGTGAAGCTCTGGTAGTGCTGCAGGGTATCCACTAAGTTGGCAGTTCAAGCCCACCAGCTGCTCCATAGGAGATAAATGAGGTTTTATGATTCCATAATGATTTACAGTCTCGGAAACAGGGAACGGACTCTAGCATTTTATTAGCACGTCTGCTATGCTGTTAACAACAAACGTAGCAAAAATGCGAATAATTGGCTAACATTTGAATCCTATGAAATTGCTGGCATTTGATTGCTTTTGACCAACAAAAAATGGCAGTTTCATGTGACTTAACCAAACAGTATAAGGGATTCAGGATTTTTTTCTTCTTTGTATTTTTCCTGTATAGAAATGCAAAATTTCTAGACAGAAATTTACAGATAATCAGTAAAAATACTAATTTTGTAATCAGGAAGAAACAGATACCATGGCAACTTAAAAAAAAAAAAATGTATCATGCTGTTTCTTCTGGGACTTGTAAGTTCCTGAGTCTCCTAAATTCAAGCATGGCTTGAAGCCACTCACCTGTGGGGATGAAGCAACTCATCTGGGGTGGGGGGGGGGCTCTGGAGAGGCACCTGGGGCCCTGGCTGTCCCCACTGGGTCACACTAGTGACCCAGGGTGGAGTAAGCAAGCATGGAGTAAGCATGCTTGCTTACTCCGCCCCTTCGTCAACCTTTGTACAGCAGCAGCCAGATGGGGCCTTCCCCTCCCAGGTCAGAGAGCTGCTCCATGTGAGGCTGGGAGAGATCTTGAGGACATGCCATAAGCAGTCTGACACAGGGGTACCTTTAGGTGGGAGACTGGGGCACAAAATCTGCCTGAGTCCCTCCACCCTCCTCATCGACCACTCCCCCTGACTGGTGGACCACCTCTTCAGCCGTCAGCCCTCAGCCCATCACTTTCCTTGACCCTGGGTCTCCCTCTCCCATGTTCTCACTGCCCCACCCATCCCCTCTTTCCTTCCTCCTCAGCACCAGCCCCACTGCTGCCTGCTTGTGCCACCAGCCGGCCAGTGTCCAGTGCCCATTGACAGGACAGCAGGCTCAGGGTCCTGAGCTGCGTGGTGACTTCACTTCTCACCATACCATCCCTCCTACCTGCCTGGTGCAGAGCAGGAGCTCTAAATAAGGCAGTCTCAGGGGTCCCCATCTCTGGACTGAGTTCTCTTTGCCCCAGAAAGCCCAGTCCTCTGATCTCTATGATGCCCATTTTAAGACTCTGCTGAGTCTCGTGGGAAAGAACCAAGGGCCCAGATCAGATATCAGCTTCCCACCACTCAAGATGGCATCCTCGGTGTGCTTTCTGGCTGGGTGTCCCAGCAAATTCTACCTCCTGACACCCCAAGTTCCCAGGACTGGCCCTGGCCCGTGCCCCCGGGAGAGGTGGTGACCATGTTAGCCAAGGATCTACACTTATAGATGACTGGGCATCATGATTTCTTGGGACCCCCCTTCCCCCTCCCCAAGCCACCCGCTGGATTAATCTTGCTATTAATAGTGCTGATTTCAGCCAGCAGGAGGAGCAGGTAGCTCAGCAAGAAGGCAGAAGAAGCCCCTGGCAGAGACAAAGGAGGGGAGCAGAGCAAAGAGCAGCTGATGAGCCCCCTTCCACCTTGGGGTTGTCCAGCCTGGGTTCACACATACATACACACTGCAGGACACTCTGGCTTTCTGATACTGGAAGAAAGCAAATGTGGAAGAGCTGCCTAGTCACCTGGAGAGAAGGGACCTGGTCCCTGTGGACCTAGCCTGCAGGGCACTGCCACCTCAGAGAAGATGACAGAGCCTGGCTCCCCCATGGCCCAGGGGGGTCAGTGATGACAAGAAAGGCAGCCTGTGTCTGTGACTCCCCCAGCCTTCAGGTGCACACAGCAACTGGGATCCTGAAGTCCTACCACAGGGCAAGGGCTTAACAGGCTCCAAAGGCAGGGAGAGAGTTACACACAAAAGATTCATGAAGAACAAGACCCAGTCTCCACAGCAGAGATGGACAGACTGGGGAGGGGCAAGGAGAAAGCTGTTCAATCCATAAGCAACTTAAAAGAATACTTTTATTGTTGTTGCTAAATGCTATCAAGTCACTTCCAACTCATAGCGACCCATCATAGAGTTTTCGAGGCTGTGTATCTTTGTAAGAGCAAAAAGCCTCAACTTTATCCCAAAGAGTGGCTAGTGGACTCGAACTGCTGACCTTGTGGTTCACAGCCCAGTGATTATCCTAAAGAGCCACAGTGCTCCCAACAGATAGAGGAGATCAGTCCTCAATTGTAATACAAATTAAAATATAGTTGGCATAGTCGCTTACCCATTGGGCAGCTAACTGCAGGGTCAGCAGTTCAAAGCCACCAGTCACTCCACAGGAGAAAGATGAGGCTGTCTGCTCCTGTCAAGATTTACAGTCTTGGAAGCCTCTAGGGAACAGTCCTACTCTGTCCTATGTTGTTGTTTTGTGTCATCGAGTCAGTTCTGACTCATAGCAACCTTGTCCTATACAGTTGCTATATAAGTCAGAATCCACTTGATGACAGTGGGTGTGGTGCTGTAGGATAAGTACTCGACCTCAAGATCAGCGGTTCAAACTCACCAGCAGCTCCTCAAAAACACTATACAGGGTCACTATGAGTCAGAAATGACTTGATGGCACTTTAACATAACACATGACATAGTGTCAAAAACAGTGCAGTACTGGTGCAGAAATGAATAGAGCAATGAGAGTTCTGAAATAAATCCCAGGAAATTGTATATAATAAAACTGGCATTTGAAATCAATGGAAGAAAAGAAGGATTATTCCATGAAAAGTATTAACTGGTCCAATATCATTGTTTTACATAAGACTTTGTAAACCAGTAAGAAAAAACAGCAACCGTATCTTAAATGAACAAAAGACATGAAAAAATACAAAATATAAAGTGAAAAGTAAATTGGAGAAAAATGTTCAGCTTTCCTAATACACAGGGAAAACATTTTTTTTTTTTGTATCTGATGGCACACATCAACAAAAAAACCAAGTTAGCCAAGATGTGCAAGATGAATAGTCAAATATTAGCAGGAGAACTCCCACTGCTGTTGGGAGTTTAAAACTTTTCTCAGGAATCTGGCAACATGTGTCAAGTATAAAATGTACAAGACCTTGGACTCAAGTCATTTCTTCAGCTTCTATAAAGTTACATTAAACTAACGAGACACAACCAGCAGGGTGCACACAGGAGGGCAGGTCTCAGTGTGGTTTAGAACACAATATTGCAGCCACTAAAAAGGCTGACGTGGGCACAGATTTACTTAAAGAGATGGTGGCTCACCATTTGGGTACAGCAAAGAGTTACAAAACAGCACAGTAAGAAAGACTGATGACGACTTACTTTCACTGTTTGTAGAAATACAGTTTACAACGTATTTGCAGGAGTTTTAACCTTTACTTTCATAATGAGAAAAAAAATAAGAATACTGCCAATACTTTGGGGAACACAAAGAGGTAATGGAGCCAACATAGTTTATTGAAGACTAATTAGAAGAAAATGCACCCAAAATATTCACATTCTGGGTGGTGAGATAAGGGTGACTTTAATTTCATAATCATTTTCCATTTTTCTAAGACTTTCTACAATAAATATATCCACCACCATCGAGCTGATTCGGACTCATAATGACCCTGTATAGACGCTATGAGACTGCAAATCTTCACAGGCGCAGACAGCCTAGTCCTTCTCCCAAAGAGCAGCTGGTTTTCAACCACTGACCTTGTGCTTTAGTAGTTCAATGCCTGACCCTAAGTGCCACCAGGTCTCCTTAAAATAAATGTGTTACTTTTATCTTTACTTTTTAAGTACTGTACACCTTGCTTTTTCACTCATCAATGCTAATGTCCTCAGAGCTCCCAGTTGGCTTTTCCCCCGTGTGGATTCTCCATGGTGGGCTGCACTGCACCTTCTTCCTCCTGCCGGTGATCAGCAGTCTTTGTCCACTGTAAACAACACTTCAAAGAAAACCCCTGTGCATCCAACATTTGGCCCCTGTGTGAGTCTAAGTGTACAAATGTGGACAAATGGGGAGTTACTGGGTCTAAGGGTTTGTACACTGGCAAATGTGATAGAAATCTCAAATTGCTTTCCCTAGCAGGTGTCTCAGTTTATATCCTCCCCAACAGAAATGATGTTCGTGGGTCCCGATTCACTCATTGCCCAGGGCTTAAAGCCCATGGCAGTGGAATTGATTCTAACTCAGAGAGACCCTGGAGGGCAGAGGGGAGCTGCCCCACAGGGTTCCCAAGGCCGTAATCTTTATGGAAGCAGACTTCTACATCTTTCTCCCTGCCGAGCAACTGGTGGGTTCAAACTACTGACCTTTTGGTAAGCAGCCAAACAAGGCTGCAATTAAAAACCCCCAATGGTTAGCACCAGGCTAACAGCAAGTCCTTAATAAATAAGCACCACTGATTAAAATACTGATGAAAAACACCGGTTACATTTTATAAATGATAGACATTAAGACGGATAGAAAGGCAAAGGTGGTGGAAAAATGCAGACGAGAGGGGAAGGCATGGAAGAAGAGGGGAAAAGAGGAAGACAAGGGGAGAAATGAAAACGCAGACATTGTAGCCCATTTGCCAAAATGTCAGAAAGAGATCTGCCCCTGAAAAGATCCCAGAGCCTGATATCCCTTTCCGGCCAACAAAGCACATGCACACGCCCGCACCCCATGGACTTTGAATGTGCCACAGCCCATCTTGAGCCTCCAAAGGGGTTACTCATCACAGACATTTATCTTTTCTTCCAAAACAAATACACACATTTAGCTTTTGTTTTACACACTGACCGACGGCACAGCGCAGGTCACTATGGGAAGAGGCCTCTGGGAGGCAGAGGCCTTGGCAGTGTCTCACCTGCTTGCTCACTCAGGAGGCTGATGAGGTGTGTTCCATTACACAGGCTTACAGATTAGGCTGAATACTTTCAACCAAATAAACCCTCACGAAATGGACATGTGCTTAACACGAGTCCTGCAAAGACACTCCAGAATGAAGAGAACACAAGCAAGCACAAGCCAGGAGCGCTCTGTCAACTCAACCACAGCTGAGTAGAGAACAAATCAAATTACAGTCAAATCAGGGCTGACGAGTGATGGGACTTATTTCAGTCCATCTCAACATTGTTAAGAAAACAATCTGAAACAGATTTATCGCAAATAAGGGGCTGGTGGCCTACAAAAAGGATGAGACCAAAACCCACTGCTGTCGAGTAGATTCGAACTGATAGTAACCCTATAGGAGAGAATACAACTAGCCTATAGGGTATCCGACGCTGTGAACTTCATTGAAACAATGCCTATCTTGCGTCTGGAAAGCAAACCTTTCAGTCAGCAGTTCAACGATTACCCACTTATTGCTTGCTAAAAATGCAAATAACAAGGAGATTGGTCAGTTTTGTCATCTCGATAGGTTTAAAAAATGAGCCGTCCTAGAGGCAGACAGGGGGAATAGGGGAATAGCGTAGTGGTTACGAATTGGGCTGCGAACCGCAAGGTCAGCAGTTCGAAACTACCAGCTGTTCCGCGGGAGAAAGATGAGGCTTTCTGCTCCC
>NW_006408913.1:1043201-1045990 GCF_000296735.1 Chrysochloris asiatica
GATAAAGGAAACAAAGGGTAAATTGCTTCAATTTGATGAACCTGACCTATACTCAGAGTGGTAGTTACTCTAAATATCAACAGAGAGGGAAAGAGTCTTCATATCAAGTATCAATGCTATCCCCTCTGTAAACAGGGTAGACAGGGATGGGCACTGGCTACCTAAACTGAAGTTTAGGTAGACACTGGCTACCTAAAATGAAGTGACTGGCTTACAAGGTTTCAAGAGGGAGTTTAGTTTAAGAGTACGGGGGGAAAGAAAGAGTCCCCACTAAATAGCTGTCATCTTGTCTAGATGGGTCTGGTGAAAAGAGATGGGGATAAGATTCTTTAGATTCAATAGTGAATAATTGTTATCATGATTATAACATGATAATAATAATTGTTATTACATTGCGACTGTAACAATTGTAAAGGTAGAAGTTTTATAACAAAAACAGGAGAGTGGTTAATCTTATAGTCCAGAAACATAGGCCCCTAAAAGACCATCAAGAGAGAAGCTCACAAGTAGAATGCGGGCCCTTATCCAGAGAAACAGCGCCAGAGATGGAAGAAGAGATGGGGGCCTGGAGACGGGGAGTGGCTGAGGACTCTAGATTCATGGACTAAGACAGAGACTAAGAGCTGGTGGCCAGGAGGCAGACTTGCAGAATGTGTCCTTTGGAGATGTAAATTATTATATATGTCTGAATTTTTTTTTGTTTTTTAAAAAGCTTAAGTGGATAGAGAGAAATACTGTTAACTGATGGTACATGGAGGGAAGTATAATCATTGTAATGAAACAAGGTGCAAGATTTGTTGAATGTAAAACTGATGATATGCCCTGTAAACTTTCACTCAATCCACAATGAAAACCTTAAATTAAAAAATCATTAGTAGATTGAGAAAGCTAGGACAGTTTTTGGACTGGAAGATTCATTATTATGAAAACATCATGCCTTCTAAGTTGATCTATAATTTCAATGTAATTCTATTAAATCCCCTGGCAAAAGGCTAAGAATAGCCAAGACAGTACTGAAGAACAAAGGACTTAATGGTATTACCAGAAAACAAAACTTATTACAAAACTCCTGCAATTATTCAATGTGGTATTGGAACAAAACACACACTAGAAAAATGGGCAACAGATATAGCAGGTACCTTCACAATAGAGAATATCCAAATGGGTAGCGATGTTGTTGTTGTTCAGTCCTGTTGAGACGGTTCTGACTACAGCAACCCTATACAGGGTTTCCGACAAGCAGCTGGTGGGTTTCAACTGATGACCTTGTGGTTAGCAGTCCACTACTTACCCTACAGCGCCATAGCAGGACTCCAAATGAGCAGTAAATATATGGAACTGTGCTCAATATCATTAATTACTGTTGTTGCTAAGTACCGTTGCATCGATTTGGACTCATAGTCACTGGTGGGATTCTAAGGAGCAGCTGGTGGATTTGAACTGCCAAGCTTGAGGTCAGCAGTTCAGTGCTTTTCCTATAATGCTACACCAGGACACTATCATTAGTCACTGTTGTTAAGTGCCATGGTGTCAGTTTAGACTCATAGTGACCCTGTCTGTATAAAGTTTACAATGCTGTAAATCTTTTTTGGGAGCAGAAAGTCTCATCTCTCTCCAGTGGAGTAGCTGGTGGGCTTCAAACACCAACCTTGTGGTTGGCGGCCCAGTGTTTATCTTAAGAAACCCCAATGTTCCCATCTTGAGCCACTTGTTGTTGAGTGCTGTCGAGTTAGTGCAGACTCACAGTGACTGGACAGGGTTTCCAAGGAGGGGCTGGTCAGTTTGAACTACCGACCTTGCAGTTCAAACTGACCTTGATGTCAAGTGTTTATCCTATTGCACTACACCAGTCACTTGTTGTTGTTGTTAAGTGCCACCGAGTCGGTTGCGACCCACAGTGACCCTGTAATATGGTTTCTGAGGAGCAGCTGGTAAGCTTGAACCATCAACCCTGCAGGTCAAACCAACTCTGCAGTCCAGCGCATTAACCCAAAACGCCACACCAGAACTCCTTGTTGTTATCAAGTGTCATCAAGTTAGTAACGACTCAAAGCAACCCTGTGTACAATAAAACAAATCACTGCCCAATCCTGCGCTCACCTCACAATCATAGCTACATTTGAGCCCATCGCTGCTGCCACTATGCCAATCCATCTCACTGGGGGGTCTTCCTCTTTTTCTCTGACCCTGCATTTTACCAAACATGTATCTTCCTCCAGCAACTGGTCCCTCCTGACAGTATGTCCAAAGTATGAGAGATGAAGTTTGGCCATCTTGTCCTCCAAGAAGCACTCTGGCTGCACTTCTTCCAAAACAGATCTATTGGTTCTTTTGGCAGCCCATGGCACTTTCAATATTCTCCTCCAAAACCGTAACTCAAAAGCATCAATTTTTCTCCGGTCTTCCTTATTCACTGTCCAGTTTTCGCATGCATATGAGGTTATTGAAAATACCATGGCTTGGATCAGGCGCATCTTAGTCTTCGAGCTGACATCTTTGCTCTTCAACACTTTAAAAAGGTCTTGTGCAGCAAATTTGTCCAATGCAATAAATACGTCATTTGATCTCGACTGCTGCTTCCGTGAGTATTGATAGTTGATTCAAGAAAAATGAAGTCCTTGACAACTTCAATCTTTTCTCTGTTGGTAAGAATGTTGTTTATTGGTCCAGTGGTGAGGATTTTTCTTTTCTTTACATTGAGATGTAATCCATATCAAAGGCTGTGCTCTTTGATCTTCATCAGTAAATGTTTTAAGTCCTCTTCACTTTCAGCAAGCAAGGTTGTATCA
>NW_006408913.1:1047039-1094477 GCF_000296735.1 Chrysochloris asiatica
TCTCTTCTGACATCCATTTTGACCTTTTCCTTCTTTCTTGTCTTCTTAATGACTTTTTGCTTTCTTCATGTATGATGTCATTCCACAACTATTCTGGTCTTTGTTCTTTAGTGTTTAATTATCAAATCCATTCTTCAGGTGATCCTTAAATTCAGGTGGAATATATTCAAGGTCATATTTTGGCTCTCCTGGACTTGTTTTCATTTTCTTCAGCTTCAGTTTGTATTTGCATATGAGTAAGGAGCTCTGGTAGCATAGCGGTTACGAGTCGGGCTGCCAACCTCAAGGTGAGCAGTTCAAAACTACCAGCAGTTCCATGGGAGAAAGATGAGGCGTTCTGCTCCCATAAAGATTTACAGCCTCAGAAACCCTGTGCAGGGTCATTATGAGTTGGAACCGACTCCACGGTACTTAACAACAACAATTGATGGTCTGTTCTACAATCTGCCCCTGGCCTTGTTTTCACTGATGATACGGAGCTTTTCCATCATCTCTTTCTGCAGATGTAGTCAATTGGATTTCTATGTATTCCACCTGGTGAGGTCCATGTGTATAGTCGTCTCTTATGGTAGCGTAGTGGTTATGAATTGGGCTGCGAACCTCAAGGTCAGCAGTTCAAAACTACCAGCTGTTCCGCGGGAGAAAGATGAGACTTTCTGCTCCCGTAAAGATTTACAACCTTGGAAACCCTGTACAGGATCGCTATTAATCGGAACCAACTCCACGGCACACAACAACAACATGCTGTCTAAAGAAGATATTTGAAATGAACAAATCATTGGTTTTGCAGAATTCTATCATGCATTCTCCAGCATTATTTATATCACCAAGGCCATATTTTCCAACTGCTGATCCTTCCTCTTTGTTCCCAACCATTACATTCCAATCGCCAGTAATGATCGATACATCTTCATTGCACGTTTGATCAATTTCAGATTGAAGAAGCTGGTAGAATTCTTCTATTTTATCTTCACTGGCTTTAGTGGTTGGTGCATAAATTTGAATAATAGTGGTATTAACTGGGCTTCTCTATTGTTGTTGTTGTTAAGTGCTGTTGAGTCAATTCCAATCGGTAGTGACCCTGTACAGGGGGTTTCCAAGGCTGTAAATCTTTACGGGAGCAGAAAGCCTCATCTTTCTCTTGCGAAACAACTGGTAGTTTCAAACTGCTGACCTTGTGGTTCGCAGCCCAATTCGTAACCACTACACTACCAGAGCTCCTTGGGCTTTTTTGTAGGCGCATGGATATTATCCTATCACAGACAGCGTTGTACCTCATGAGTGATCTGGATATGTTCTTCTTGACAATGAATGCAACACCATTCCTCTTAAATTTGTCATTTCCAGCATAGTAAACCATGTGGTCATCAGATTAAAAATGGCCAATACCAGTCCATTTCAGCTCACTAATGTGTAAGATACCGATGTTTATGTATTCCATTTCATTTTTGACAACTTTCAATTCTCCCAGAGTCACAGCTCATACATTCCATGTTCCGAATTTCAACGGATGTTTACAGCCGTTTCTCTTCATTTTGAGTTGTGCCCTATGAGCAAATGAAGGTCCTGCAGGTTTTTCTCCCACAGGCTTTACTCCATTCGCATCATCACGGTCAATTCTACTTTGAGGAGGCAGCTCTTCTCCAGTTGCATTTTGAGTGCCTTCCAGCCTGAGGGGCTCATTTTCTGGCTCTATATCTGACAGTGTTTCTCTGCTATTCATAAGGTTTTCAGTGACTAAATATTCCAGTCTGTCTTCGTCTGGAAGCTCATCTGAAACCTGTCTACCATGGGTGACCCTGCTGGTATTTAAAATACTGGTGGCACAGCCTTCAGAATCACAGCAACTCACAAGCCAACACAATACGACAAACTGACAGACGAGTGGTGGCTTGTGAGTTTTTATTTAGATTTGTTAGCATAGTGGTTACAAATTGGGCTGCTAAATCTCAAGGTCAGCAGTTCGAAACTACCACAGGAGAAAGATGAGGCTTTGTGCTCCTGTAAAGATTTACAGCCTTGGAAACCCTATGCAGGGTTGCTATGAGTTGGAACTGACTCCACGCACATAACCACCACCACTACGAGAGACGAAATCTTGCCATCCTGGCTTCCAGGAAGCATTCTGGCTGCACTTCTTCCAACACAGATTAGTTTGTTCTTTTGGAAGTCCATGGTACTTTTAATATTCTCCTCCAATACCATAACACAAATGCATCAATTCTTCTATGGTCTTCCTTATTCACTGTCCAACTTTCACATGCACATGAGGTTATTGAAAATACCATGGCTTGGGATAGATGCACCTTATTCCTCAAATTGACATCTTTCTCTTCAACACCTTTTTAAAGAGGTCTTGCGCAACAGATTTGCCTAATGTAATACATCGTTTGATTTCTTGACTGCTGCTTCTGTGAGTGTAGATGGTTGATCTGAGCAAAATTAAGTTTTTGACAACTTCAACCTTTGCTCCACTGATATGGTTACGAATCGGGCTACGAGCCGCAACGTCAGCAGTTGGAAACTACCAGCTGTTCCGCGAGAGAAAGATGAGGCTTTCTGCTCCCATAAAGATTTACAGCCTGGGAAACCCTGTACAGGGTCGCTATGAATCGGAACCGACTCCACGGCACATAACAACAACAATGGGTGTTAATTTATTGGTCCAGTGGTGAGGATTTTTGTTTTCTTTACCTTGAGGTGCAACCCATATCGAAGGCTGTAGACTTCGATTTTCATCAGTAAGTATTTTAGGTCCTTTTCACTTTCAGTAACATATCATCTACATATTGCAAGTTGTCAATGAGTCTTCCACCTATGCTGATGCCACATTTTCCTTCATATAATCCAGCTTCTCAAATTATTTACTCAACATACAGATTGAATAAGTAGGGTCAAATACAACCCTTGGGCACACCTTTCCTGATTTTAAATCATTCAGCGTTCCCGTGTTCTATTCAAACAACTGCCTCTTGGTCTACGGAGAGGTTCCTCATGAGCACAATTAAGTCAATTAAGTATTCTGAAATACTCATTCTCTGAAATGCTGTCTATAGTGTATCATGATCCACACAATCGAAAGCCTTTGCAGAGTCAATATAGCACACATAAACATCTTTCTGGTATCCTCTGCTTTTAGTCAAGATCCACCTGATGTCAACCTGATATCCCTTGTTCCATGTCCTCTTCTTAATCCAGCTTGAAGCTCTAGAAATTCTCTCATTATATAGTTGCAGCCATTTTTAAATTATCCTTAGCAAAATTTTGCTTGCATGGGATGTTAACAATGTTATCCAAGGATTTCCACATTCCGTTGAGTTACCTCTCTTTGGAATGGGAATAATATGGTCTCTTCTAGTCAGTTGGCCAGGTAGTTGTCTTCCAAATTTCTTGGCATAGATAACTGAATGCCTCCAGTGTTTCATCAGTTTACTGAAAGATTTCAATTGTATTCCATCAATTCCCTGAGCCTTGTTCTTTGCCAGTGCCTTCAGTGTACCTTGGATTTCTTCCTTTAGTATCATTGGTTCTTGATCATATTCTACCTCTTGAAATGGTTGAACATTGACTGTTTCTTTTTGGTACAGTGATTCTGTGTATTCTTTCCATCTTCTTTTGATGTTTTTTACATCATGGAATATTTTGTCCATAGAATCCTTCATTATTGCAAGTCAAAAGGCTTGAATTTTTTATTCAGTTCCCTCAGCTTGAGGAATGCTGAGCGCTCTTCCCTTTTGGTTTTCTAACTCCAGGTCCTTGCACGTATTGTTACAGTGTTTGACTCTGTCTTCTCAGCTGCCCCAGGACCCCTAGGGAAATCTAAATTAAAACCACAATGAAATCCACTACATAGCCACTTGAATGTTGTTGTTTTGTGCCGTGGAGTCAGTTCCAACTCATAGCGACTCTGTACAGGGTTTCCAAGGCTGGAAATCTTTACGGTAGCAGAAAGCCTCATCTTTCTCCTGCAGGGCAGCTGGTAGTTTCAAACTGCTGACTTTAAGGTTGCAGCCCAATTCGTAACCACTACGCTACAGTTAAAGTAAAAAGCCTACAGTAAGAGTTGGTGGAGATAGTGGGAGTATAAATTGGTACAAGCATTTTGGACAACTGTCTGGCCCACACCTACCCTTTGCCCTAGGAATTCCACTCCCAGGCATATTACCAACAGCAGTGCTTACATATATTCACCAGAAGACAAGCACAAGAGTATCCTTAGCACATTATTTGCAATAGCCCTAAATCGGAAACAATATAGCAAGGTATAAATAAACACATATGCATATATACATATATAACAGCTCAAGCATGGCATAATTATAATGTGGAATAGAATACAGCAACAAAAAGGAAGGAACTTACAAGTAAACTATTGTAATTAAAGTTTCCTTTTGTGTCATTCAGTATTAAACCACTTAATTTGAAAGTGCAGGTTTTGAAAAATAAAGATTTAGGCACTGTTCAAAAAAAAGGAACTACTTCAGTAACTACAGCAACGAGAGCAATCTTATAACCTTATTGTAGCTCAGAAGCAGACCGACACAAAAGGATATATACTGCCTGATTCTTCTTTACAAAAGTTCAATAACAGAAAAACAAACAAACCCAAAACCAATGATGATCTGGGGACCAGGGACAATGACTGGGAGGGCAGATGAGGGGGCCTTCTAGGGTGCTAGTAATGTTCCATTTCTTAAGCTATTTCTAGTTCTGGTGTCTCCACAGGTGTGTTCATTTTGTGGTAACCTAGCAAGCTGTACACTGCTAAGATTCATGCACTTTTCTGTTTATATTATGCTCCAAGTAAAAGTTTATGTAAAAGACCTTCTAGAACTGACAGTGACTCTGACTGTAATTACTGTAATTACTGGAATCTCCCAATCTTCTGGTCTCTCTCTCAATATCTATGATCTCACGGAGGCCATAGCATAGTCACAGCAGTTTGGGCTCTTGGGCCTAACAGCCTGCAGTAGCCATTTTGTTGTTCAGGTGACTTAAGCAAAGATCCTCAGCCTCTCTGAGCCTCAGTTTCCCCACCTACGACACTTGGAGGATTAGATGAGTCAAGTCAATAAATGTTCACCGTTAAGGAAGGCACTTTCTTCTTCATGCTCTCTGCTTTTCTCTCTTCTAGAATCATGAGGATCCTTCTCCTTCGGGGAGAAGCAGAAGCAGGCATCTGCTAATATCCTCCCCAAGCAGCAGGATCTCCATTCTTGCTCCTCCTCTGTGTCTTGGGACACCTTTAGGGGAGACTGGGCCAACCTTTCAGTCAGCAGGAGAGCCTTTGTTCTCCTGGATTCCCTCTGTTACAATGCCAATTTTCTATTACAGCCTCTCCCCTCCCTATCTGGGATATGATGGAGGCAGCAGAGGGATGGTGAAAGAGCCTAGACTATCTCCCCTGCACGGTGTCCAGGTCTTTCTCCTGCAGTTACAACAGGAACGTACCGATCACCGGGGTGGCAGGAAAAAGATTTTAAGTTTTTCTTCTCTCAGCCATGTTTTCCCCCTTAAGCTCTGCTTCTGTTATCCTTAATATGAGTAGAGGTAAACCAGCATTCAGATCTGAAGGCATGTGAAGTAGCAATCAAATTATATAGTGGTTATTTTGAGCTCAGTGTATTCATGATTCCAAGAAAAGACACCACACCCCGACAGTATATGAGAACCACTATGGCCGTGAGTTGGTGTCAGTGCCAACTTGGGGCACCTTTTGGATAATAATAACAATAATTTTTAAAATAGCTAACATTTATTGCATAATTACACGGTGCCAGGCACTGAGCTAAGCGCTTTACATGCCTCGCCTCATCTAGTCCTCACCACAACCTTCTGAGGTGGATACTGTTATTAACGTGGATGACACCAAATCACCAGCAAGTGCGGAGAAATTTCTCCAGAGCCCGAGTCAGTCATTACTTTGAGGCTGTCATGAAATAAAACTGCACTGCACAAGCAGTTACTCATTTTTTTTTAAAGTTAGTTTTAACACTTAGGAAAGTCTGATGAGAGAAACACGTTTTCAGGTGACTGTGTACAGTCTGGATGAGAGAGAGAGAAAGCGTGTGTGTATAGCTGCCTGGGGATGAGAAAATGCATCCATGTGGAGGTGTCTTGTCTGTCTGCTTGGGGGTGGAAGGGGTGGTGAGTGGGAATGTGAGAGTGAGCTGTCTAGGAGGTGGGTTAGGGAGGGACCCTCCTTTAGGCAGAACTTCCAGGCTGCCTGCTGGCCAGAGACCAGGTGTTGCAAAGAGCCTGGGAAACCTGTCTTTCGAGAACCCTGCCAGGTCATGGTAAATTGGCCCTGCAGCATGGCAGTGACTCTGATTGTAACCTCTGGGGAATGCTCCTGCCACACCAGGTTTAACCCCCAGCAAAACAGGCTGGCAGTGGACACCCCAGCCCTCTGGGCTCACCTTCCTGCCAAGATAGGTAGCACAGTCCTGCCTAATCCTCTTCCAGGTGGAAACCCTAAAATAAAATAGGCTCTTTCCAGGAATCCCACAGATAAAAGTCCTCAGAAATCTGAAGAATTCATCGAAACTGCTCCCCAAAGCTAGACATGACATTGTCTGTAGACAATGATTTCAATATGAAATACATATCTGTGTGGCTCCAATGGGGGAGCTTGGCTATAAAATGAAAATGGTTTTGATCTTGATGTTGGTTAATAGATTTTTTTTTAACTAAATTTTTTTAAGTTGTTACAAGAAATAATACCAAAATGTTAAAAGTGGTTCTTTCTAGGTCACAGGTTTTGTTTTGGATCGTTTTGTTTTGCTTAGGTTTTTGTGTTCTTTCTAAAGTGCTAACCGTCTCTTCTACGGTTAGGAAAATTAAATAACTAGTAAGAAGAAGAGCACAGAATACAGAGCCCTAACTCTAGTCTACAAAATAAACCAGGAACCCATTATGAGCCACAAAGTCTTTTACAACAGGATGTCTTGGCGCACTCAGGTATGACAAGTTGGTTGTACATGACAAGCAAGAAGGAGTGGCCCACCAGTAAAGCATACCTGAGGGTGGTTGTGCCCGTCGGTAAAGGTGGTTGTTGTTGAAGTGTTGTAGAGTCAGTTCCGACCCACAGCAACCCTGTATAGGGTTTTCAAGGGGCAGCCAGTAAGCTGAACCACCGACATTGCAGTTCAAATGGCTCTGCAGTCTGGCTCATTAACCTACAGCACCACACCGGACGCCTCAGTAAAGGTGGGTGCTCAGAAAACCAAAGGAGAGAGGCTGATAGGATGGCCAAAACTTCGTCTCTCATACTGTCAGGAGGGACCAGACGCTGGAGAAGGATATCATGTTTGGTAAGGTGGAGGGTCAGAGAAAAAGAGGAAGACCCCCAGCGAGACGGATTGGCCAAATGGCAGCATCAATGGACTCAAGACCAAGTGTGGCAATAGTAGTGAGGCTGGCCCAGGATTGGGCAGTGTTTCGTTCTGCTGTACATAAAGTCGCTATGAGTCGGTTCTGACTCGATGGCACCTAACAACAACAACACTAGAGACGAAAAGCTACTCTCCACCACTTCACTAAGGGCAATCTTGGACACCCCTGGGAAATTCATAATCCTCACATCCTCATGGCAAGTTCTGCTGAGAGGTTCAAAAAATCTAAGACCAAGCAAAGGCCTAGAAAGAGTCAACCCTTAGTCAAGCAAGGCACCCAGATCTCTTCTCGTGGGCTGGGTTGAAGGAACCAGGTGGTTCTGCTAATTTCTGCCACCAAGACAAAAAGGCAGGCCAGGCCCTCGGCTGGCTGAGGAGCCTTTCGTGAACAAGCATTCAGTGACAAATATGCTCACTGCCCTGCCCTTTAAAAGAATGATGGGCAGGCAAATGCACACATAATAAAGGAGCAGTTCCTTCAGAGAGGCTCAACGTCCTTCCTCTTCCAAGATGGCCTTGCTGGTCATTTGACCAGAGCTCCTCTGTATGAAAGCATGAATGTAGAGGAAGAGTTGAGAGAGGGGGCATTCTCAACTCTTGCTTTGTGGTGTGGAGAGCAAGCACCACAAAGCCCCCTCCAAAAAGGGATGGGAAGTAAACACAATACACAAATGCAGTTTTACCCAAAATTACTGCTAAGGATTGGTAAGCTTATTTCTCATCCTACAGTTCTTGTCCAGGTGTTCAAACTAGAACAAGTAGGAAATGCCAAGTGTTATGCGTTGAATTGAGTGTCCCAGAATGACGTGTCTGAATGCTTTAGATGTGACCCCATTTGGTGAGTAGGGTTTCCTCTGTAATGTTACTGAGGGCATCCAAGTATATGATGTCTTAAACCTAATTGTTTTTAAGATATAAAGAGCAGATTAGACAGAAACAGGGAGTTCTAGGTAACTAGTGATTTACCCACTGGGCTGCTAACCGCAAGATCAGCAGTTAAAATTCACCAGCCACTCAGGAGAAGAAAGGTGAGGCTTTCTGTAAAGATTTACAGCCTCAGAAACCCTACAAAGCTAGTGTTCTTGTTGTTGCTAAGTGCTGTCGAGTCAATTCTGACCCGTAGCGACCCCGTATAAAGTTTCCTAGGAGTGGCTGGTGGGTTTGAATTGCCAACCTTGAAGTTTAAACTGACCTTGTAGTCGAGTGCACTATCCTGGGCGCCACGCCAGGACTCCATAAAGTGAAGGGTGGGGAACCTTTCTTCTGCCAAAATTTACAACATCATTCGCGGGCCATACAAAATTATCAACTTAAAAATTAGCCTGCTTGCTGGACTCAGGATTTAAAAATGGGAACGCTGAGGATTACAGCAGTTGGAGTGAACATCCCCAAAGTTCCACAATGATACTGAGGCCTCTGTACATTGTTTTTTTTTTTTTTAGTCACTCCAAATAACGTGTGATGCCATGTGATGAGAAGCTCCTGCCTTCTCAAAAGCCATTCCACTTTCCCCCTAAGAGGAAAGGGCACAGTCCTCCCCAACCCCTTCTAGGCCCACAGAGAGTACAGGGGGAGGGACCCATAGCATTTCTTATATGTAATTATGTAATCCAAGTTTGTTTTTTTAATCTTCTGGAAAAAAAAAATTAGCCTGTTATATTTGGTCACAATTTAATTAAATCACCCCTACTGGACTGTGATCCACAAGGTCAGCAGTTCAAACCTACCAGCTGCTCCTTGGAAACCCTATACATGGTCACTATGAGTTGGAACTGACTTGATGGCACTTCACAACAACAATGTTATGGCTGGAACTACAGTTGCCTTGGCAGAGCCAGACCAAAGGATTTCGCAGGATGTCTAAAGCACTCGTTCCCCATCCCTACTATAAAGGGTCACTATGAGTCAGAATGAAGTTGACAGCACACTTCAAACCACCACCACCACCAGACAGAGAAGCAAGCATAAATGTGGGACAGTTAGGTGTCACATGGAGATCTCCAATGAACCAAAGAGCACCAGGGGTAGAGAAGCCAACACAAGGATTTTTCCCCAGAGCCAACAGAGAGCTTTCCCCTAGAGCTGGTGCCCTGAATGTAGACGTCTGGCCTCCTAAAGTATGAGAAGATAAATGTCTGTTCTTTAAAACCAGCCACGTACAGTATTTCTGTTCCAGCCATCACTAAGACATGAAAACACCATGTCTATTCCTTCTTGCAGATCTGGTGGAGATGTCAGCACTGTCAGACCGCCTTCTCAGACATCCACCAACAAAGCATGCCATTCTTCCCAAGGGTCCTCTCTCCTTACTCATGTCTCCTGTGGACATCAAAGTTAGTACCTGGTCACTTCTCCCCATCCCGACCAGAGGTGTCCGGGAACATACGGGGCTAGGCTCTTTCGTTGAAAAGATACAATTTTTTAAAAACAAGCATCTGTATGATCTAAAACATTCTCATTAGGGTCTAGATGCAAGGTACACTTCCTAATAAGAGCTTTAGAAAGGTAAAAGATTTGCGAACTGCCCTCAGCCCTGGTTCCACATGGGAGTTGGCCCACACGACACCCAGGGCCAGAGGGGAAGAGATGTGCTGCCCTCTGGCCAGCTCCCATGCCTGCTAGCACCATACTAGGGAGGGAGTGAGGAGCAAGACTGGCCAGAGCCTTCAGCTGTCTTCAATGGGACCTCTCCTCCGTGCCCACAGTATTAGCCACAAGCAGGCGGTTCCTGTCACTCTCTGAGACACCTGCCTCGGGGGTTCAAGATCAAATCACCAACTCGGGACTGTTTCCAAGTAGAGCCGACTGAGACCAGGTGTCCGGCTGCCTTCCCTGGCCACTCTTCTAGGCTGTTCTCAAGTGGCATTTTGTGGCCTAACTGTCAAATCCCCTAGTCTGTGAAGAGCCTTCACCCTGTGTGACCTCCCTGTGCACACTTGATTCTTTCTCATCTCCTTCAGAAAGGCACTTCTGCCAAGCTTTTACATGCTGGCATGCCCCAGCACTGTCCTTGATTCGACTCTCTTTTCACACTCGCGCTGTATGCGCTTAGCCTACTCCCAGACCTTTTCATCTCATTCCAGAGGCCCTTGGTAGCAAAAATGGTAAAGTGCTCAACTTTAAGCAAAAGGTTAGAGGTTCGAGTCTACCCAGTGGTGTCTTGGAAAAAAGACTGGTGACCAACCGACTTTCAAATAGCCAGCCATTTGGAAAAAAAAAAAAAAATCAGCGCAGTTCTACTCTTACACACGGATTCACCATGAATTGAATTAACTCAGTGGCGACTGGTTTGGTTTGGTTTTTGGTTGGCCTCCCTCCTGAGCACTTCCCCCTGTACACTTGCCTCGGTGTACTACACACTTTGCTGCTGAGTGTGGGCCAGGGCCAGCATCACAGGCACCATCTGGTAGCTTGTGAGAAGGGCAGAATCTTAGGCCACACTGAGTTCAAATCTGCATTTAAACAAAACTCCCAAGTGATTTGAACACACATTCAAGTGTGCAAAGCTCTGGTGTAGACAATGCTGGGCACAGAGAAAGAACCCTAGAGAAGGCTGTTGTTGTCAAGTGCTATCGAGTCAGTTCTGACTCACAGAGACCCTGTATAGGGTTGCCGAGGAGCAACTGGTGGGTTTGAACTGCTGACCTTGTGGAAGGCAGTCCAGTGTTGATCCTGCAGTGCTATCCCATGAAGGTTGATACCATTGTTATTTTCATTACTCCCCTTCCTGCCACTCTCACACAACTGCTGCTTCTTCCTTTTCCCCTTATTTCAGTTAAATAACAACACCATCAACCCACATCCCAAACTAGAAACCTTCATGTCCACAACTACTTACTAGCCCTGACTCCCACATCTACACAATAATCACTGACTCCAGTTATTTTGACTTTAGAAACATCCCACAGGCCCAACCCTTCCTTGACCCCAGTGCACCCTATCTGTGAGCTGTACAGCTAAGCTTTGTTTACTTGTCTGTCTCCCTGGAAGGCTGTGAATAAAGCAGTTTTATTCATCTCTGATTCCCAACAACTAGCACAGTGTCTGACACATAGGCTTCAATAAATCAAATGTTTGTTGCACAAATGAATGAACAAAATGACAGAGGAAACAGACACGGTGTGTCAGATGACAAGAATTGAAAGTGAGTGTAAAACTCATGCAATGATTTTTCTTGACTTTATAAAGTTGTTTCAGGAATAAAATTAAGCAGGTAGGAAATCAGATGTGGCATAGCTGGAAATATTGAAGGAGTTTTTAATGAAAATTTTTCTGGACCCTTCTTTCCTTCTGATTTATACTCACTAACTTTTGGTCCTGGTGTGGTGCTGTAGGATAAGCACTGGACTGCTAACCACGAGGTCAATGGTTCAAACCCACCAGCTACTCCTTGGAAACTCCATGCAAGATTGCTATGAGTCGGAACTGACTCAACAGTACTTTTAACAACTTTTGGTGTGGCATTGTAGGATTAGCACTGGACTGCTAACTATAAGATCAGCGGTTTAAATCCACCAGTTGCTCCACAGAAACTGTATACAGGGTCGCTATGAGTCAGAAGCAACTTGACTTAGCAACAACTTCATATGAACTAAACCTATCACCATCGAGTTGATTCTGGCTCATAGCAACCTATACACACAGGAATTCCTGGATGGTGCTAATGGTTAACACACTCTACTACTAACCCAATGGTTGGAGTTTCAAATTCACCCAGAGACACCTCAGAAGAAAGGCCTAGGGATCTACTTCCAAAAAAACCAGCCACTGAAAAATCTATGGAGCACACAGTCACCTTGAGTCAGAAATCGACTAAAGGACAACTGAAAACTGGAAAAAAATAACCTTATATGTACAAGAGCAGTAACAGGTCCAAAGTCACCTACTGGGTTGGCTCTGTATAGAGAGCTAGATGGTTATAAGGTGGGTGGGGAAAGATAAGGCAAAAGATGAGCTAAAAGCAAAGAGGGGCAAGAACGCCACAATGGGATCCAGCAGAGCTAAAAGATGGGATGGGGAACTGAAGCTTCTGACAGTCACCAGGAAAGCTCCTTCCATTACTTTGCTTTCCTGATCTGGGCAAGAATCTGAGGCGGAGGAAAAATCCACACTGGGCCAAGGTTAGACTAAGGGAGTCTTTGTTGTAAGATTTCAAGCTGTGGACGAACCCACCCACAACACCCAGTACTGCAAACAGTTTTAGGCAAGGTGTAAGTCAAAGGGCCGAAGTTCAAATCGCAGGAACCTCTCGGTGGCCTTACAACTTGTCTTGCCAACTAGAAGGTTCTGCTCGAGAGGCTGGGAGTAGTGCCTTGCAGATTTTTTTTCCTTACTGATTTTTTTTTTTTTTAAATCTTGCCACACCTAGTCTAGCAATTTGCACATATTACTACAAACAAAAAACAAACTCATTGCCATACAGTCAATTCAGGCTTATGGTGACACATGTTACAGAGAGAACTGCTCCATAGTTTTCTTGGCTATTTTCGTTACAGAAAAAAAGATTGCCAGGACTTTCTTCCATGGCACAGCTGAGTGAATCTGAACTGCCAACCTAAGTTGAGCCCAAACCATTCATCCACCCAGAAAGATGCAAATCTGCAGTTATGTTAGCAGTCCAACATGTAACCCACTACACTACCAAGACTCCTTCACACAAAGTATGATGGTGGTTTTGTGCCATCAAGTCAATTCCAACTCATAGCAACCCTGTATAGGGCTTCCAAGGAGTGACTGGTGGGTTTCAATCAACAACCCTGTGGTTCAAACTGACCTTGTGGTCCAGTGCATTATCCTGCAGCACCACACACATTGTTGTTGTGAAGTGCTATTGAGTCGGTTCCCACCCATAGCAACCCTGTATAGGGTTTCTGAGGAGCAGCTGGTGAGCTTGAACTGCACACATAGCATAAAGTAAATGTTTAATGACAACTGACCTGAAGCCCCTGCCATCATCCCTAGGGGATGCTCTGTCTCTCATACCTATACTGACTCCAGAGCTCATCTCTCAAGTGTGTAGCAGCACATTCAGGCCTTATGCTAATGAGTGAAGAGGCCTAAAATCCTGATGGTGAAAACCTGCTGACTTGCACAGAAACTGTGGCGTGAGGAAGAGGGTCCACACAGCACACTCAACACTCCAAACTTGACTTCTCAGGCCCTGAACCACTAATGCAGGTGTCACTGCAGAAGCTCCTTGTCTCTTTCCTAGTGAGGCTAGAAATGACCAGCCCCTGGTAACTGTACCATACCGATTACGTTTTTCTTTATCCCTCACTGTTGCTGTTGATAAGTGCTGTTCGTTCCAACTCACAGCAATGCTCTACAGGGTTTCTGAGGAGCAGCTAGTGGGTTTGAACTGCTGACCTTGCAGCCTGCAGTCCAACACTGATCCTACAGTGCTGCACCAGGAGTCCAGAGCTGTTTGCTCTGTATCCCTCATTGTTGTTGTTGTTGTTCAAGTGTTGTCAAGCCGATTCCGACTCAGAGCAACCCTGTCTGTATAGGGTTTCCGAGAAATGAGTGACTGGTTAGTTTGAACCACTGACCTTGTGGTTCAAACTAACCTTGAAGTCCAATGTTTATCCTACAGCACCGTACTTCATTGTTCTTGGTAAGTGCCATCGAGTCAGTTCTGATCCGTAGTGACCCTGTATAGGGTTTCCAAGGAGCAGCTGGTGAGCTTGAACTGCCAACCTTGCAGTTCAAATGGCTTTGTTGTTGTTGTTAAATGCCATCCAGTGGATTCCGACTCATAGCGACCCTGTATAGTGTTTCAAGGAGCAGCTGGTGAACTTGAACCACTGACCTGGCAGTTCAAATGACTTTGCAGTCTCACGCATTAACCCAAAGTGCCACACCAGGACTCCTTAAATGGCTCTGCAGCACTTCATTAGTACCTCAAAAGTCTAACACTGCTGGAATGAGGATAAGTCTCTCAACCCTGAGAGATCATTCATTCATTCAGTACTTTTTATTGGAGGCCTTAACATAGGCAACAAGAATACTCTAGGGTTAGAGACACATCCGTGAACGAAACAAAGAGCCCTGCCTTTTGGAACTTATACTCTAAGTTACTGTTGCTATTGTTCAGTGCCTTCAGTTGGTTCTGACTCATAACAACCCTGTATAGGATTTATGATATGCAGCTGGTGGGTGTGAATTGCAGACCTTGCGTTTAGCAGTCCAGTGCTTACCCTACAGCACCACACCAGGACTCCTATCATCTAGTTGTTTTTGTTGTTGTTGTTGTTGTGAAGTGCCGTCAAGTGGGTTCCAACCCATAACGTCCCTGTATAGGGTTTCCAAGGAGTAGCTGGTGAGCAAGTCATATAGATGTTACAGATTGACACAATGCCTTGAGAAAAAGGAGCACAGGGTAGGGGAGATCAGAAAGGTTAGGGCAGGATATAGAGTTGTAGTTCATTCAAATACAGTAGTAAATAGAAAGGCTTCCCAGAGGAGGTGATATTGAAGCAGAAGTTGGGAGAAGGGGAGTCATGCTGGCATCTGAACAGTATTCCAGGTAGAGGAAACCATAGGCAAAGACCCTAGGGTGAGAGCATCTAAGTATATTCAAGAAGAGCCATGAAGGCCTGGGGGACTTGCCAGAAACTTACCTTTTCACATGTTTATTCATTTATTCAAAGGAGCTCTGGTAGCGTAATGGTTACGAATCGGGCTGCGAACCTTAAGGTCAGCAGTTTGAAACTACTGGCTGTTCTGCGGGAGAAAGATGAGGCTTTCTGCTCCCGTAAAGATTTACAGCCTCGGAAACCCTGTACAGGGTCACTATGAGTCAGAACTGACTTCACGGCACATAACAACAACAACAACATTCATTTATTCAACAAACATTTTACAGAAGATCTTAAAAAGGCATGGTCCCTACCCTCAAAACCAAACCAAATTTACTGCTGAGTGGGTTTTAACTCCTAGCAAGTCTGTAAGGGCAGAGTAGAACTGCTCCCTAGGTTTCTGAGGTTGTTCATCTTTATAGAAGCAGACTGCTTTATCTTTCTCTCATCAAGTGGGCTTGAACCACTGACCTTTCCATTAGCAGCCTAATGCCTAACCCACTGAACCACCAAGGCTTCCCTATCCTCAAGAAGCCTCTAATTCTAAGGCTTTATGGGAGCAAAAAGCCTCATCTTTCTCCTGCTGAATGGCTAGCAGTGTCGAACTGCTGACCTTGAGGTTATCAGCCAAACTCGGAACCACTACTCTACCAAATAGAAAGATTTGGGAGAGGCCATACTGGCAGGAATCTACAGCAAATGGGTAAGGCTGGTTTCCCCTAACCTCCCAGAATCAGGAAGTGATGGTGTAAAAGTTTTCCTTGGGGGCGACCATATCACAGCCACATCTCCATGGCCTCCAGTAGTATAAGGAAGACTGGGACTACATTCCCAAGGGATCACCAGCACCCCTCCTGGGCTAGGCCTTAAGCTATGGCTTTTGTTAAGAAGACTCTGACGGATTAAAGTGAAATGTGGGAAGTTTGACTACAAAACTCTGACCCACCTTAATGAGAGAGCATTTCTTTACTTGATGGAATCCAAAGACAGCCTTGCCAAGATCCAGGAAGCGTCCCACCCTAGGAGGACTCAGCCCTGCTGATCATGGACTGGGAAGCCTGGCCAAACCAATTCACACTGGTTAGATCCAGATCCAGGCTGAATGGATGGGCATGTGATGTTGGGTATGTCACAGGACAATACTCCCACTGACCAGAGAAGTGGTAAGGAGGAGCTGCCCTGAAGAGTCCCTAACCCGGCTCCTGACCAAGGGATACAGTGGGGAGGGGAGAGGAGTCTTCTGGGCCCTAAAACTGAAGGGTGTGGTGGGAAGGGATGGGGGGGTGGGGGTGGAAAACAAATATTTCTGGAGTACAGGATCCTGAGTTTAACAGGTTCCCTATGTACATCCCAAAGTTACCCCCAAGTTCTGCCATCATCCACCAGACCTAGGAGTTGGTGTTCCTGCAGTATATTTGCTGTGAAGCTGCCTTCACCCAGATGTCACCCACTCTGACTTCTATTACTCAAGCCAACCCCTCATGTGGACAGCCAGGTCCCTTATGAAATGCTGGTGTAGCGCCGTTGGTGGTTCACGCCCTTCCTCAGAAACCCTATACAGGGTCACTATGAATCAGATAGACTGGACAGCACTTAAATGTTAAAAGAGAGGTTAACAACTCCCCACCTGGTGTGGTGCTGTAGGAGAAGCATCGGACCACAAGGTCGGTTTGAAGTGCAAGGTCAGCTGTTCAAACTCAACAGCCACTCCTCGGAAACCCCGTACAGGGTTCCTATGAGTTGGTACGGATTCAACGGCACTAACACAACAACTCCCTACCTGAGCATCTTTTTAGATGGAACCTGGAAAAGCTGCTCCTCTCTACCCGACTCCCTGGAGGGCAGGGTTGTCCTCTACGCTATTCCAGAAACAACTGAGAGGATGGATATTCCAGCTTCCTCCCAGCTAGGGTTTTAGCCCTGCCTGAGCCGTAAGGGGCTCCAGCTATGGAGAGGAAGGCTGGGAGGGTATTTAAAAAGCAAAGCAAATACCCCAGGTCTAGGATGAGTGCCCCCCACATCACTCCTTTATAAACAGCTCCCTTTTCTGCCTCATTCCCTTTGCTCTAGGAGTGTTTAACTCCATAATTGGCTTGTTTACTGCCACTCTGCGGGCTTCTGAGTGGCAGAGGCAGAGGTCCCGGAGGAAAGTCTTATTGGAAAGAAAGAAGTGTACACGCCTTGAGCTTTGAGACTGATGAGTAGGCCCTCCAAGAGCCTCTCTAACTACCTGAGAACCAGCCAAGAACCCATGTGAGAAACACAAGGCAATCCAAGGCCAGGGAAAGATTCTCATCAGACCACAGGAGGGATGTTTACGTTTGGCGCCTGGGAAAGACAGAGCAATTTCCAAAATGTTACTTGCTTCTGCTGGATAGTTCAAAAAATTACTTGCCATTGTTTTGTGCAGATAACCAATTAGGGAGAGACCTACAGATTAGGAGTTTGGATTAGGAGTTATAATCATGCCACTCCCCTGCTCAAAAATCTTTGATAGCTACCAGTTAACTGACTGTCCCAACTTTCAGTCCTCTTCATCAACTTCAAACTACTCAGCCTGTCGCCCATTAACCTGACATAGCACCTATACTCCAGCCAAACCAGATCCTGTGTTGGGTCACAAGCACATCCTCCCCTTCCCCATTTATGATTCTCGGGGCATGGAGTTCTCTCAGACTCAAGTACCATGTTACTTTTCAACAGCTTCCTTATCTTTTAAGTCTCTCCTCAAATGCTCCCTTCTATGTGAAGGGTTTTCTGGTCCTCTAGAACCTTCCCACCTCACCTCAGTCAGATGTTCAGGTTCCATCGGATCTCCATCGCTCGAATCTCAGCATCTCCATCTTTAACCTGCTCCCTAAGGCCTTGCTCTATCCCTCCAACTAGGCTGTCCAAGGGGGTGGAGGGTAGGAGTGGGGGTGGGGGGGAGGGTAGGCAATGTCTTACTCAGATTTGTGTGAAGCACAAAGCACAGAACACGTAACTGTTTTTGCTGCCCTGAATACTGTTCACTCCATGGCACAGAGAGTGATAGGCAAAGGGAGACAGTCACCCAAACAGAACCCTAAATAAAGCAGACGTAAAACAGGTAAGAGTAGCAAAGGTGTTACAAAGAAATTTAACACAAAAGCTCCATCAGACCTTACCCTTCTTGAACTCCTCCAGCATGGCATCCAACTTGGTGTCATGGAAAACAAAATGGACGGGATGGTTATAGAAGCGGGTGATGGTCTTGAGGGGGGTGCAGTCATCAGGGTCCACGAAGGCCAAGTCTTTGACATAGAGAATATCTACAATATTGGATTGCTCGTCTTCAAACACAGGGATGCGGGTATAGCCACTTTCCATAATCTCTGACATAGTATTGAAGTCCAGGATGGCATCGTTGCGGATCATGAAGCAGTCTTGAAGCTGGGTCATGATATCTTCCACGGTTTTGGTCCGTAATTCCAGGGCACCCTGGATCATATTAAGCTCCTCCTTCACAAGATCATTATAGGGCTCGGTCACCTTTAACATCTCCATCAACTTCTCCCGGTTGTAAACGGTGCCAATCTCTTGGCCCAGAATACAGTCCAGGAGCTTGCTGATGGGGAAACTGAGGGGGAAGGTGAGCAGCATAAAGAATTTGGTGACACTAATGGTGTTGGCACCCACAGCCAACCCATGCCGGGAACATAGGGCCTGGGGTACAATCTCCCCAAAGATGACAATGCCAATGGTGGAGGAGGCCACTGCCATAAGGCCAGAGCCAATGAGGTTATCTAAAATGATGGTGAGGGAGGTGTTGACCAATACATTTCCCAGGAGCAGAGAGCAAAGCAAGTAGTTGCCTTTGCGACGGATGGGTTCAATCTTGCGGGCATAGCGCTTCTCCTTCTCAGTGCCACAGTTCTGCACGATGCGCAGTTCCATAGGGTCCAGAGCCATCAGCCCCAGATTGAGGCCAGAAAACATGCCCGACAGCACTAGCAGCACCATAATAAGGAGGATGTGCAGCCAGAGGGGCAGGAACCTTCCGGCCTCCTCCACCATTAAGAGCAGGGAGTCTTTGTCTGTCCACCTCTGCCAGGGCCCATCCACCCCAGCCCGAGTGCACAATGCATAGAGCTTGATGTTCTCGCTCCTCCGGAGGAACTTGGTGAGCACCACCAGCATCCCGGACGTGTTCCCGCGGCTCACATTGACTAGCTGCTGGACGACCAGGTCCTTGGTGAGCTCCGGGCAATTGGTGGAGTTGTGGTTAGTCCCGTAGTCGTCCACCTCGGTGAAGGAGATCAGGTTGCTGGAGATGGAGCCCAGGCTTTGGCCGTACAGCCTCAGGTTCACAGTGCTGCCCTCGGACACGAAGATGATGCCTTCCGAGTTTATCCCACACGACTTGTTGCAGCTCGCCAGCCTCATGCCCAGGATTGTGGCCCGCTGGAGGTCGCCCTGGCCCCGGGCCCCCCGTGCCCACAGCAGCACCAGCGCCACCAGGAGGAGGCGCCCTCGGGCCGGCCCGCCGGCCGGGCGCCCGCCCCCGCCCACCGGCGCCATGTTGCTCCTGCTCTGCCGCCGCTGCTCCCCGCGCCGCACCGCACAGCCCGGCTCGGCGCCGCTGCTCCTGCCGCTCCGCCGCCGCCGAGCCAACTGCCCGGGCCACGGGCCTGACGTCAAGTCAGCGCCCCGCCCGCCCCGCCCCGGCGACCCACACCCCTCATTTGCATGGGAGACTCCGCCCCGAAGCGCGGAGCTCTGGCGCCCGACCTTAAGGGAGTCCAAACGTTTAAGGTGGAACGGCTCACGAGCAAGGGCAGATGCCGGCAGGCGCCCCGCCCCCGCCCTCTCCCTCTTCTCTCGCTCTTCCGCGCCTTTCCCTACCTACTGCGTCCACGCGGGTTCTCCTCCGCCAGGATCTGATCTTCTGGCCATGTTTTTCCTCTTCCGCATTCTCTCCCCGTCCCTACGTGTTTGTCTCCTTCCCATTCTCCAGAGGTGTGTGGCTCAGGGCGGCTGACCCTTCTCCGCATAAACTCAGAAACCTTACTACTCGTGATTGTGCGAGGAAAATTATTTTCCTAATCAAAAAAAGTGGAGAACCCGAAGGCATAGGTCTAAAGAAGACCTTGAAATCCACCAGAATATCATTCCTCGGGTTGCGTGCTTTTTCTGGCCGTCTTACTCCAGGGTTTTTGTTGTCTGTGTTTGTTTGTTTGCTGACCTTGGACCAAGGCCAGAAGTTGGGTTCCCCCATCCCCAGCCCTGAGCCTTTCCGTGTGGCTGCCAGGTTTGGAGTGAAATCTGTGGAACTCAGAAGATTCTTAGGGGGATAGTGACAGTCCAGTGGTAGATTCTCGCCTTCCTGGTGAATCTCAAGCGTATACACCATTTGTCTGTTGGTGAGTCCTGTGTGTTGCTGAGCTATTGGACAGGTTTCAGTGAAACTCTTGAGACCAAGATGGACTAGGATGCCAGACTTTCTATATTTCAGGCAGTGAGCAAGACGATGCTCCTGTCCTTTGGAGTTTACAATCTACGAAAAGAAAAGAGTCCCAAACCAAGTAAATACATAGATACAGCAGCAGCAATTACAATCAAGTCAGTTCTGCCGCCTAGCCACCCCATATGTGTCCGAGCAGAACTCTGCTTGATAGGATTTTCAATATCTGATATTTTGAAAATGGACTACCAGTTGAGTGAACTCGAATTTACAGCCTTTGGATTAGTAACGGAGTGTGTTTGCACCACACAGAGATTTCAGCACATACATAATATTTATAAGTCATGGTTGTTGTTAGTGCCGGTCAAGTCCGTTAGGACTCATAGTCACCCTATATAGGGCTTCCGAGGAGCAGCTGGTGGGTTTGAACTGTTAACCTTGTGGTTTGCACCAGGAGTCCACAGCGCCACACCAGGAGTATTATTAGGTACTATCTCTGTTTTACAGATGAGGAATTTGCATAAAGGCACAAATCTCTATTTTTTCCAGATTGTTATTTCAAAAGGAGGCTTGTGTGACTTTGGTTAGGCAAGTTGGTGCCTCTTAACAGCCTCAGTTTATTTTTTAAAATGGGAGTAAGAATGATCACACACTGCCACTTCACGAGCTTGTGGAAACACTTGGCCTGAATGGTAAACATGACAAATCTGTGTGAATGTCCTCTGTAATAGTTGTTGCTTGCCTTTCTGGACCAGGGTCCCTAACCCCAAGTCATGGTGGCTACTGGCCAGCTGGGGCAGCTGCATGTGGAAATGAGCTAAAAGGCTCAGTGCCAGCACGAGCCTTGAAATGATTGCTTCCTGGGTAGTTCTTTCTGCCTTGGTGTCAGTCCACAAGTATGAAATGAGCGCCAAGCACTCAGGGTGTGTAGGGAAAACCACAGCTTCCCGCCCTGTAAGGTGGAAGGACACAGACAGACAAACATCTTTATGGTTATTGAAGAGGTGTGAGGAGATGATTAGGTACTAGTTTAACCATTGGGTCTTGAAGCAAGTTTTTTTTTTTTTTTTTCCCCTAACCATAAATACACAGATCTGTGTGACTCTCTTTCTGCACAAACATTGGTGTTTATTTTTATCTTGGTATACTGTTTGCTAATAAAACAACGATCAATACCAGCCAGGAAGAGTCTACACAGAAAAAAACAACCATATAGTTTTGTGGAAAGGAGCATGGCAAATAGAGGCCAACCTGAAGCCGTACCTAGTTAGTGTCTAGCTAGGCAGCTTTTCAGGGAGCAGGAACCTAGGGATGGGCACTGACCAAGGCAAAACCAAGCCTGAAAGCAGAACCTTTGACTAGCTGCTTCCTCTTTGTCTGCACACAGAGGTCTCCACTAGCCAGGAAGAGCCAACCCAAAGTTCTGCATTGCCACAGACAAGTCCAGAACTGGGGGTGGGGGTGGGGGGTGGTGGGGGCTTCCACCCACCCCTTCTCATCTCTTTCCAGTTGGCTTTAGAACCAGTGCCCTTCCGACTGCAGTTAGAAATTTTCTGGTTCCATTATCACCAACCAGTTGGCTATTTTTATTCTGTTATTTTCAGACCATCTGAATTCAAAAGTTGTGCTCACATACAAGTTCAGTGACAAAAACCAACAAGGAAAAGGAAGAAGTAGGTTTTGAGAGACTTGGCTTAAAAATTATACCACTGGGAGGGTTGGGGAGGGGAACTTTGTTGCTTAGCACTCCTACCTCCAAGTGATCCAGGGGTATGAAAATTCAGGCTTTGCTAAAAAGTTCATCTAATTACACCCATTCATGATTTTATTCACACCCGTGGTTAGATGTATGGAGCAGACTCGATGAAGTCATTAAATGAAATTTCTCTTACCCCTCCTCCCCCCAGGACCCAGGAGCTAAGATCACTGGATAAAAGATAAATCCAAGAAGACTTCAAAAGTTTGTGAACAAATTTCATTATCCTTTAATTCCAGGAATTTTTTGAAACTCCTTCATACAAATTAAGCAGAAAGTATCCAGAAAGAGACTTTGGGGACCTGGACTGGAATCCAGACTATACCCAGTTATGCCATTTTACCTCTACACATCTGCAAAGTTGAAATACCTCTGTCACAGAGTAGCTGGGGCATTCACTATAGGAAGATGTTTTGTTGTTGTTTCTGGGTGCCATTGAGCCCATTCCTGCAAATAGTGACCCCATGTAACTGAGTAAAACTTCCCTATAGAGTTTTCTAGGTCAGTGTTTCAAATCCACCAGCCACTCCCCAGAAAGACAATACAGGGTCACTATGAGTAGGAACTGACTCTGACTCGATGGCATAACAACAACAACAACAACATAACTAATTTGATAACAATAACAACAGTCTTTATGGAGATGACCAGCCAGTCCTCAGAAACCCTATACAGGGTTGCTATGAATGGGAACTGACCCCATGGCACTTAACAACTAACAATCTTCGTGAAACCAGATTGCCAGGTTTTTCTCCTGAGAAGCCACTGATTGGGCTTGAGACTTTTTATAAGCAGCTGAGAACTTCACTATTTTGTCACCTGCCTCCTTATGGGGAGACACCCAAACACACTGGCTTCCAAGTCAATCCTGACTCATCGCGATCCTTAAGAACAGAGTCAAGCTCTGCCCCATAAGGTTTCCAAGGCTATAAATCTGTATGGAAGCAGATTGCGTCATCTTTCTCTCACAGGGCCGCTGGTGGGTTCTAACCACCCACCTTTCAGTTAGCAGCCTAACACTTAACCACTGTGTCACAAAAGCTCCCTTATAGGGAGATAAGACTCTATTAATATGCAGAATCAGGAAGTCTGGGCATATCTGTGGTTCCTGTTAACCAGGCTGTGAGAGTGGCAAGAAGCAAATAGGTACAAGTTAGAAGTATCTCTCCTTTGGGAAGCAATCCTGTTCCTTTGACTCAGGGCAGCAAGTCCCTCCCTACTTAGTTGCCTCCATTGCAAGTAAGGAGTTTGGGGAAAGTCTTTCTCAGAAGGGTCCTGATACCTGACCCCTGAGCTTCTCAGATGAGATCCTGTCTCTTAACAGGTGTTTTTTTTTTGTTTTTTTAGGTCCTGGTGTGATGTTGTGGAATAAAGCACTGGACTGCAAGATTGGTTTGAACTGCAAGGTCGGCTTGAACTTCAAGGTCAGTGGTTCAAGCTCACCAACCGCTACTCGGAACTCCTATACAGGGTCACTATGAGTCGGAACCGACTCAACAGCACTTAACAACAACAACAGCTGCGGTGGCTCTGTGGGGAGTCCTGGTGTGGCGCTGTGGGACTGGACTGCAAGGTCGGTTTGAACCACAAGGTCTGCAGTTCAAACTCAGCGGGCATTTCTTGGAACCCCTATACAGGGTCGCTATGAGTCAGAACCAACTTAATGGCACTTAACAACAACAATAACAGCACTTCTAGGAGTCTTGGTGTGGTGTTGTAGAGTTAACACTGGAGTACTAACCACAAAGTCAGCAGTTCAAACCCACCAGCTGCTGTGTGGAACCCCTATACAGGGTGGCTCTGAGTCAGAACCAACTCAGTGGCACTTAACAACAACAGCACTTTTACAACTAGATCAAATTGGGCACCAAATTTGAGATGCCTCCCCTGGTCAAGTCCACTCCTTTCTGTGCAGTGGAAACAATAGCCTTAAGATTACCCTTCCTTTTGTACCAAACACAGTGCTGCTGCTGCTAGAGAATTCACTGATGACCATGGACTGTGTTTTGTTTCGTTTTTTAAGGTGTTTATTGTGGATTGGGTGAAAGTTTACAGGGCAGATTATCAGTTTTACATCCAACAAATCATGCACCTTGTTTCATTACAATGATTATAATCCCCTCCATGTACCATCAGTTAACAGTATTTCTCTCTATTCACTTCAGCTCTTTTTTTGTTTTTGCTTTTTTAAAACACTCAGGCATATATAATAATTTACACCACCAACAGGCACGTTCTACAAGTCTGCCTCCTGGCTGCCATCTCTTAGTCCCTCTCTTCCAATGTACCTAGAGTCCTCAGTTGCTCCCTCTCTCCATGTCCCCATCTCTGTGTCCCTCTCTGGTGTCACTGCTTCTCTGGATAAGGTCTCGCATTCCACTTGTGTTCTTCTCCCTTGATGATCCTAGGATCCTTTGTTTCTGGACTGTAAGATTAACTATTCCCCGTGTTTGTTACAAAACTTCTACTTTTACAATTGTGACAGTCACAATTAATCATGGTAACAATTATTCACTATTGAATCATAAGAATCTTATCCCCATCTCTTTAACCAGATCCATCTAGACAAGATGAAAACTATTCATTAGGGACTCTTTCTCCCCCCCCCCCCACTCTTAAACTAAACTCCTTGAAAGCTTGTAAGCCAGTCACTTCGTGCCTTTTTTGCCCCCTAATTTTAGGTAGCCAATGTCTAAATTGCCCAACTCTATCTCCCCTGTGTACAGAGGGGATAGCATTGATACTTGATGTGAAGACTGCTTCCCTCTCTGTTGGTATTTAGAGTTACCACCTCCATGAGTATAGGTCAAGTTCATCAAATTGTAGCAATTTACCCTCGTTTCCTTTATCAAAAATTATTCCGTTCTCTCTCTCTATTTTTTTTATCTTCCTCTAGTAGAGGTCTGATTATCAAGCCATTAAGGCTAGGTCACTTGGGTACTATCTGCAAGTTTGGGTATTCTTGTATGACCATGGACTCTTTTGCTTCATCCCTAGACTGGGATCCTCCCAAGCTGGATTCTTAGCTCTCATCAACCTTGGGGTCTCCAAGATAGGGGACCTGCTGGTCCTTCTGCTCAGAGCCTGTGATCTGCCACGGCACTATACTCTGCGGGATATGCTTTGGGCTCTTAGGTTCAAGTGTGTGGTTGGGAGGAGTGTAGCACCTTTTCAAAACAAGGCATTATCAATACACGTTGTGATCTGTGGAGTGGTAGTTTGTAGGTCTACAATAACCTGTGCACTTATAGGATACATCCAGGCCGTTATGTTGTCTTGGAAGGGAAGGTGCAGTCATTTTTTTCCACAAAGGAAGGGAGCATGTCACTGGCTTGGTTCAAATCTCAACTAAGAGATTTGGGGATTGAAGACCTAGCAGGGACAGAGGACTCGAATCATGATTTTTACTTGCGCTAGACACTTCATTGAGCTAGATAATAAAAACACCTGGTCAGTGGGCCCAGGCTAAGGAAAGGATGTGCTTCTGACAGGAAGTCAAATATCAGAGCAGCAAAGGTGAGGGAGAGTATAGTAACTGAGTAGGCGTCCTGGCTCCTGTGGCCACAGAACAAATTGTTCCCCTTCAGGGGCAGGACCACAGGAGGCACAATACCTCACCATGGGGCTTTAGAGCACAGCTCTGGAGGCACACCAGGGGCTGGCTCTGCCATTGCCTGTCTTGTGACCTGGAGCTCTAGAACATTTTCGAGTGCTGAGTGAGCTGTACATGATGCACATTAAGGACTTCACAAGGTCCCTGTAGTAAGAACTTGGAGTGTGACTCATAACAATCCTGTATAGGTGTTTCAGAGGCTATAAATCTTTACAGGAGCAGAAAGTTTCCTGTTTCTCCCAAGGAGCAGCTGGTGGATTCGAACTTCAGACCCTGTGGTTACCTGCTCAGCACATAACCCATTACTCCACTATGGGAACGATAAAAATGATATGGCTGACCTACACCTATAAATGTAGTAGCTCAAAAGAGGAAACAAATCCCTGCTGCAAGAATTATTCCCACGCCCTCCACACAAAGAGTAGACAGGGATGGGCAACTTGGACATTGGCTACCCAAAATGGGGGGAGGGATACAAAGGCAAGAAGTGACTGGCTTACAAGCTTTCAAGAGGGAACCTAGGTCCAAAGGGCGTGGAGGAAGGTAGAATCTCCAGTGAATAGTATCCAGCCTGTCCAGGAAGGGCTGATGAAATGAAATGCAGATGGGTCTCTTGTGATGCAATAGTGAATAATTGTTATCAGGACTGATTGTGAGGGTTGGAAATGTAAAGGTGGACATTTTATAGCAAGGATGGGAGTGATTAACTTTGCAGTCTAGGAGCAGAGGTCCCTGGGACCATCAATGGAGAAGAGCAGAGAGCGGGACCCTACCCAGAGAAGCACTGATGCCTGAGATGGAGGAAGAGAAGATGATGTGAAGAGATGGACTGGCTGGTGACTTGAGATCCAGAGAAGGAAAGGGCCTGTGTGCTGAGGACCATGGGGGCGTGGGGGCAGGCTTACAGGGTATACCCTTTGGTTGGTGATGATGCATGGACGGGATGGTAACTATGCCAATGAAACGATGTATGATGGAATGAATGTAAAACTAATGTACCCCCATGTAAACTATCACACAATTCACAATAAAACATTTATTTAAAAAAAAAAATGATTTGACTGGCCTTTTAGAGGACCCATGGACATTTCTTAAGCCATAGTGTGCCACTCCATCCTATTTCAGCCTGTCTTCTTATTCTTTTCTTCCTCTTTCTTTTGGAAGGAGAAAATTCAACAGAAGACAGTGGGGGAAGGGAGTCCTGGCGTGGTGCTTCAGGTTAATGCACTGGACTGCAAAGTCAGCTTGAACCACAGGGTGGTGGTTCAAGCTCACCAGCCACTTCTGGGAAACCCTATCAGTGTTACTGTTTTGAGGGCACTTAACAACAACAAAATGGGGGAAGAAATGAAACTGAGAGGGAGGTCACCTAAAACTGGACCCTTTGGGCCAGAGGTAAGCACAAAGGGGCTCAGGTTGAAGTGACTTGGACAAGTCAAAGAGAGCAGGGAGTGTTAGGGATGGAAATGTGTCCCCTCAAAATATGTGTTGGAATCCAAATCCTCTAAAGCTGTGGATGTAATCCATTTAGGAATAAGGTTTTATTTGTTTTACTAATGAGGCCACATCAGTGTAGGCTGTGTCTTAAACATAATCACTTTTAAGATATAAAAGCAGATTAGACACGGAAGCAAGGAACCACAGATGGGGAAAGATAGATACCACACGAAGATTTTGGAGGTAACCAAAGAACAAGGAATGCCTAGGTAAGCTGAGAGGAGGATTTTCCTCAGAGGAAAGGAACAGAGAAAATCTGAATTTGAACTGCTATGAGGAAATCATCAGACCATATCATTAATATCACATGCAAGTAAAATTTTGCTAAAGGTAATTAAAATAAAAAACAGCTGCAACAATTCATTTGCAGAGAATTGCCAGAGGTTCAAGTGGGATTCAGAGGAGGATATGAAACAAGGGGATATTATTGCTGATGTCAGATGGATCTTGGCTGAAAGCAAAGAATACCAAAAAGATGTTTACCTGTGCCTTGTTGACTGTGCAAAGATTGTGTGGATCATGACAAGCTATGGACAACAGTGTTGAGAATGAGTAGTCTGGAACACTTAACTGTGCTCATGAGAACCTGCACATAGAGCAAGAGGCAGTCTTTCAAACAGAACAAGGGGACACTGAATAGTTTAAAATTAGGAAAGGTGTGTCCCAGGGTTGTATTCTTTCACCATACTTATTTCAATCTGTATGCTGAACACATAATCTGAGAAACTGGATTATATGAAGAAAAATGTGGCATCAGAATTGGGGGGAGGCTCATTGCTGAACACATAATCTGAGAAACTGGATTATATGAAGAAAAATGTGGCATCAGAATTGGGGGGAGGCTCATTGCTGAACACATAATCTGAGAAACTGGATTATATGAAGAAAAATGTGGCATCAAGATTGGAGGAAGGTTCATTAACAACTTGAGATACACAGATGATACAACCTTGCTTGCTGAAAGCAAAGAGGACTTAAAATACTGATGAAGATCAAAGATCACAACCTTCAGTATGGGTTGCACCTCAATGTAAAGAAAGCAAAAATCCTCACAACTGGACCAATAAATACACATCATGATAAATGGAGAAAAGACTGAAGTTGTCAAAGACTTTATTTTGCTTGGATCCACTATCAACACTCATGGAAGCAGCAGTCAAATCAAATGACATATTACATCAGGCAAATCTGGTGCACAAGACTTCTTTAAAATGTTGAAGAGCAAAATTGTCAGTTTGAGGACTAAGTTGCACTTGAACCAAGCCATGATATTTTCAATAGCCTCATATGCGTATGAAAGCTGGATAAGTGAATAAAGTGAATAAAGAAGACTATAGAAGAATTTGATGCATTTGAATCATGGGGTTGAAGAAGATTATTAAAGGTACTAGAAGAACAAATAAATCTGTGTTGGAAGAAGTAGAGCCAGAATGCTCCTGAGAGGCCAAGATGGCCAGACTTCATCTCTCTTACTTTGGATATGTTGTCAGGAGGGACCAGTTCCTGGAGAAGGACATCATGCTTGATAAAGTAGAGTGACAGAGAAAAAGAGAGTGAACCCAACAAGATAGAGTAGCATAGTGGCAGCAACAATGGGTTCAAGTGCAGTAGCAATTGTGAGAATTGTGTTGGACTGAATGGTGTTGTATGTAGGGTTGCTCTGAGTCGGATCCGACTCAACAGCACTTAACAACAATAACAAGCCACAAGGTTGGTGGTTCAAACCCACCAGCCGTCTCTCAGAAACCCTCTACATGGTTGCTGTGCGTCAGAATATACTCAACAGCACTTAACATCAACAAACTCAGAAAATAAATTTCTGTTCATTAAAGCCAACCATTTGTGGTATTCCTTTCATAGCAGCATTAATAAACTAACATGGGAAGCATCTCAGGATTTTAGAGGCCTAGCAATCTCTAAAAGTTTCTGCTAATACCAGGACACCTCAGCGGTCTTAGACAGTAACCAGTCTAAGAAGGGCTAGGCAGACTCTAGGACTTGGCTCCCTCTTTTCTGCTGCTCACCTACGCTTATATTCTAGAGCACCCTCTGCCACAAGCCTGCTTTCCTTCTACCTCCCCAAGCACATCCCAAACTAAGCCAACTGCCATCAAGTTGATTCCAACTCATAGCAACCCTTGTATAGGGTTTCCGGGGCTGTCCATCTTTACGGGAACAGAAAGTCTCATCTTTCTCCTACATTGCTGCTGGTGGGTTTGAACTGCTGTTCTTACAGTTAGCAGCCCACTATTTATCCTACAGCATCACCAGAGGTCTTCCAAGACACACGTTGTTTTTGTTGTTAAGTGTCGTTAAGTCTATTCTGACTTATAGCGACCCTGCATAGGGTTTCTGAGGAGCAACTGGAGGGTTTGAACAGTCAACCTTGCGGTTAGTAGTTCAGTTACTTATCCTACAGCACCACATCAAGATTCCCCAAACTTACAGACCCCTTCTTATTTTAAGAGATTAATTATTAATCACTAGAGAAAAAATCAAGGAAGAACAAAATAAACAAACACTGAGTATTTGCAAAGGCATAAGAACAATGATTTTAGAGTCATTGTCCCAGATCCCTGACCTTTTGTTAGTTGGTAAATAGAAAAAGCTTATAGCAAAAATGTCTTCAGCTCCATGCTTTACTAACAATTGTCATCAAGTCATTCAAACTCATGGCAAAGCCGGGTGTTACAGAGTAGAATACACTCCATAGCGTTTTCAAGACTCTTTTTGAAGCAAACCACCAGGACTTTTTTCCAAGGAACCTCCAGGTGGGTTTGAACTACCAACCTTTTGGTCAGTAGTCAAGTCCTGGTAGCGTAATGATTATGTATTGGCTTGCTAACTGCAAAGTCAGCAGTTGGCAACCACTCTGCAGGAGAAAGATGAGACTTTCTGCTCCTGTAAAGAGTAACAGCCTTGGAAACTGTATGTTGTTAAGTGCCATCAAGTCGATTCCAACCCATAGCGACCCTGTATAGGGTTTCCAAGGAGCAGCTGGTGAGCTTGAACCACTGACCTTGCAGTTCGAATGACTTTGCAGTCTGACACATTAGCCCACAGTGCCATACCAGGACTCCTGAAAACCCTATACAGGGTCGCTATGAGTTGGAATTGCTTCGATGGCATAGGCATACCACCGCCACTACCACCAAGCATTTAACTATTTGCAACATAAAAGGGAGCCCATCCTTTACTACCTGGGTGAACTTGGACAAAGTATCATAGGGCATTGGCATTTCCACTTTTAAGGTGGGGATCAAGAGACTCATCTTGTACTGAAAGGACTAAATGAGTTAGAGTATGAAAGCACTGCTTGATAAATGTTTGTTTTCTTTCCTTCCCTCAGACCAGGCATTCATTTCATATTATACTTCACTCATTTATTCATTAATGTATTTTTATTTTTACTGGGTTTACAAAATGACACAGTTATAGGCATTTATTACAATTAATTCAAGTAATACAGAATGTATAAAATAGAAAGTGGAAGTCTCCCCTCTCCTGATTTCCTTGCTTACAGATGATCTTTCCATAAAATACTTTATAACTGTCTATTCTCCTCGTTTTCTTTTCTTCCCTATTCTGGACTGGAAGCCATTTCCAACTGGACTAAGAGTTTCACACAAAAACGGCGTCATCATCATATTTACATTCAGAGTGTTCGGCATTCCATGAGTACAAGGGAGCTTCTAAAAGTTCGTGGAAAAATGGAATGGAAAGATCATGGAATTTTTCCACAAACTTTTTGAAGCCGCTCATATTTGTGAAACTGAATTCTTCCTTAAAAAGGAACTAGGAATATTATTATTGGGGTCAGAGCTGGGAGAAAGTACTTAGCCTGTGGCCTGATTTATAAAATTACATCTGAGAAAACTTTCATAAAACTATGCAAGTATTTACCCTGTGATAAAATATCTTAAAAAAAATTTTTTTTTAACTTTTCTTTATGAATTGAGTGAAGGTGTGTAGAGCAGATCGTAACTTTTACATTAAACAAGTCATATACTTTGCTTCATTACAATGACTGCCATCCCTTCCATATGCCAACAGTAAACAGTATTTATCTCTATGCATTTTAACTGTTGCATTCCTCTCTGTGTCTTCCACGACCTTCATATTTCCTCTGCCAACCCCCTTCTTGTTGTATGTTGCCTTTCCTGTCACCCAAGTTAACATGTGTCTAGCTGTGGTAGCGTAGTGGATACAAATCGGGCTGCAAACCGCAAGGTCAGCAGTTCGAAACTACCAGCTGTTCCGGGGGAGAAAGATGAGGCTTTCTGCTCCCATAAAAATTTCTAGCCTTGGAAACCCTGTACAGGGTCGCAACCGACTCCACGGCACATAACAACAACAATAACCCTCTAATCAGTAAATACTTTTTCCTTCCCTCTCACGCCTTTTCTTTTATCAAGAAAACCTTTTTCTTAACCTTTTACAGAGTTGTTGTTGTTAAGTGCCATCGAGTCGGTTCCAACTCATAGCAACCCTGTATAGGGTTTCCAAGGCTAGAAATTTTTATGGGAGCAGAAAGCCTCATCTTTCTCCTGTGGAGCAGCTGACGGGCTTGAACTGTGGACCTTGTGGTTCACAGTCCAGTGCTTATTATACGGATCCATCACAATCTCTTTTGCAATATTTTCCTTTTGTGAGTGATTAATTTCACTCAGCATAATGCCCTTTAGTTCGTCCAGGTTTTCAGGTGTTTCAAAGTTGCATTGTTATTCTTCAGAGTTGTGTAGTATTCTATCATGTGTATGTGCCAAAGTTAGTTTAACCATTCTTCTGTTGAATTTAGGCTATCTCCATCTTTTTATATAATTTTCTCTTTTAGTGATGTCTTTGCCTGGTTTTGGCATCAGTGTTATGGTTGCTTCATAAAATGAATTCAGAAGCAGTCCATATATTTCTATCCGCTGGAAGAGTGTGAGTAGAACTGGTGTCAGCTCTTCTCGTAATGTTTAGTAGAATTCATCAGTAAAGTCATCTGGGCCCTGACTTTTATTTTTAGATTTTTTTTTTAATAACTTGATCAATTTCGTCTTTTGTAATAGGCCTGTTCAAGTTTTCTACTTCTGTCTATGTTAGTTTAGGTAGGGTCATGTGTTTCTAGATATTTATCCATTTCTTCTAGAGTTTTAAATTTGTTGGAGGACAATTATTCATAGTATTTTGTTATTATCCTTTTTATTTCCATTAGTTCTGGTGTGTGTCACCCATATCATTGTTTGCAACTTCTTTTCTTCTGCTAGATTAGCCAATAATTGTTGTTGTTAAGTGCCGTCGAGTCGGTTCCGACCCATAGCGACCCTGTACAGGATTTCCGAGGGTGTAAATCCTTACGGGAGTAGAAAGCCTCATCTTTCTCCCGCGGAGCGGCTGGTAGTTTCGAACCGCTGACCTTAAGGTTCGCAGCCCGATTCGTAACCACTACGCTACCAGAGCTCCTTAGCCAATAATTAGTTGATTTTATTAATCCTTTCAAATAGCCAATAGCTTGTCTTGTTGATGCTTTCTATTGTTTTTCTATTTTATTTATTTCTGCTTTAACCTTTATTGTTTCTTTTCTTCTGATGGCTGTAGACTTACTTTACTGCTCTTTTTCCAACTGTTGGAGATGTTGGGTTAAGGTGTTGATTTTGTTTTTTTCTTCTTGGATATGTGTTTATTGCTGTAAATTGCTCTCTGAGCACCACTTTTACTGTGTCCCAAATGAGAGTGTGGTGGCTCTGTAGGATAGGCACTGGACTGTAAACCACAAGGTTGGTGATTTGAGCCCACCAGCCATTCTTAGGGAGAAAGATGAGACTTTGTGCTCCTGCAAAGATTAAGGCCTTGGAAACCTTATACAGGGTCTCTATGAGTTGGAACCAACTCTACTGCACTTAACAACAACAAGGGTTATGGTATGTTGTGTTTCTATTCCCATTGATTCAAGGAATTTTTTTTTATTTCCTTTTTTTTTATTTCTTCTATTACTCAGCAGTTTTTAAGCTGGGTATTACTCAATTTCCCTGTATTTTTTCCTTTGCTGTTCCTATTGTTGATTTCTACTTTTATAGCATTGTGATCTGAAAAGATGCTTTGTATATTTTGATGTTTTAAAATTTATTGAGGAATGTGGGACCCTATCCAGAGAAGCAGCGGCACCAGAGATGGAGGCAGAGATGATGACCGAGAGAGGGAGCAGCTGAGGACTCTACACTCACGGAAAGAGAAAGGTTGTATTCAGGCGGCCAGGAGGCAGGCTTGCAGAATGTGCACTTTGATTAGTTGTTTAAATTGTTGTATATTCCTGAGTGTTTCTGTGTACATTCAAAAAGACAGTGGGAATATAAGCAAATGCTGTTGAATGATGATGCACGGAGGGGATTGTAATCATTGCAATGAAACTAAATACAATAGGATGAGTAAAGCTAATGTTCTCCCATGTAAACTATCACTCAATTCACAATAAAAACTTAAAAATAAATAAATAAAATGTTGTTGTTGTTGTTGTTGTTGTTATGTGCCGTGGAGTTGGTTCCGACTCATAGCGACCCTGTACAGGGTTTCCAAGGCTGTAAATCTTTACGGGAGCAGAAAGCCTCATCTTTCTCCCCCGGAACAGCTGGTAGTTTCCAACTGCTGACCTTGCGGCTCGTAGCCCGATTCGTAACCACTATGCTATGAACTAAAATTTCAATTTAAATCGCAAAGTTGGTGAAAAAATTATTGAGGTTTGCTTTGTGACCTAACATATAGTATATTCTGAAGAATGTTCCATGAACACTGGGAATGAATGTATATTGTGCTGTTGTTGGATTGAGTGCTCTGTATATGTCTGTGCAGTTGTTAGTGTGTTGTTTAGTTCTATGTCTTTGTTGAGTTTCTTTTTAGTTGTTCTGCCCTTCATTTAAATGGTATTTTTAAATCTACTAGGTCAATGGTTTCAACTTCCCAGATGCTCCACAGGAAAAAAATGAGGCTTTCTGTTCACTCCAAGATTTTCATCCTTGGAAATCCTATACAGGGTCACTATAAATTAAAAGGAGTATTGGTGTGGTGTTATAGGATAAGCACTGGACTGCAAGGTCAGTTTGAACTGCAAGGTTGGTGGTTAAAACTCATCAGCTGCTCCTCAGAAACCCTATGCAGAGTTGCTATGAGTCAGAACAGACTTCAGAGTACTTCGCAACAACAACAACAAGAGTTGGAAGTGACTCAATGGCACTTAAGGGAAACAACAACAATGATCATTGTAGGGTTATCTATTTCTTTCTTCAATTCTAGTAGAGTTTGATTTATGTATTTTGAGACTCTTTTCTGGGAGGCATAGATATTTGTTATGGTTAAGCCATCTTATGCAATTGACCCTTTAATCATGATATAATGTCCTTTTGGGCCTCTTATACTGGTGATTGCCTTGAAGTCCATTTTATCAGAGATTAATACTGCCACTCCTGGCTCAGTTTTTATTGTTGTTAACTTGATATATTCTTCCATCCTCTGATTTCTTAGTCTGTTTTTATCTTTGTGTGGAAGGTATGTCTCTTGTAGACAGCATATTGAAGGATCCTGTTTTTATCCATTCTACTACTCTCTGTCTCTTAACTGATGCATTTAATCCATTAACATTCAGTGTAATTATTGATGGTGCCACCGTATCAATTTATTACTGTCATTTTGTTGTATGTGTTTTTTTTGTGGTGCTTCTGGTTTCTTTGTTCCACATACTTTTCTATACTGAGTTCATTCTGTTTGTGGATTTTCTTTTCATTTTCTCCATTTCCATTGTGTTAATGTTTGCTAAATCTTTCTAATTGTCTTTTTTCATATTGTAAAGGTATATTAATTTTCTTTGAGGTTACCGTGTAATATATTAATTTCTTCCCACATTTAAAACAGTAGGTTTTATCTTGAAATCTACTTAACTTCCTCACCATTAGGAAGTTCTGTATCTATACTATTGCCTCTTTTTCCTTTACAGTTGACTTCATTATAAATTGATATCTCTGGTTCACTATGTTCAATTTTACAGGCTTGTTTTACTTTAAATATTCAATCCACTTCTCTAACCTTTCCTCTGAAGCTCAGGGTTCCAGAATTATCATCTGTATCTGTTTCATTTGGTCTCCTGTCCTGGTGTGGTGCTGTAATATAAGCACTGGACTGCAGAGTTGGTTTGAACCACAAGGTTCATGGTTCAAACTCTCCAGCGCTCCTCAGAAACCCTGTATAGGTTCACTATGAGTTGGAAACGACTTGCCAGCACTTAAGAACAGCAACGTCTTTATTGTAGAGGGATTGTGTAGTGTGTCTGCCTAGTCCACCATCTTATTGGAAGTTCTCCCCATTTGATTTCTTTAAAAAAAGTTTGGGCTTAACCAAACTAAATTCATTTCTTGGCTGATACATGATTTGAAAAATATTGTTTTCCTATAATGCTCATGTGCACTAACTGAAATTCCTTTTGGAGGATGTCCACAAGGACTGGTGGGAGTTAGATTGTTGTGTATGTAAATAACACCCACACCCATAGTACTTGGCACAATACACACACATGGCGATAAATCATCAAAGTCAAATCAGTGAGGTTCCTGATTCCTGAACCTCATTGTCTCCTAGCCCCACCCAGAGAGGAAGACAGCCTTTGAGATCTTCATTTCCCAAGCATCTGGGATTCTGCACTTTTGTCCTGAACAATTGCCACACCACTAAATACCTGTAGAGCTTTGAGCAATCAACTCATCTCCCTGGGCCTCAGGGCCTATATCTTTAACATGAGGGGCCTAGATCAGATAACTAGATTCTATCCCAATTTAAATTCTCAGATGTGTAATTCCTCTTGGGCAACCAAGGAAGGAATCACAACTGGCTTCTGTGAGGTATAAAAACAAAATCATATGTTGTGGGCATTGGTTGTTTTGAGCTGTCCAGCTTTCTGTCCCTCTTGTTTCAGTAATGGCATTTCCCCTTACTCTGAATCCTCCTCGGTTTCTATGGGTCCTACCAGGGATGGACAACTGACCAGGCCTGGACAAACTACCACTGGTCATAGCAGTTGACTGAGGGTGGGCAGAGAACCAAAGAGGGTCTGTCAAAGGTTTTACCTGGGCTTTTATTTGGGGGTGTGAGATGTCCCTAAATGGAATTTGTAGACTTCTTAAACTGTTGCTGTTATGTCCCCTCTCCCTGCTTTCAGTTTCACCGCAGTCCTATAAGAGGAACACCATTATTGATCTCCTTTTACAGGTAAGAGAGTAGAAATCTGAGAAGGTTAAGAAACCTGCTCAGAATCACACAAAAAGGGATTCTAGTACTGTTCAGGTTTGTCTTAACTCCAAAAATGTCTTAACCACTGCATTGCACTGCCCCTCTAAGGACTAGGGTTAAAAGAATAGATTTGTAACCAGTTTGTTGAGGACTTCTCAATCTCAACATAATATAGTTTTATTTTTTCTCCAATCAAGGCTTTTAACCAATTTTGGTCAAGTCCCTCTTCCCTGTCCCTTCTTCGGGTATTGGACAAATCTTATAGTTCTAATGTGACTCTTAATATTAGATCCAGTCAGGTCCTTTAAAAACTGCTATCTCCTTTCTGATTTATGTCACTTGCATCCCCACTGCCCATTCTTCACTCCCATCATCCTTTTCCAAGTTTGGGTTCCAGTTTCTGCTCCAGGAAGTTGGAGAGGAAAGGGGCCTTGGTCAGCTTTTCATTCTTCCAGTTGCCTCAGCCAGTGGCAGTGGGAGATGTACATTGGTGTTGAAGTGCATATGTGTGATGGGTTGGTTCTGGATTACTCTCCTCTTCCTTTCTAGGGCCTAACTTCTCCAATGTTGAGGCCTACTACTTGGGAGAGGGGAGTCAGGGTAAATTCCCTTTACTTAACCACTCCACAGCTTAAACCCGCCTCCTTTTTATTGTTGACATTTGACTGACTATACCTTGATTTCTTGTGTGGCGCTGTGGGTTAATGCGCCAGACTGCAAAACCGTTTGAACTGCCAGGTTGGCAGTTCAAGCTCACCAGCTGCTCCTTGGAAACCCTATACAGGGTTGCTATGGGTCGGAACCGACTTGACAGCACTTAACAACAACTACACCTTGATTTCTTGTAGTGAGAGGTTTAGCTCCGCTCCTATCTGGAATCCTTGCTGTTGGGGTACCTCTTTCCTGGCAGGCAACCCCTCTTGGGTGACTTCACAGTGTGGCAGAAACTACTCTACTGTGGGACCCTGTCTCTGACCCAGATCTCTCTCCAGTTCTTTCCTCCTTTTGTTGTAGGAGCCCCAGGAGCAGAACAGCAAGTCTGCCGCCTGAGTAGAGGTCTGATCATGGTCTGAGGTACTGACCTGCCTTCTTGCAGGAACCCTAAAACATTTTTTGAAGAAGTCATTCTCTTGACTTTGAGAGGTCTGCTAGTTACTTTTTGGTGTTGTTGTTGTTAAGTGTTGCTGAGTTGGTTCCAACTCATAGCAACCCTGTACAGGATTTCCTAGGAGTGACTGGTGAGCTTGAACCGCCAATTTTGCAATTCAAACTGACCTTGTAGTCACACACATTAATGCACAGCACCACACCAGGACTCCCATTTATCTCCTATTGCATAACAAAATGCCTCCCAAACTCACTGACTTAAAATATCAAACATTTATTATGTTATAGCTTCTGTGGGTCAGAAATGAGAGAGATTTTAGGTATATGCTTCTGGTTCAGTGTCTTTCATGCGTTGCAGTCAAGATGTTGGCTGGGGCTGCATCCATCCTAAGGCTTGAGTGGTGCTGGAAGATTTGCTTTTAAGCTCACTCACAAGGCTGTTGGCAGGAGGCCTCAATTATTCCCTTTGTGGACCTTCCACTGAGCTACTCACAACATGGTCACTTCCTTTCTCCAGAGTGAGTGATCCAAGATAGAGAAAGATCAAAAGGGAAGCCATAATGTCTTTTATGACCAAGCCTAAGAAGTAGTATACCACTACTTCATCCATATTCTGTTGGTTACATGACCAAACCTAATACACTGTGGGAGGGGACTATCCAAGGGTGTGAGGAGCAGGAGACAGGGCTCACTGGGAGCCATCTTGGAGGCTAGCTATTACAGGGAGAGAAAATCCTCTTCGTTGAACCCTGCTCAACGAACAAGCTTCACTGTCTCTGAGCCCCTGACATTTTTGCTTATGCACTTAGAGTTTAATGGTCGAGGCAGGAGAGCTTATTTTGTACTGAGATGTCCAGTTGTTGTTGTGAAGTGCCATCGAGTCAATTTTGACCCATAGCAACCCTGTATAGGGTTTCCAAGGAGTAGCTAGTGAGCTTGAATCACCAACCTTGAAGTTCAAATGACTTTGCAGTCTGACGCATTAACCCGCAGCGCCACACCAAGACTCTGAGATGTCTAGTAGGCACATAAAACTAGTATCACTAAAAAGAAACAACAGCTCTTTTCTCCCAAACCAGTGTCTCCCATAATTCCTTTCCAGTTGCTTTGGCCAAAAATTTGGGAATCATTCTTTACTCTTTTTTCTTTTATATCTCTGATTCATCACCAAATCTTGCTGGCTGTAACTTCAATATACCTCTAAAATTCAGCTACCTCTTCATATTTCTGCTGCCACTATGGAAGCCTGTCACCTTCCTTTCTCACTTAAAATTCTGAAATTGCCACCTTCCTGGTTTCGCTGCTTATATCCCTTGCCCTTTAGAGTGTATTTTCAAACCAACAGCCGGAATGATCCTTTAAGAACATGGTTAGATTACAAAACTCTTATTAAAACTTTTAAGAGGCTCCCCATCACTCTCGCTCAGTCTCTTTTTTAAAACTTTTTACTGTGAATTGAGTGAAGGTTTATAGACATTGTTACAATATCAGGTCTGCCATTTTAGGCTGTACCTTCAGGGTTCTTCCCTCTCCCTTCCCTTCAACTCCATTTTTTCTGTTTCTCCGCCCTAAGCTACAAGTTTAAAGGGCTACTTGGCTTTTGATAGGCCAGAGCTAAATCACCCCAGCAATGACCACTCCCTTCCTGTTGAACTTATATAAGACCACTCCCTTCCCGTTGACTCTCTCTTCTTCTCTTCTGCCTCCTGCCTTCTCTCTCTCTGGCAGAGGTCACCTTCCTCTTCCTCACCCTGAATAAAAGTCTCTAGATGGGCCATCTGGTGTGCAGTGTGATTGATGAGCGGCGCTGGGTTGTTTTTTTCCCGTTTAGACATGATCATCAGTTTCACATTTAACAAATCCTAAACTTGGTTTCACTTCAATAATTTCAATCTCCTCCATGAAACAAGTTATCCTTCTTCCTCCCCATTTCCATTCATTCACCTTCCATCCCTTCTCACCTTTGTCCTCAGATACACGTTGCCCTTTTGATTTTGAATGACTGACCGTTCCAACATTCATAGTGTGCATACCTTACTTGTGTTGTTGTCCCCCCATATACCTATCTACTGCTTGGTTGAAAGTTGGGCCTTGAGGGTGAGTTCCTTTCTAGGCCTGAAGTGTGATCAAGGGTCACAGTCTCAGGTTCCTCCAGTCTCTTTCTGACCAGTAAGCCTGTTCTTTTTTTTTTCTTTCTTTCTTTAATAATTTTGAGTTTTCCCCACAAAAACTGGGACCTTCTAATGTGATCCCCTCAGAGCCCATTTCTCTTAAAATAATAATCAAAGTCCTGACATTAGTCTACAACCCAAAGACATTAGACTCATTCCAACTGAATAGGGACAGAAAGCTCAGTAGGGAAGTGACGTGATAGAAACTAAAAATTTGGAAAGTTGTTGATAGCATGTTGGGTGAATGGAATAGAAGGGGGAAGGGGCTAAGAAGCTACCATTGTAATCTAGATATGAGGTGACAAATAACAACTAATAAAAAATACTTCCTGTTTATTATGTGCCAACCATTCTGATGCTTTCCACCTTTTTTTTTTTTATTTTTAGAGAGATTTTGTGAGCTAGACTAAAAATGTTGTTATGGGGGCATCTGACCTCTTCTGACTTCATAAAGGGGAGAAAGTCTCATTATCTGCATCAGCCCAAGTCTGATCCTATGAAGCAGAGGTGAGACATGTCTTCTCTCGCCAACCTTTTACTCATTCTGACACCTGCCATCATTCCCATGGCACTCTCTGAGTTTGATGATTTGTTGCAATGACCACACAGAATTCACAGACAACACTCACTATTATGGGGTTAATTATGGAAGGAACAGGTTACAATTCAGGATCAGGAATGACTCAGGATACAGTTATTTAGTTACTGGCAGGCCTCTCCCTAGTTCTTGGCTTCTCAACACGTGGCCCCTCAGACAGGCTCTGGCTCTATTCTGCTCAGACATACTAAAAACAAGGCTTTTTAATTTGGCCAGTAGGTACACAGAGGCACCTAACACTACCAGTAAGCCTTGGCCCAAAGATATTCAGCTCTCTAGCTCCTTGGGATGGGGTAGCAAGCTTAGCTCCATTGACAAATGCCTAGAGACACCACACACGATCAGAAAAACCTCCTGACTGAAGGCGTTTAGCTCTCTTCTTCTGTGAGCTGGGAAGTTTCATGGGTCTACTGTCTGCTGCTATTTCTCTTCTGTTGCTCTTGCCATCTCCCAGTGTCTATGGTGTTACAGTCTCTCTCTCAGTCTTCTAAATCTAGGAGGTTCTGAATATAGGGATCCCATGTCCAAATGACATGCTCCACTCCTAGTTCCTCTTTCTTGGTGGTAGTGAGGTCCCACTGGTCCAGTTCTGGGATTGCTCATTGTAAACTCAAGGGGATGACAAAACTGGCTAATCCTCTCCTTAAGGTTCCATACAGCTTATTTGCATGGTCCACCCCCACAAAGGTGCTAAGTACCTTATTTGCATCATTAGCAAATTATCCAGTCCCTTTGTTGTTGTTAGGTGCCATCCTGTCAATACCAACTCATAGTGACCTTTTGCACAGCAGAATGAAACACCAGCCAATCCTGGGCCAACTTCACAATTGTTGCCATGCTTGAGCCCATTGATGCTGCTACTTGGCCAATCCATCTCATTGGGGGTCTTCCTCTTTTTCTCTGACCCTCCACCTTACCAAACATGATATCTTTCTCCAGTGACAGGTCCCTCCTGACAATATGTCCGAAGTATGAGAGACGAAGTCTGGCCACCCTGGCCTCTAAGGAGCACTCTGGCTGCATGTGTTCCAACACAGATCTGTTGGTTCTTTTTTTTTTTCTCATGTTCTCATTGGATATGTGTTTATTTTCTTTGGGGACATACTTATTCAAATTAATTTTTAATTGGGTTGTTGAGGTTTAAAAAGTTTGCTTTATATACACAACATATTAAAAGATTGTATGGTAGATGGCTTCAAAGTATTTTTTTCATAATGTAGTTTACCTTTTCACTTTTTGAAAATGTCTCTTAATGTACAAAGCTTTTTAATTTTGGTAAAGTATAGTACATATATTTTTTTCTCTTATTGTTCATGCTTTTAATATTATATACATCCATTGCCTTAAAGAAGGTCCTGAAATTTTGCTCATATGTTTTCTTTTAGTAGTTTTATAATTTTAGCTCATATATTTAGGGGAGTGATATATGTTGAACTAAATTTTTTATTTAATGTGAGAAATAGGTCAAGTTTTACCGTTTAGATGTGAAAGCCAGTTGTTCTAGTATCATTTGTTAAAGTTTCCATCCTGTTCCTGAAAAAAAATAGCATGGAGACACTATCTGATCTCTTCCAAATTTCCATTGGCCAGCGAAAGTCAAACTGCACATCAGCCCAAGGCTGGCTACTATGAGACATTGGTCAGACATGCGCCCATATTCTAACTTTCTATATCCTAGTCTGACACCAACCATCCCTCCCATGGCACTCTACTTGACAATAGTCATGTCTTGCTTTGTTCATAAAGAAACAACCTAGGATACAGCAGTTCTCCAGTCAGGTGTGCCTCTTCTCAGTCTTAATACAGGGACACCTCTCTCATTCTTAGCGTCTCGGCCATGAAGTCCTTTGGTACCTGCCCTGTTCAGGCAAGTGATAGAATGCTCATTTAAATTCTGTGGATAAATACCCAAAGAGCACCCCAATTCTATAAACCAGCCTCCTCTCAAAGGCACTCAGCCTCATAAGTCCATGGGCTGGGAACCCTTCCACTTTGTCTCTCTTTGCAGCTGCCTCTCTGCTGCCACCTCTACCAGAGATGCCAGAGACAATCCATGACATGAAGTTAGGGTCCAAAAATTCACTCAGGTTGAGTCTTTTCTTTCAAGCGGGTAGTCAGATCCCATATCGAGCTTTGGAGATGACTTAGTTCAAAGATAGCAGACTGTCAAAGCTAACCAGTTTCTGAGTAAGATTCCTATACACTTTATTCAAATGATCTCAACAAATATTTGCAAAGAGTTATGAAGATTATGAAATCATCATACAATATCATTAATATCACATATAAGTCATTTTTTTCTAAAGGGAATTTAAAATAGCTACAACAGTACATTGACAAGGAACTGCCAGAAGTCCAAGCTAGATTCAGATGAGGACGTGGAAACAGGGATATCATTGCTGAGGCCATATGGATCCTGACTGAAAGCAATGAATACAAGAAAGAATTTTACCTGTGTTTTATTGACTATGCAAAGCCCTTCATCATGACAAGCTATGGACATTGTAGATAATTAGTGATCCATAACACTTATTTGTGTTCATGAGGAACATTACATAAACCAAAAGGCAGTCATTCGTAAAAAACAAGGGGACAAGGAATGGTTTAAATTCAGAAAAGCTGTGTGCCACGGTTGTAGTCTTTCACCATACTATTCAATCTTTATGCTGAGCATGTAATCTGAGAAGTTGGATTATATGAAGAGGAATGTGGCATCAGGACTGGAGGAAGCTTCATTGCAACCTGAAATATGAAGATGATACAACCTTGCTTGTTGAAGCAAAAAGGACATAAAATACTTTATGATGAAGATAAAAGACCACAGCCTTCAGTATAGTGTGCACCTCAATCTAAAGAAAACAAAAATCCTCACCAATGGAGCGGTAGTGAGGTTGGCCCAGGATCGGACATTGTTTCATTCTGCTGTGCATGGAGTCGCTATGAGTCGGTTTCGACTCGATGGCACCTGAAAACAACAACAACAATGGTTGTTGTACAGATAAAGCAATAAGTATATCATGATAAATGGAGAAAAGATTGATGTCAAAGACTTAATTTTTCTTGGATACAACATCATCACCCATGGAAGCAGCAGGTCTATTTGTTCTTTTGGCAGCCCATGGTACTTTCAATATTCTCCTCCAACACCATAAATCAAATGCATCAATTTTTCTATGATCTTCCTTATTCGCTGTACAAGTTTTGCATGCATATGAGGTTATTGAAAATATCATGACTTGGGTCAGGCATACTTTAGTCCTCAAGCTGACATCTTTGCTCTTCAACACTTAAAAAAGTCTTGTGCAGCAGATTTGCCTAATGCAATACATCTTTTGATTTCTTGACTGCTGCTTCCATGAATGTTGATGGTTTATCTAAGAAACATGAAATCTTTGACAACTTCAATTTTGTCTTCATTGATAAGAATGCTGTTTATTGGTCCAGTTGTGAGGATTTTTCTTTTCTTTACATTGTTTTCTTTACATCTCTTAGGTATGCCACAAAACCATAGACCCACTCAGTCATTGGGTAGGATTCGGTTCCTTAGTTTGGCGGTTTAGGGTCATGGTTTCATAAAAAATCACAGTTAATTGTCCTAATGTGTTTAATGCTTCTATTCTACATACTAGTTTATAGCATAGCGCCTGGGGTCTTAAAAGCTTACAAAAGGCCATCCAAGGCACAATAATTGGTCTCTATTCACTAAGGATAACAGAGGAAGATGGAAGATAGGAGGAGGAGATAGAATGTGTGGCTAATTGCCTCCATGAACAGCTCTTTCCTTTGCCAAGAGACCAGAAGAACTAAATGGTGCCTGGATACCATTACTGAACATTTGATCAAAAATTCCATAGAAGAATCAGATTAAAAGAAGAAAAATGGACAACAGAATTCCAATTTCTTATGGACTTTCTAGAATCACTGAGGGTAAATGAGTCCTTGAAACTACTATCCTGAGATAATCTTTAAACCTCAAACCAAAAATATCCCTTGAAGTCCTCTTAAAACTTAACAATAATTTAGCTTAACTACTACGAGGAAGTTTGCCTTGAGCTATTTTGCCTATGCTATTTAAGAACTCTCTCTATGGGATCCAACTGGCAACAGCAACTTGAGAGATTAAACAGGAACCTTAATGGTTATTGAGGGAGGAAACACTCAGAAAAGGAGAGTAAAATGGTCCCACAACTTGAAGAATGGAATCACTGTCAATAAATTGTACAGATAAAAACTTTTGAATGAGTGTATGTTTTGTTGTACATACTCTTAACCACAGCAACAAAATAAATAAAACTTAGGGAAAAAAATTAAAACCCTAGGTTGTTTTTAGTCAGTCCCATAGCTTTCATTTATTCTGAGTACCTGACTTTCCTTGCACTGATGTGCCCTACCTGTGGCACAGAACGGATATCTCCCAACCTGATCCACACCTTTCCTTAGCTTCTGTTGTAGCTGTAGCTCAGCTATGTTGTGTAGGTGCTATCCACACCAACTTCAACACATGGTGAACTTATGTATAACCCAACAAAACATTGTCAGAAAATATAGAACAAAATTTAAACTCATAAAAAATACCAGATTTACTGGTCTGAGATTGATGGATGTAACTCTTAGACATCCTTCAAATCTAGAATTGAACCTACCCATAGGGTAGGTTTGCAACCAAACAACAATTTGCAACCAAACAACAGACAGTCCTCTAAAGTGAACAGTAACATCCGTGAGGAAAAAATTCCTTACAACAATCAACCATGGGAGACAAAAAGGGCAGCACTTGTTTAAAAAGCAAAGTTCAGAAGGCAGGAAAGTGACAGAAAAAAATGGGCAAATGAAAATGGGGAACCCAGGGAGGAAGTAGAAGAATGCTATTACATTGATGGCGATTGTAACTAACATCACAAAATAAAATAGTTAAAGGGCGGGACTTGATGGCGGACAGGATAGAGAGGTGCAGTGAAGTTCATCGTCAACAATACCACAGAATACCAGGCAAAGTGGGTTCAAAGCAGAGCTCTGAACCACATAGGTAGGAATATTTAAAAAGTTTGAAGGCTTATAGCTAGTGGAACTTGTAGTGGACGTAAGAAATCGTGTACTTTTGAATCTACTGGGCTTGGTGGCCTGGAACTAACAAACTGGGATGAGACCAAATGGCAAGACCAAGCGCGGGACAGACCCACCAGAGGGGAACCTTGGAGCAAAGGTGGACAATACACTTTGTTGGTTTTGCTTTGTTCTGATTTTTTTTTTTTTGTATTTGTTCACTGGCCACCCACTGTTTGTGCACCTCCATTCTGGTGACTAGAAGAGGTGCCAGAGAGAGTGGACAACCCCCACCCTCACCACTGGTGGGTTCTTTTGGCACGCATGTGCACAGGTACTCTCAGCCCAAGAGCCAGCACTGAACTGTTTTTTTAATAGGGATAAGGCCAGAACAAGGGGTCTGGAGAGTTTAAAAACAAAACAGGCTGAAAATTAAATTAAATCCTGAGGTTTATCATAACAACCAACAGTGTCTTCTTGAAATTTATCAGACGGCCTTGAAGGCAAGAAGCTGAAAGAGGACATTAAAGTCATACTCCTATTAGGCTACAGATCTGTTTTGGAAGAAGTGCAGCCAGAGCGCTCCTTAGATGCCAAGATGGCCAAACTTTGTCTCTCATACTTTGGACATATTGTCAGGAGGGACCAGTCACTGGAGAAGGATTTCATGTTTGGTAAGGTGGAGGGTCAGAGAAAAGGAGGACTATAGTATCCAATCTAGCTTTGTTGTTGTTGTTGTTTTGGTGGTTTCTTTATTTATTTTGCTGTTTTATGCTCCCCCTTTTACCTTTGGGGGACTCTTTCTTTCCCTGTATTACCCAAGAAGAGACAGCAACTGCTGCCATATAGTCAAGCTACAATCACACTCTATAAAACACCAAAATCCGGTGTCATACACCAGGGAGGCAAACAACACCTGTGAAAGTTACTCTGAGTTAAGCAATAAGAATAGTGAAAAGGGAAGCCCACATCCTGATCTCATCTAGCTGGAGGCAATCAGAAAGCATAAAAAATACCAAAACACACACTCAAGTATTAAGGCCATAAACACTAAACGTGTCCAAGAAGCAAAAGCAGATGACCATATCAGTACATGTCCAGAAATATGATAAAATGTCTGAGACAAATGACCTAGAGGTAGACCTGGACTCCATTCTGGAAGGAGGGCAGGCCTTGGAATTGCCTGAGAAGGAATTCAGAAAAATGATTATAAAATGTTTCAAAACACTTTACAATGGAGTTGAGAAAAATAAGGAAGAAGTCAGGAAAGCACTATAGGAACAATAAAAAAAGATAGATACAGCATTGGAAACAATTCAAAACCTACAGGAAGTGGTCCAAACTATCAGTAATAGAATGTGAGAAATAGACAGCACCCAACAAAGTAGGAATTGAGGGGAAATTCCTCAACATAATTAAGAGCATATATACAAACCCAACAGGCTACATTATTCTCAATGGAGAGAAACTGTAAGCCTTCCCTATGTGAACAGGAACCAGAAAAGGATGCCCTTTGTCACCGCTCCTATTCAATATTGTGCTAGAAGTCTTAGCAAGAGCTATATGGCAAGATGGGGAAATTAAAGGCATCCAAATTGGTGAAGAGGAAGTAAAATTCTATTTGCAGACAATATGACTCTATACATAGAAACCCCCAACGACTCAGTAAAAAAAGCTACTAGACCTCATTGGAAGATTCAGCAAAGTGGCAGGATACAAGATCAACATACAAAAATCAGTTGGATTCCTCTATACCAGTGATGACAGCATTGAAAAGGACATTAGGAAAGCAATACCATTTACAATAGCTACCCAAAAGATGAAATATCTAGGAATAAATGTAACCAGAGAAACAAAGGATTTATACAAAGAAAACTATAAAACACTACTACAAGAAACCAAAAGAGACCTACAAAAATGGAAGAATGTACCATGCTCATGGAGAGGAAGACTTAACATTGTGAAAATGTCAATACTGCCCAAAGCAATTTACACATATAATGCA
>NW_006408913.1:1095517-1096172 GCF_000296735.1 Chrysochloris asiatica
GTCCAAAGTATGAGAGATGAAGTTTAGCCATCTTGGCCTTCAAGGAGCACTCTGGCTGCACTTCTTCCAAAACAGATCTATTGGTTCTTTTGGCATTCCATGGCACTTTTACTATTCTCCTCCAACACTACAATTCAAAGGCATCAATTCTTCTACAATCTTCCTTGTTCACTGTCCAACTTTCACATCCATATGAGGTTATTGAAAATACCATGGCTTGGGTCAGACGCACCTTAGTCCTCAAGCTGACATCTTTGCTCTTCAACACTAGCTATTAGAGAGATGCAAGTCAAAACAACAATGAGAGATCATCTCACACCAGCAAAAACAGCAAATATCAAAACAGTAGAGGACAATAAATGCTGGCAGGGATGTGGAGAGACTGGGACACTCCTGCACTGCTGGTGGGACTGCAAAATGGTCCAGCCTCTCTGGAAAGCAATATGGCGCTTCCTCAGAAGGTTGGAAATAGAAATACCTTATGATCTATCAATTCCTCTACTTCGTATTCACCCACAAGAAATACGAGCCATAACACGAGTAGATATATGCACACCAATGTTCATAGCAGCACTATTTACAATAGCAAAAAAATTGAGACAGCCTAAGTGCCCATACATGGAAGAATGGATAAACAAACTGTGGTACATCCACA
>NW_006408913.1:1097658-1164791 GCF_000296735.1 Chrysochloris asiatica
ACTCTTGGGCCCAGAGTCAGTGACATAGCCACAGAGGACTAGAGTGGAGAGTGAAGCATCCAGCTGATGAGAAGAGAGGGCATATGCATAAGGACACCCACACTTGCAGATAATACCCACTGACCTGGCTTCAATGACTGGATGATTAGAGCTCAACTAGAAGAAGAAAGAAGAGGAAAAAAAGAGTAATCTGATACAATTTGATGACCTTGATCTACACCTATGGATGCAGTAGCTCAAAAGAGGGAACAAATCTTTACAGTGAGGATCATTCCCACCCCTTCCATACACAGAGTAGACAGGGATGGGCAACTTGGTCATTGGCTACCCAAATGGGTGGGAGGAGGGGTACAAACTTTCAAGAGGGAGCCTAGATAGAGGTCACGGAGGAAGGTAGAATCTCCACTGTCTGGGCAGGGCTGATGATAGGAGATGGGGATAGATCTCTTGTGATGCAATAGTGAATATTTGTTATCAGGACTGACTCTGAGGGTTGGAAATGTAAAGGTAGACATTTTGTAGCAACAGGGAAGAGTGGTTGACTTTTCAGTCTAGGAGCAGAGGTCCCTGGGACCATCAAGGGAGAAGAGCGGAGAAACAGTGACGCCCCAGATGGAGGCAGAGACGATGATGTGGAGAGATGGAGCGGCTGGGGACTCTAGACCCAGAGAGGGAGAGAAGCTGTGTGCTGACAACTGGTGGGGTGGGGAGGCAGGTTTGCAGGGTATACCTTTTGGGTGGTTGATGATGCATGGAGAGGATTGTAACCATGGCAATGAAATGATAGGATGAATGTAAAGCTGATGTTCTCCCATGTAAACTATCACATAATTCACAATAAAACATTAAAAAAACAAACACTCATGTACAAAATGTTAAGTGAAATAATGTATTGACTTATATGCAGTAAATAGACCCCAATAAAGATGTGTTCTCTCACACCAAAAAAATAAATTAAATTTAATGGGTAAACATTGTTGTGTGGGAAGCTGATTTGCTCTGTAAACGTCCCACTCAAATCAAAATCAAATACGTTTTTTAAAATGCACAAAAATGACAACAACAAAATAAACGCCAATCCTGTTGTTGGTATGCTTTCGTCAATGGTTGCTGCCATTGTGTATTTTGAGTATCTTCCAACCTAGGGGGTTCATCTTCCAGCACAGTACCAGGCAATACCCTGCTGTGATCTATAAGATTTTCATTGGCTAAATATTGGAATTAGATCTTCTTCATCTGTCTCAGTCTGGAAGCACCTCAAAATCTTGTCTCCCACAGTGACCCTGTTGATATGAGAACTACCAGCAGCACAGCTTCCAGGATCAAAGCACCATGCAAGTCATCACAGAAAGACAAACTGACAGATGGGTGGAGCTCGGCTATACCTAGGCATTTTTCTCACCCACCCAGCACTTGGAAAGTTCAAGGCCCCTCCATCTGCTTATCTTCCACCAACAGAAAAAGATTAAGCAAAATTATACCACTCAAAGCTTCTTCTTAGTTGTTGATCTTTGAAGTTACAGTTTATGATATTTTTCACCTTAAACCAAGGATGGAGAATCTACATCCTGCAGGCCATACAAAGCCTGAAAATCATATGGTCTGGCCCTGCCAAGGCAACCACAGTTCTAACAATCAGACTGTTGTTACGTCCCCTAGAGTTGCTTCCAACTCATAGCAACACTGTATAGGGTTTCCTGGTGTGACACTGTAGGATAAGCACTAGACCCCAAGGCCAGTGGTTTGAACTCACCAGCCCCTCCTCAGAAGCCATCACATTGTTATTGTTGTTAAGTGCAGTGGAATTGGTTCTGACTCATAGTGACCCTGTATAGGGTTTCTGAGGAGTGGCTGGTGAGCTTGAACTGCCGACCTTGAGGTTCAAACCAACTGTGCAGTCCAGCACATTAACCCACAGCACCACCCCAGGACTGCACATTAGGGATGAGTTAATTAAATGGTTGACTAAGTATAGCAGGCTAATTTTTAAGTTGATAAGTTTGTATGGCCTGCGAATGATGATGTAAGTATCCAAATGGCCGTTGGCAGAAAAAAGGTTACACACCTCTGCAAACCCTTGTAATAATATTTGCACACTATACACTTCCACTCTGTACTTCAGGCCCTGTTGTATTAGCCACAAATCAAGTGATTTCTCTTTCATTTATTAACGTATTTCTGACACAGTAACTTAACCTACTTTTCCAGAACACATTTCAGAATGTGATTAGGCAGGACGTAAGCAAGCTTGACAAACACTAGTATAGTGAGACTTATGAGAACTGGAACACAGAACTCAAAAGGACTGCCTATTTTTTCTCTGTATGGCAACTTTTCCACCTTTGACAGGGTGCCATCTTACCACTTTTCTGCCACTCATTTAATTTATTTATTTTAAACTTTTCTTTGCAAATTGAGTGAAGGTTTACAAAGCAGAGCATTAGTTTTACATTCACAAACCGTATACTTTGCTTCATTGCATGGTTGTAGTTTCCTCCATGGACCAGCAGTTAACAGCATTTACCTCTATTCACTATAACTATTGCATTCCTCCCTGTGTCTCCTGCTACCTTCATCTTTCCTCTACTAACTTCCCTCTTGTTGTATATTGCCTGCCTTGTCACCCATGCTAACATGTGTCTACCCTCTAGCCCGTGAATAAATTGTGCCATGGAGTCGGTTCTGACTCATAGAGACCCTGTAACCATCGTAAATTGTTTCTTTTATCAAGAAACCTTTTATTTTAACTTTTTACATTGGTCTCATACAATGTTTGTCCTTTTGTAAATAACTTGTTTCACTCAGCATAATGTCCTCCAGGTTCAACCATGTTGTGAGGTGTTTTCACAGATTCATCATTATTCTTCAATGTTTTGCAGTATTCTGTTGTGTATATGTACCAAAGTTTGCTTAACCATTCTCTTTTGATGGGCACTGTGGGATAAAGAAAGCACTAGACTGAAAGGTCATTTTGAACTACAAGGTCGGCGGTTCAAACTCACTAGCCTCTCCTTGGAAACTCTATATAGAGTTGCTATGAGTCGGAAACAACTCTACAGTACTTAACAACAACAACAACCTTGTGTGTATGTACCAAAGTTCGTTTAACCATTTTTCTGTTGATGGACATTTAGGCTGTCTCCATTTTTTTTATCTGTCTCTTGTACACAGCATATTGAAGGATCCTGGTTTCTTATCCATTGTGCTGTTTATGTCTCTTGACTGGTGCATTTAATCCATTTACATTCATATAATTATCAGTAGGTATGAAATGATTGTTGTCATTTTTCTGTGTGTTTTTTCGGGTTGCTGCTGGATTCTTTGTTCCACATAATTTTCTATGCTGACTTCATTTTGTTTGTGGGTTTTCTTCTCATTTTCATTTCTGTTGCACTAATGTTTACTAAATATTTCTGGTTTTCCTCTTTTTTAATTTTGATATACAGATGTATTATTTTTCTTTGAGGTTACCCTGTAATTTATTAATATTTCCCCTGCTTAAAACAGTCTGTTTTATCTTGAAATCTACTTAACTTCCTTGCCACTGTAGCTACACTGTTTCTTCTTTTTACTTTGTAGTTGACTTCATTATAAACCGATATCTCTGATTTTGTATTTTCAGTCTTGTAGGTTTGTTTTACTTTAAATACTGTCATATCTGGATTGAGTTATGGGTGGTGTTGTCATGTATGGTACTCTTGGGTTGTTGTCTGCTGTTGTTTGTTCTCAGTCCAAAGAAAACCCTTTAACATTTCTTGTCATGTTACTCTGGTCGTTACAAAGTCCTTTAATTTCTGTTTTCCAGGAAGTGTCTTATTTTCATCATTATATTTGTGGGACAGCTTTGTTGGGTGCATGATTCTTGGTTGGCAACCTTTACAGTTATCTGTTTGTTCTTGTAGTGTTTTCTTGAAATTTTCTATAGTTTTTATTGTTTTGTGCTTGCTTTCCTCAATCTTTCTATTGATCCTTTGAAGATACCTAATTATCATTCTTTTGAATTCTTTTTCAGTTAGTTCTATTACCTTTTCTTCCTCAGAAACATCTCCTGGCTCTGCATCTTGGTCATTTGCTTGAGCTATTCTCTCGTGTGTTTTTTGTGTGTGTGCTAGAATTGTCTGTCATCTCCAGATCATTGTGAGGTTATCATATTTGTAAACACAGTGCTGTTGTTGGACCTGGAGAGGAGAAATCTCTGGGATGCTCCTGAAATTCAAGGACCTCATGAGGTGAGTATGGGAGGGATCTACTTAACTTCCTTGCCACTCTTTCTGTGACAGCAGAGTTCCTGGCCTTAGATGGAATTACTATTGGCCTCAGTGTTATCTATGTTCAGGGCACTCAATCTAGAAGTAGTTTGTGGGGGCCCTTGATGGAGCTGGTTTCAGTGTCTGTTAGGACCACAGAAAAGCTGGGGACAAGGTGACTGGTTGAATGCTGATCTTGTAGTTCTGTGGGTTTTGTAGGTCTGGAGCTGAGCCCACCTGAATCCAGGCACCAAAGCTGCACAACTGGGCCCACCTTACACTGGCATGACACCCAATCATGTGACTCTGAACTACGGGGCTAGCAGGGTCTGTGCTGGGGATGGATGAGGGTGGAAGCTGGCCACCCCTCTGGTCACCAGGGCAGTGTGGGAAAAAGAAGAACTCACAACTTTTCTGTCACCCATTGGAATCTGCTCCGCCAAGCCTCTCCACTGACAAAGCTGCTCACAAGATGGTGGAGCTGTTCACTAGTCTCCCTCTCTCCTCCTCACTGCTCGGCCTCTCTTCCCAGCAAGCACTCCATCCAGCTCTCTAAACTTTCTTCTGAAGTTCAGGGTACCAGAACTTCATCTGTATCTGTTTTATTTTGTTTCTTGTACAAGGTCAGCAATTGAGACTCACCAGGCACTCCTTGGAAACCCTATACAGGGTTGCTATTAGTTGGAACCGATGCCACAGTACTTAATAACAACAATAACAACATCTTTGTTGTAGAGGGCCTGTGTAGTGCATCTGCCAAGTCTGGCATCTTGCCAGAAGTTGCCTCATTTTATTTTATTTTTGATTAACTAGAAAATAAAAACATTGGTTTTAGTGGAAAATAGTTGAGTTTTCTTTCTCTGACAAATTTCTGCTTTACATAAGTTTTGGCTTTTCCAAGTTTTACTATAGACCTCTTTAGAGTCTATGACTTGAATCTTGCATATGTTCTTTTATTTAATGCTGTTCATAATCCAGTCAGATAGTTTTCATTACACTCATTTTACAGATGGAGAATTTGAGATGCAGAGGTTTAGAGAGATTCGGTAACTTCCCCATGTCATAAAGTAGATCTGGGTCTCAAAAAGGCAAACATTTTTATTCCAACTGGAATATGCTAGAGTTTCCTCCTTTCCCATTCTCCAATCCTTGGTGAATCATATGTTCCATCTCTATGACAAGCAAGTATTCTCTATCCTTAAGGGCAGTTCCTAATTCAGGGGAGACCTGACCTTTCCTGGAACCACCTTAGGTCTGAGATCTGGTCCTGAGGATATTGATTTTTATCAATTCACTCCGCGGGAGAAAGATGAGGCTTTCTACTCCCGTAAAGATTTACACACTCGGAAACCCTGTACAGGGTCGCTATGGGTCAGACCCGACTCGACGGCACTTAACAACAACAACAATGGGTAAGCATATCGAGAAGAGCAAGTCACACATAATAAACAAATAAGTAATGAAGTGATAAGCACACATATTCATTTCTTTATTTATACTGAGAAATTGAACTGCTAAGAGGGCTAAAATGTTAGACTGGAAGTGCTTATTGTGTATTAAGAGAGAAGGCTTGATTTGAATAAAGTTATAAGGGGACCCAACCTAGAATCTTCAGAAATACTCCCCTCCGGACCGAACTGATACACTCTGGTATCCCTTGGCTGTCCTTTTTCTAGATTTCAGACACTTCTTTCTTTAGGTAGAACAAGTATGTTAGATGGATCAAAATGAATCTTACCAGATTATAGTTAATTACAGTTTTCATTTTCTCAAGGAAAATTTAAAAATACCACAAATGCATACCCAGCACATCAAACCCACAAATTCATACCCCTGATTGTCTCCAAGGGAGATTGTTAAAAGCTTTTTATTAAAAGCTCTTTTATTATGGCAACTCTCAAAAGTACATAAAGCTAGAGGAGGCGGTCTGAATCCCAGATGTTACCCAGCTTCAACGGGCACCAACATCTTATTGCTCTTTTAAAATGTATTCTACCCTGCTGGAAAGCACACACCTAATCCCTCCCTGCCACCAGAGTATTTTAAAACAAATCTTCAAGGCGGTTATTTAAAAATCTCATCTCCAAATTCAAATGCTGTACCCTATTTGGAATGAGCCCTGGTATCATAATGGCTGAACACTTGATTGTTGACAGAAAAGTTGGCAGTTCAAATCCACCCAGCTGCTCTGAAAGAGAGAGACCAGAGACCTGGCAATCTACTCCAGTGAATATTAAAGCTCAGAAAATCCTGTGGGGCAATTCTACTCTGTCACACTGGATTGCTAGGAGTTGAAATTGACTCCAAGGCAAAGACCACTATTTGGAATTTACTCTATGAACTGAGTGTAAGTGTTCTATTCTTCAAGTCCAAGGAAGCCTGGTAATGCCACGGTTATAGAACTCAACTGTTAACAAAAAGGTTGGCAGTTTGAATCCACTAACTGCTACATGGGAGAAAGATGAGGCAGGAATCTGCTTCTGTAAAGATTTATGGTCTTGGAAACACTAAGGAGCTGGGTTTCGAAGACTGGAACTCTTGGAATGTCCTATAGGTCACTATGAGTTGAAGTCAACTAAAGGGCAGTGGATATATGGTCACTATGAGTCAGAATCGGCTCAATGGCAAAAACACATAAAAATGGACATAATGTCTGCCTTGCCCACCAGACCAAGTGATTGTCAGATTGAAAACAGATAATGGATGTGAGGGTGTGTGCTTCTAAAAATGTGTTGCTTATCAAATTCTCAATAAAGAAGGAAAAGACCAAAAGACCTGTCAGAAGAGACTCTGAAACTTGCTCTCTAGCATAGACATGCTACAACAAATGAAGAAATGAGGAGGTAGAAGAACTAAACGGAAAATTTGAAGGACAGTTCCAGAAGACAAAGTCAAATATGATAATGAAATGTGCAAAGACCAAGAGTTAGAAAACCAAAAGGGAAGAACATGCTCAACATTCCTCAAGCTGAAAGAACTGAAGAAAAAAAATTCAACCTTAACTTGAATTACTGGAGGATTCTAAAGGCAAAATATTTAATGATACAAAAAGCATCAATAGAAGATGGAAGGAATACACAGAATTACTGTACCACAAAAGATGTGGTCCATGTGAAACCATTTCAAGAGATAGCATATGACCAAGAGCCAATGGTACTGAAGGCGTTGGCAAAGAACAAGGCTCCAGGAATTGATGGAATACAGATTGAAATAGTTCAATAAACTGATGCAGCGCTGGAGGTACTCACTCATTTATGCCAAGAAATTTGAAAGATAGCTACCTGGCCAACTGATTGGAAGAATCCATATTTGTGCCCATACCAATGAGAGATGACCAAACAGAATGTGGAAATCATTGGGCAATATCATATGCAAGTAAAATGTTGCTGAAGATGGCTGCAACAGTACATTGATAGGGAACTGCCAGAGGTTCAAGCTGGATTCAGATGAACATGTGGAATGAGGGATATCAATGCTGATGTCAGATGGATCTTGGCCCAAAGCAGAAAATACCACAAAGATATTACCTGTGCTTTGTTGATTATGCAAAGGCTTTTAACTGTGTGGATCATGACAAGCTATGGACAACATAGTGGATCCTCATAATTTGAGAAGCTGAATTTTATGAAGAAAAATGTGGCATCAGAATTGGAGGAAGGCTCATTAACAACTAGAGATATGCAGATGATACAACCTTGTTTGCTGAAAGCAAAGAGGACTTAAAATACTTACTGATGAAGATCAAAGACCACAGCCTTCAGTATGGGTTGCACCTCAATGTAAAGAAGGAAAGGACCAAAATACAGCAAAAGAAAGCAAAAATCCTCACAACTGGATGAATAAATACACATCATGATAAATGGAGAAAAGATTGAAGTTGTCAAAGGCTTCATTTTGCTTGGATCCACCACCAAAACTCATGGAAGTAGCAATCAAGAAATCAAATAATATATTGCATTAGGCAAATCTATGGCATAAGACTTCTTTAAAGTGTTGAAGAACTAAGATGTCAGTTGGAGGACTAAGGTGCACTTGACCCCAAACCATGGTACTTTCAATAGCCTCATATACCTGTGAAAGTTGGAAAATAAATTAAGAAGACTATGGAAGAATTGACGCATTTGAGTTATGGTATTGCAGGAGAATATTAAAAATACCATGGACTGCAAAAAGAACAAACAAATCTGTGTTGGAAGATGTACAACCAGAATGCTCTTTAAAAACCAGAATAGCCAGACTCCATCTCTCAGAATTCAGACATACTATCAGAAGGGACTGGTCCCTGGAGAAGGACATCATTCATGCTTGGTAAACTGGAGAGTCAGCAAAAAAGAAGAAAATCCCAACAAAATGGATTAACACAGTGGCAGCAGCAATGGGCTCAAGCTTGAAAGTGATTGTGAGGTTGGCACAGGACTGGGCAGTGCTTCATTCTGTTGTGCATAAGGTTGCTATGAGTCAGACCTGACTCAAAGCCACCTAACAACAACAACATCATCAAATTCTCTTAGAGGAGCTTTTCAAAATCAAACACTCTTCAAGATTAATTGAAATATTTGTCTAGGGGCAGGGCCCAGACATTGTATATTTTGAAAGCATCCCAGGCTATTTGTTTTTGGCTTCCAGAAGTCACTGCTGGAAGGTATTTGGCTAGTTAGTGTTAGACAGACTTGCAGAATTGCAGATGCAGAGGGTAAGGCAGGGTCCACTATGACTTTGGGGCTGAAAAGGCATCCATTGAGAGGGAGGGGTGGCTTCACCTGACTTTGGGAGTGATACTGCTTTCAGCCCTAATGGAATGGTGGGGTATCGAAGTGAAAGGCAGAGGAAGGAGAAGGGATGGGGCCAAGGATGGAGGCAGTGGTCCCTCTGGGATTGTGCATCCCTAAATCTCTTGATAGGAGCTCTGGTAGCGCAGTGGTTATGAATCGGGCTGCCATCCACAAGGTCAGCAGTTCGAAACTACCAGCTGCTCTGCGGGAGAAAGATGAGGCCTTCTGCTCCCGTAAAGATTTACAGCCTCAGAAACCCTGTTCAGGGTTGCTATGGGTTGGAACCGACTCGATGGCACTTAACAACAGCAACTCTCTTGATGATCTGGTTCAGATCATGGGCGATTTGTCTATGGAGAAAGGAGGGAGAATAGCAGGCAACTGAAAGGATGGTAGTCAAGACCTTGCCTGACTTTCAGACAGTATCTTTGTGTGTGCACAGTTTCTTTTGCTCTTTCCCTCTCTTTTCCCTGGTAATGTTAGACTTTGTGAGCCATGTGCTCCTGAAAAGCAACCACAGTAAACAAATCTCTTCATTCTTTTATTTTTCCCCTCAACACTTTTATGTTCTCAGAGACAGCTAACTTCAAAGGACCTCTGTTCTAAAACACTCCTTCCTCAAAGCCTTAGATAAGACCCTTCTCAACCCTTCCTGATAATGGCTCCCTTGTTTACCTGCCAGTATAAAGCCTTCCATGCAGATGACCCACATTGGATTTCCAGACAATTCAATTCAGGTACTTCCACCACCTGACTGGCAGTGGAGGCTTGCATGTTGCTATGATGCTGAACTGGTTTCAGTGGAATTCCAGACTGAAACAGAGTAAGAAGAAAGGCCTGGTGACTTACTTCTGAAAACCAGCCACTAGATCACAATGATTTAATCTACAACTGCTCATGGGGAAGGCTCAGGACTGGGCAGTGTTTTTTGTTCCTTTGTGCTGATCAAATCATCATGAGTCAAGATTGACTCCACAGCAGCTAATAACAACAACAGCATCATAATACCCTAAATCCTCTTACTTAACTGTGAGACTTTCCTTTTTTAATGAACTTTTTCCCTTTTGCAAGCTTGTTGCTGTTGTTAAGTGCTGTCAAGTTGGTTCTGACTCATAGCAACCCTGTATAGGGTTTCTGAGGAGGGGCTGGTGGGTTTGAACCACCAACCTTGTGGTTAGCAGTCCAATGCTTGTCCTACAACATCACACCAATACTCCCTCTATTGCAATTGTTATTGTTGTTAAGTGCTGTTGAGTCACAGAGACCCTGTATAGGGTTTCCAAGAAGCGACTGGTGTGTTGAAACAACCAACCTTATGGTTAGCAGTACAGTGCTTATGCAAGAGCGCCACGCCAGGACTCATGTTGCAATGCTGCAATGTCAAGTCGGTTCTGACTCATGGTGATGGTGTGTAGTGGAGTTGGTTCCGACTCATAGCCACCCTACATAGGGTTTCCAAGGCTGTAAATCTTTACAGGAGCAGAAAGTTCATCTTTCTCCCAAGGTAGTTTTGAACTGCTGACCTTGAGGTTAGCAGCCCAATTCATAACCACTATGCTACCAGAGCGACCTTATATTGGGTTTCCAAGGAACAGTTTGTGGGTTTGAACTGCTGACCTTGTGGTTCACAACCCAGTGCTGATTCTACATTGCCATTGTTGTTGTTGTTAAGTGCCTTCGAGTCGGTACATTGCCATAGCCACAATAAAATCATCTGGTCAATTTTCTAGTGCATTTTGTCTTTCACACCCTTCTCCATTATTCCTCTTTTCTTCATCATAATGAATTTCACAGTGAGAGATCTGATGAAAAAGCCAATTGACAGAGCAATGCAATGGAAAGAATTTCCTTCAAAACAGTTAGAACTCCTTCTGCTGGGTGATGGGTTAAGGGGTGGGGTGTGGGGTTTGACATAGGACATGAGTAAGACCTGCTTCATGTGGCCTAGGAGCTCCAAGCTTGGGAAGACAGACACATGATCTGCTAATAGAGCCACATAATTCAAGGTGACACACATTATAATAGACATGATTTGAATCTGGTTGTGAAGGACTATGAGTACTATACTAAGGACCTTAGTTTGGATTCTATCGTATGGTAATTGGAACCTATGAATGATGGGAAAATCCTGAGAATAGATTCACTACAATTCCTAATGTCTTATGGTATATTGGTTTTGTGTAGAGTGCAGAAAAAATAAATGGCTCTGACAGCTTTAATGAAACAAAACATATTCATGTTTCTCTTATTAAATATGCTTATATTCAGGAAAGAAAGGAAGAATGAACTTTGGCTAAGGCTAGTGGGGAGACAAAAGTACAGATCTGACAAGTGCTGTATAAAAGATATGCATGGGGAACACTGAGAGCCCAAAAGAGGGCTACTTACTGCTGCCTGAAGGGAAGGCCTCCAGGAGGCAGTGGGTGGAGAAAGGGAGAGGGGAGATTTATAGGGTTTTGTATGTCAAGTTGAGGGGCTTGAATCTCTTCATCACAAATGATGATGAAATAATGGAGAAGGGTGTGAAAGTCAAGGACTCCATTAATAACAAAGTTGATGATGACATTGTGCTGAAGTACTTGGGCTTGGGTTACACAAAGATAATAAGTAGTAAGTACTCAACTGCTAGCCAGAAGTTTGGCGGTTTGAACCTACCCAAAGGTGCTTCAGAAGGTAGACTTGGCAGAATCTGCTCCTGAAAAATCACAGCCTTGACAACCCTAGGGAGCACAGTTCTACGCTGCACACAAAGGTTGTCATGAGTCGGGTTTGACTCAACGTCAACCGTAACAACAACATGCTAGGCACTACTTTAAGAGTTTACCTATATTGACTCATCTAACCCTGACACTAAGGAAATGGCTAGCTGGTTAGGTCATTTTGGTGTCCATATGAAGAAGGTAGCCAGAAGACCAATTAGGACATGTGTTATAATTCCTGAGAAAAATAAAAGAAGGGATGATACAAGAACAAGCAAGTTGTTCACTGGTGAGCCATCAAGGCAAGCAATCAAGTTCCTTCAGGACAAACTCCCCTATAAGACTGAAACTCAAAGGGAACACACTAACAGGCATATAAGCTTGCTGGCAACCACATTGATCTACTGTTGAGTGGAAGAGGGAGAAAGGCAGCAATGAAGATACAGGCTGAGTTCAACCACATTCCACAGACTCCTGTTGACCTAGACATGAAAGAGAGAAGAGGAAAGGCTGGTTAGTCCGAAGTGTGGTAACACCTGGGATTCCTGAGCCCATGGACAAGGACATAGCCACAGAGGGCTAGAGCTGAGAGTAAAGCATCCAGCTGAAGGGAGAGGGACATGAATGCCCAAACTTGCAGATAGAACCCATTTAACCTAGCTTTGATGGCTTAATGATTAGAATTCAACTAGAGGAAGATAAAAAAAAAATTTTTTTTGGATAAAGGAAACAAGTGTAAATTGCTACAATTTGATGAACTTAACCTATACTTATGGATATAGTAGCTCCAAATACCAACAGAGAGGGAAGGAGTCGTCACATCAAGGACCAATCCTATCCCCTCTGTTTACAGGGTTGATAGGGACAGGCAACTTAGCCATTGGCAACCTAAAATGAGGGGCGATACAGACATGAAGTGACTGGCTTACAAGTTTTTAAGAGGGAGTTTAGTTTCAGAGTGTTTGGGGCAAGGTAGAATTCCCACTGAATAGTTTTTATCTTGTCTAGACAGGTCTGGTGAAAAGAGATGGTGATAAGATCCTTATGGTTCAATAGTGAGTAATTTTTATCATGACTAAGTGCAACTGTCACAACTGTAAAGGTACAAGTTCTGTAACATAGAGTGGGAAGTAGTTAATCTTATAGTCCAGGAACAGAGGACCCTAGGACCATCAAGGTAGAAGAGCATGAGAGGAATTTGGGACCCTATCTAGAGAAGCAGCGACACCAGAGATGGAGGCAGAGATGATGCTATGGAGAGACAGAGCAGGCTAGCGTGCCTCATGGAAAGAGAAAGGCTGTGTGCTGGCGGCCAGGAAGCAGACTTGCAGAACGTGCCCTTTGGTTGTTTAAGTTATTATATATTCCCTAGTGTTTTGTGTACACTCCCCCCCCCCCAAACAAACAAACAAAAACAAAAAATAAATAACTGTAGTTAGTGAGGGGCGGGGAATCCAAACCTTCAATTTTTCCAGTGTGGAACCTCAGTGTCTTGGTGTACTACCTAGGTAAGGAATCACTTAATCTACTTAATGAAGTCCTCCAGCGCTTTCCATTCCTTCACTGACCCATGGAATTACTTAAAAGTGAGTTGTTTAATTTCCAAATATTTTGATTTTTTAAAAAGATTTTTTACGGTTACCGATTTCTAGTTTAATTCTACTCTGACTAAAGAACATCCTTTGTTCAAGCTTTCAGTTCTTTTAAATTTGTTGAGGTTTTTTTTATGACCCAGACTTGCTTCAAACTAACCTGTAAAGGTTTCATTTGCACTTGGAAAAGAACGTGTCTTGTGTTGTTGTTGATTGGCGTGTTTGATAAATGGCAGCAGGTCAGTATTGGTTGATAATGTTGTTCAACTCTTTTAAATTTTAGGCATTTCCCATCTACTTTAGTTGTGCATTGGTCGATTTCTCTTTTCGGTTCTGATGAAGTCCCACACAGTCAGGAGGGTACTGTGGCAGGAGGATTGAACGTTTGATTGTGTCTGTCAGAAACATTTTAGCTCTTTAAATTTACTCTGGAACGCAAACTAAATGAAAACCACTACATATCCCGGCACGCCTAGCACAAGACAAACGCAAATAAAAGACTCTGGGCATTCAGCTACGCCCTTAACCTGGGTTGGCAGGGCAACTGATACACAAGTTAACCAATCGGTGAGGTGATCACCTACGGAGGTGGGGATTCAACGAGAGCCACTTGGACGCAGGGCAGACGGTTTCGCCGGCCAATGGATTGGGCGACAAGGCGGGCTTTTGGTGAAGGGACGGCAGTGGGGAAGATGGCGGCCGGCTTGGGACCCTCTGGGTGCTGGCAGCGGTGGGGACATCATTTGTCTGCTCGGAATGGGTCCAAGATGTTGCTCCTGCTTCTTTTGTTGGGATCTGGGCAGGGGCCACGGCAAGTCGGGGCGGGTCAGACGTTCGAGTACTTGAAACGGGAGCATTCGCTGTCGAAGCCCTACCAGGGTGAGGCGCCCGGAGCGAGGTGGTCTTGTAGGGGAGGGTTCCGGGATCTACGCTCCTTGGTAGAGGCGGGAGCGGCAAAGGGCCCTGTGACCCTAAGGAACCTGCCCGCGGCGCTTGGGGGACCCACTCATGACGCGTTTGGGAACTCGGGGACTGCAGGGCAGAGCTCAGCCTCTGCTTGTCTGAGCGCTGGTAGTGTCCGGCAGGCTGAGCCGGTGCCCTCCGGCTGCTACCTGTGCAAGGCCAGCACACTGAGGAGGGAGCTCGGAGTTGGACAGGAATGTGCAACGGGGAGTGGTCTCCGGACAGAGCTGTGGATGTGCTAGAAATAAAGCAGGTGGCTGAGCTGGGGTGGAACTTGGACGCAAGTGAGAAAGGGTAACATTCTGTCCGGAACTCTGGTGATGAGAGAGAACGGTTAGTTTGCTCTGCTTAGGGTCCGTTGACCAGAAAATTTATACTTTTAGCTGTAAAGAGGATATTTAACTACAACGATCCCCAAATCAGTGCACATGGCTTAACACATCTGTATCCCCAGTAGGGTGGGGAGGGGGTGGGAATGACAGCAAACAAACTAACAAATCAACTCAAAGTGCAAGAAAGTATTAGGAAAGGTGAGCATCTATCTCTTAGCAGATGCACTTTGTGCTGGCTGGTTCCTTTGCTGATATTGTCGATTATACTGACACAACATTCTATTACGGGGTTTATGAAGGAGCGGGTATGTCACACTCGAAGAATTGTTTAAAGCAAGAATATGACTAAATGCTAGCGGCTTGAAGGGCAAGGTCTTTTTTGATAACATTGAGGAAATGTTTTTCTTTGCCTTGGTGCTAAAAGTTCACTCTCATAAAATGGGAAGAATGGATTAGAGCTATGATTACAGTGGCATGGATAAGTGAAAACAATCGCTTGAATGTGCTTTGGGTACTTCTGAAAAGGGCATTGTGAAACAAGGCTATAAAGATGATAAAGGTTTACCATGTATGAGCAGTGACAGATTGAAGGACATGAGAGGGGGCAAAAGTCATGCCTCCAGTTTTGGTGTCTTTCTGAAGGGACTGATGGTGAAGATCTGAACTGATCTACTTCCTCTCTATAGGTGTGGGCACGAGCAGTTCCTCACTGTGGAATCTGATGGGCAATGCTATGGTGATGACCCAGTATATTCGACTTACTCCAGATATGCAAAGTAAACAGGGTGCTCTGTGGAACCGGGTGGTAAGTCTTTCTCCCTTCTGGTAACTTAATAGTTCTAAAAAAAGGCCCAGTGATGGCATATTACCTTAATTTTACTCTCTCTCCACCCCCATGTTTTGTTTTCCATGTATATCAAGGATTTTTATTTCAGAGATTATAATGACCTTCATAACAAATCAGATACTTAGGGAAAGACTTTCTGTTGCCCTAATTAAACACCACGGAGTCCTGGGGTGGTGTTGTGGGTTAATGAGCTGGATCGCAAAGTTGGTTTGAACCATAAGGTCGGAGGTTCAAGCCCACCAGCTGCTCCTCGGAAACCTTGTATAGGGTTGCTATGGGTTGGAACTGACTCGACAGCACTTAACAACTAAATAACCAAAATAATTAAATTTGAATTCATTTTATGAAATGTCTTTAATTTCTGGTTTGGCCTTTTTTGGGAGTTAACAACTTCTTGGGGAATTAATAACTTAATTCATGTTTTAATTATGCTGCTTTGTAAGCTAGAAGACTACTCTTAAATGTAACCCAAACTCCATCCCAGTATCTCCCCCACACCCCAGCCTGCCCCTTGTTATTTCAGTTTTTAGAGTATAATTTTAAAATGATATTTTCATGTAAAAGCCACTCTGAGCCATTGGTCATCTTATTTGTCCTTTTCTGGACCTTTTCTAGCTACAGTGTCTTCCTTGAGGTATGGTGAGAAGTGAATGCAGTATTCCTGGTGTGATTGCACTGTTATTTTGTACAAGTGTAAGGTGATATTTTCTTTTTGGTTTTTCAGGGCTCTGCTTAAGTCTTTTAGGACAAATTGGCATCCTTTGCTGCTTTCTCCTGGGCTCTCTTAAGCTAAGGATTTATTTTTACATTGTTTTTCTCATTAGATGTAGCTAGTGAACCAGGAAAAAAAGACCGTTTCTTTTTCCTATTGTTTTTATGTGGCAGAGAATTCTAAAGGAGCAGAGGGGAAAGTGGTGGAGGTTTCGCCGAGCGCTCTTACAGTTGCTGGTGTGGAACTGTAGGATAAGCACTCGACTTCGAGGTCGGCTTGAACCACAAGATTGGTGATTCAAACCCACTAGCCACACCTCGGAAAGCCTATACAGGGTCACTCTGAGTCAGAACCGACTCAACGTCACACAGCAACTTGCAGGAGCTGGCCTCTTCACCTAGGCTCAAATGCTGAATTTGTTCTGGGACAGAGTGCAGGGCAGTGTGTTCTGGCAGATGAGGTAAAGGGCTGTCAGTTGAAAGACTTGATTCTGTATCCTCCTCTATTGTAGAGTCACCATGAGCTGACAGGTTATTTATCCTCAGTTTCCAGTTTCTCTGTCTGTCAAATGAACTTCAAAATACTTGTTCTACTTATCTACCAGGGTTGTTGTGAGAATAAAATAAGACAAAACAAGTGAAAAAGCTTTGTAAAGTTAGCATGGTTATAGAAATATGTGTTGTTAGATTGTTATATCAGATCTATTGTAAGAGTCCCTGGTGGGAGTCTTAGGGGTTATTAGGTGGTTATGTCCAAGGCTTGATACCTTGCTCTGTCTTGCTAACTGTCTGTTCCTAGTTCTTTTAGTGGTATATCAAGTCTGGGATCTCATTTTCTGATTCTTTGATTCCTGTATCCTTTGTTGTTTCCAGGTTATTGGAATGAAGTGCATTTGTTAGGACCGTGGTTCTTAAACTTAGCTATCTGGTGGAATCAATGCCTGGGTCCCAACTCCCAGAGATTCGGATTTAATTGGAATGGGGCATGTATTAGTTATTTAGTACTACTATAGATATTAAAATGGATGGTTTTTAACAAACACAGTTTTTTCCTCATAGTTTAGGAAGGCTTTCTCTCTGGAGGAAGGTCTTGTCTATTTTGAGCTTCCTCTCCTGTGTGATCTTCATGCGGCTTGGAATCTCTCCCCATTTTTACTTTCCTTTCTGTGCCTAACCTGTTTTTTTTAATGTTTTTTTGTGAATTATGTGATAGTTTACATGGGAGAACATTAGTTTTACACTCATCCTATTGTATATATCATTTCATTGCCATGGTTAACAATCCCCTCTATGCATCATCAACCAACCAAAGGGTATATACAAGCCTGCCCTCCGGTCATCAGCACACAGCCTCTCTCCCTCTCTGGGTCTAAACTCCCCAGCTGCTCCATTTCTCCATGTCATCGTCTCTGTCTCCATCTCTGGTGTTATTGCTTCTCTGGGTAGGGTCCCGTTCTCCGCTCTTCTCTCTTGATGGTCCCAGGGACCTCCGCTCCTAGACTGCAAAGTTAATCACTCCCCTCCTTACTACAAAATGTCTACCTTTACATTTCCAACCCTCACAATCAGTTCTGATAATTATTATTCACTACTGTATCACAAAGGAGCTCTGGTAGCGTAGTGGTACTAATCGGGCTGCGAGCCGCAAGGTCAGCAGTTCGAAACTACCAGCTGTTCCGCGGGAGAAAGATGAGGCTTTCTGCTCCCGTAAAGATTTACAGCCTCGGAAACCCTGTACAGGGTCGCTATGAGTCGGAACCGACTCCACGGCACATAACAACAACAACTGTATCACAAGAGACCTATCTGCATTTCCTTTCATCAGCCTGGCCTAGACAGATTGGATACTACTCAGTGGAGATTCTACCGTGCTCCATGCCCTCTGGATCTAGGTTCCCTCTTGAATGCTTGTAAGCCAGTCACTTCTTGCCTTTGTTGCCCCCCACTTTGGGTAGCCAATGTCCAAGTTGCCCATCCCTGTCTACTGTGTGTATGGAGGGGGTGTGAATGATCCCCACTGTAAAGATTTGTTCCCTCTTTTGAGCTACTGCATCCATAGGTGTAGGTCAAGTTCATCAAATTGTATCAGATTACTCTTTTTTTTCTCTTCTTTCTTCTTCTAGTTGAGCTCTGATCATCCAGTCATTGAAGTCAGGTCAAGTGGGTATTATCTGCAAGTGTGGATGTTCTTGTGCATATGCCCTCTCTTCTTATCAGTTGGATGCTTCACTCGCCACTCTAGTCCTCTGTGGCTATGTCACAGACTCTGGGCTCAAGAGTCCCCAGGTCTTGCCACACTGCTGGCCAACCAGGCCTCCATCAGGGTTCACAGGAGTCTATTGAGCATTATAGGGGTTAGCTCACTGCTTCATTGCTGTTTTTCCCTCACTTCCCCTTATCGGTGATGAACGTGGTCATCAATCAGAGCGTGTATTCCCACTAACCTGTTCTTTTTATGTCTCAAAAAATATTGACTCAATATACACCCTACACTTAAACACCCATTCCTCACTTATCGGTTATCTTATTATCTGACAGTAGAAAAAACTCTACTCTTAAGTATTCTGTGCATTAACAATGTATATGTGGCTGTAACAAATGGTGAGGTACGGTATGAAGCTGTGATGGGTAAGTTTATGTGTCAGCTTGGCTGAGCCATGGTTCGCAGTAGTTTGGCAGTTGTGTAATGATGTAGTCATTCTCCACTGTGTGATCTGATGTGGTCCTTCTCCATTTTCACATAACACCAATTTTCACATAAAGACTCGGTCTTTGGAACCCAACCATGTGAGTGAGGAGTGGGTGTACTCCCTTATTAACATAATAAAACCATTTCCTAATGAGACTATAGCCACAGGTGTAGGGGTTAGGATTTATAACACATATTTTGGGGGGACATAATTAAGTCCATGATAGGGTGCAACTCAGGTAATGGGAATTTTAAATGCTCTCAGATGATTCTAACATGCTGCAGTTTCAGAACCATAGTTAGACGTTGTTGTTAGGTGCCATCAAGTCGGTACTGACTCATAATGACCTTACGTACAACAGAAGGAAACACAGCCCGGTCCTGGGCCAACCTCACAATTGTTGCTACTTCTGAGCCTATCGTTGCTGCCATTGTGTCCGTCCATCTCACTGGGGGTCTTCCTCTTTTTCTCCAACCCTTTACCAAGCATGATATCCTTCGCCAGTGACTGGTCCCTCCTAACAATATGTCCAAAGTACGAGAGATAACGTCTGGCCATCCTGGCTTCCAAAGAGTATTATGGCTGTACTTCTTCCAACACAGATTTGTTTGTTCTTTTGGCAGTCCATGGCACTTTTAGTGTTCTGCAACACTGTAATTTCAGTGCACCAATTCTATGGTCTTCTCTATTCTGGTAGACATAGTCATCAGCAACACTGTAGCGCATTTGAAGCCAAGAATAAATGGCAGACTCCTCTTGGCTCAGTGTGAACATTGGCCCTGCCCTTTTCCCAGGGACATAATACCTACCCACTGGCTGTGGGGCAGCTTCCTGCCACTGAATTTCACTCTTGTTCTGAAATCTAAATGAAACAACAGACAGATGAGAATCTAAAACAACAAGAAAGATTCTGGGCTCATCCGAGTAGGGTAAGTGATTGCATATTTCAGGCTTCCTTGCTGAATGTAGAAAAGTACCCCCACCCCCTTTCATTTTGACTGTGTTCTCCTAATACCAACACTTTTGGAGAAGTATCCCAGAAAAGCAAAAACTGAAAATTATCTAGCGATATATTGCTCAAGATATTTGGAGAGCCTCTGGCTGAACCCATCTGGCTTACCAGCTTCTCCTTCTCTCCTGTCTTCACTGTGAACTGCTGTAACCAGGAGCCTCACTAAGCCTAATACCACTCTGCTTTTTCCCTGAAACAATTTAGAGCACTGAACTATCCACTTGCCTCCTCTTCTCTTTTTCTAGGGTTTTAATTTTTTAATATAATTCACAAAACAAAAAACAGACTGGTGTCTGATGAGAACCTACTACTTCTTTCATGTTTCCCATCAGAGGCTGTTCCCATGGTGGGGATAGTGTTCTCTGGTACATTTGTGCTTCTTGGCCAAGGGCTTGAGGGCTTGTAACTTACACCACCTCTTACGAACTCTGGCTGCCCCTCAATTGACAGAGGGCCAAGTCTAGCTAATTAGAATTGTTTAAGCTTTGTTCATTATAAAAGACTAAGAAAAGCTAAGTCATTATGCAAAGGTTTCCAGGAATAATAAGCAGGTGCTATGTTGTTGTTGTTACTAAGCGCCTTGAAGTCAATTCCGGCTGATAACAATCCTGTATAGGGTATCTGAAGCTGCTTCTTGAAAACCCTATGCAGGATCCTTTTGTGTGGGAGTTGATTAGAAGGTACCAAACAAAAGCAACATGGTGGTGGTGGTTATGTGTGGTAGAGTCGGTTCTGACTCATAGCGACCCTGTATAGGATTTCTGAGGCTGTAAATCTTTGTGGGAGCAGAAAGCCTCATCTTTCTCCCACAGAACCGCTGGTTATTTTGAACTACTGACAGTGAGATTAGCAGCCTGACTCGTAACCACTACGCTACCAGAGCTCCTAATAACAACGTTGTTGTTACGTGCTGTCGAGTTGGTTCCGACTCATAGCAATCATGTATAAGGTTTCTGAGGAGCAGCTGGTGAACTTGAACCTTGCGATTCAAACCAACCTTGCAGTACAGCGCATTATTAACTCACAGCGCCACACCAGAACTCCACTAACAACACAGCAGCTACTAATTATTCCTGGAAACCTTTGCATAATGACCTAGCTTTTCTTAGTCTTTGTAATAAATGAGGCATTGACCTTGAAATCCAAGCTTTTTAGAGTCTTTCTGTTAATGAGGGTTGATGCTAAGTTTAACGTGAATATTAATTTAGCTACCTATAAGCACTGAGGAGTTCTGGTGTAGCACTGTAAGAGAAAGCACTGGATGGCAAGGTCGGTTTGAACTACAGGGTTGGTGGTTTGAGCTCACCAGCCGCTCCTTAGAAACCCTATACAGGGTTACTGTGATTTGGAATGGACTTTAAGGCACTTAACAACAACAACAACAACAATAAATACTGGACTGCTAACTACAAAGTTGGCGGTTCAAATCCCCCAGCTGCTCCTTGGAAACCCTGTACAGGGTCGCTATAAGAACCAGCTACAACATGCTATCTCTGTACAGACTGATATATTTAGCTGGGTGACTACAGAATAACAGTAATCTAATTTAGCATTGTTGTTGTTGTTAAGCGCCGTCGAGTCGGTTCCGACCTATAGCGACCCTGTATAGGGTTTCCGAGGAGCAGCCCGTGAGGTTGAACCGCTGACCTTGCAGTTCAAATGGCTTTGCAGTCTGACACATTAACCCACAGCGCCACACCAGAACTCCTAACTTACCATACATCTGCCTTTTTCAACTTGGGCATGCTATACTGTTTCTCTGTTGGGAGATGTTAAAGATAACTGGGAAGTCAATTCACTTTGCACAGTAAACCTCTCTCATACGGTTAAGTGGTTCACTCTATTTAATTTTACTTAGCCAGTCTTAGATTGTGGTTCTAACCCTTAGCCTGGGCTTAAGTGCATTTATGTTTTCCAAGTTTGTAGATTGCTGATGGGAGCTTTTGGGGTTTAGCAGTTCATTCTGTTCACTGATTCCAATGTCTTTTTTTTTTTTTTTTATTACAGCCATGTTTCTTGAGAGACTGGGAGTTGCAGGTGCACTTCAAAATCCATGGTCAAGGGAAGAAGAACCTGCATGGTGATGGCTTGGCAATCTGGTACACAAAGGATCGGATGCAGCCAGGTAGTGGGACCCCGGGTTACTCTTGTGCGTGGGTATGACGGCCTGCTTTTTTATGTGCCCTCTTTTTGAGAAGGGTACTTCTCCACCATGCCAGCAACTTCCCCTTCCTGCTCCCTTGCTGCGTGTAGATGAAGACTGGCCTGTCTAGGTCCCAGAATGGGGTCTTGAGTCCTCACAAGCAGGTAAGCTTAACTCATCCTGGAGAGGTTTCTTGCTTGTTAATTCTTTCCAGATGTCCCTGTGAAACACCTGGCCTCTTAGCTGGCTGAAAATATTCTCTCTCTGGAACACCGAGGGTTGAGGGAGTGGATTTCTTCTGGGCATGTGCAGTGCAAGATTTCAGCACTGCTGAGTCAAAAACCTCGCAATCCATTTTCTTTTGTTGTGCTGGAGCCATGGTTAAGTTGGTAGCGGGTTCAGCCTGATGTGACCTGATCTCTTTTGCAACAAGAAGTAGACCTTGGGAATTCAGTTCTCTCTTGGGGGCCAAGTCTTAACCAAGTGTTTGTGAAACAAAATTCTGTAGGGGCACCTTAGCAACCAGTTTGGATTAAGGAACTGCTATGGCACTAACCAAGGTTGCAGTGGCATTCTCTCCCTCACCTTCAATAACAAACAACTACAGATATTTTACTGGTTGCTGGTTACAGGCCATGCACTTTTCTGGGTGCTTTTACATATATTTTCTCATCTTAAGAGAGGCCCGGGAGTCATTTGAATTGTGCTTTTTTCTCCGTCATGGTGATATATTATTCCTTTATCAACTCTTGGCTTGATTTCATTGTTCATCATCTGTTCTCTCTCTCTAGGGCCTGTGTTTGGAAACATGGACAAATTTGTGGGGCTGGGAGTATTTGTAGACACCTACCCCAATGAGGAGAAGCAGCAAGAGGTAATGCAAGTGTCAGCGCCTAGGTTAGCTGCTCTGACAGCATAGTCTTTACCTCAGGCGTGTTGTCCTGGAGGGAACAGAGGGGACAGAAAAGTGAGGGGTTTGGTCCCATTGTCTTCATCTATTGAACTTCAAAAGATAATGTCCTTGTCGGTGCTTTTTCTAGGGAGAACTGTTTGTGAGTGCACAGTCCTTTGTGAATAGCGTTCATGAATGTGGCTTTTCTTTCGCGTGAACAGTGAGCTTGAGCAGTAGCTGCTTGACTGGTTGGTGATCTGGGTACGTGGCCAGCACCAGAGCAAGCTGAGTGTCTATAGCTGAGCTGGCCCCTGACTTCCAATAGATCACAGCTGTGCTTTCTTCTGCTTGCTCACCCTCTCCAGCATCCTTTTCTTCTTCCTTTTCTTGGAAATTGGTAAAATCCCAGCAATTCATTAAAACAGTATCTGGATATTTGTAGAGACTTCTTATTAGCTGTCCTTTTGGATTCTTTCGGAGTGCCTAGGTGGTGCAGTTAATGCGTTCAGCTGCTAACATAAAGGTTAGGAGTTTATGTCCACCCAGAGGTGCCTCAATAGAAAGACCTGGTGATTGTCTGGAAAATCAGCATTGAAAACCTGTGGAGCACATTTCTACTCTGATGTGAATAGGGTTGCTGTGAATTAGAGTTGACTTTATGACAACTGTTTATAGGATTCTTTAGCATTTTCTCTGTCCTATTCAGTCCAGAGAATATGATACTACCACCAGGTGGTGGGAAAATGATTATAATAGGCTAGGTGGTTGTTAGTATCTTGTAGGTAAACAGTATTTAGCAGTGAAAGCAGGATTAGAAATAGAGACAGTTTACTTTAAATGTTCCCCCAAAAGTTTATTATGAAAAACTTCAAACTTGAGAAAAAAAGAAATTACAATAGTAGAGTGTGCCTTAGATACAACATCCAGATTCACTGGTTCTTAGCATTTTCCCCGAGCTTCACCTTAGAGGAGGCAGAAACTGAAACCTGAATTAAGAGACTGAACCCTATGCTGTCGGGTCAGTTTCAGAGTGGCTTACTGTATTTTCTTTCTGGGTCAGGTCCTGGGAATTAAACAGTAAGCAAGACGAATGTATGTGGTCCTTGCACTCATTCGCATTGATGTTTGAAAATTCATAAGGGGAAACTATGGGGTACTCTGAGGACATCGCAGGAGCATCTCATCCAGAGTGGGGTAGTGGCGAGGGTGGTGGTGGCTGGGGAAGGCTTCCTCCAGGAGACAGTATTTATGTTGAGATCTGCAGGATGAGGAGCTACCTGTTCCTATGCAGAGAGAAAAGCATGCTAAGTGTAAGATGAGGGAGGAGATAATGAAGGTGAAGGATCTAAAGGAGAATGGGAGGCAACTGAGGCTAGAAAGAAAAGCAAAGCAGGGCCAACAGTCCAGGGTTCATTATTCTCTTTGCATTCTTTAGTGTTAACACTGTTCCCTCTGGTGCACACTAGCAAGCTGTGTTTCCTTGGGTGGTTGGTGGCTTGGCTGTTTATACCAGCACCAGCACAATCTGAATGTATGTGACTCATCCTCACCATGCACATTTTGAGACCTGGTTCTGAAGGGTCATGTTCCTCTTAAGGAGTCTGGCTGTTTTGTAAGGGCGTAAGTATGTGAAAAGTTTTAAATGAAGGATGTGTCATAACTAGATTTTGAAGTCATGCTGAGGAAATTGTGGTTGTTAGAAACGCATCTGAATTTCTAGTGGCATGAGCTTTAGGGAACTAACTAGAGATTTAGACCTGGCTCTCTGGGACTAGAAACAAATTGTTCAATCTCTCTGAGCTTGTTTTGCCTTCAGATAATAGTGATTCTGATTTGAGAGAGCAGATCGGGGTTTATTTTAATATGGGGAGTACCCATAGATGTTAATAAAAAAAATAGTTTCAGATGTTAAAAATGGGGGCTGCTTTGTTGGTTCTCAAGTCCAACTGCACATTGGAATTAACTGGAGATCTTTAAAAAATATTGATGACTCCCTGATACTCTGATTTAGTCAGTCTATGGTGTAGTCTAGTCACCTTACTGTTTTCTTTTTTTGAGAAACATAAACTTTTATATTTATTGTCAATTGATTTTATTTTTCTGAACATCTTATTGTGCTTGAAATGAAAGTTTACATAGCACATTGCTTTTCTGCTTAATAGTTCATACACAGATTATTCCATGACATTGTGGCGTTCCCTATAATATGTCAGCACTCCCCATTTTTACCCTGGGCTCCCTGTTTCCATTTGTTTTGTTCCCCTGCCCTTCCTTACCTTCTCATCCTTGCTTTTGGGTAGGTGTTGCCCTTTCTGGTCTCTTATAATTGATTGTTGTAAGGAGCACATTCCTCCTGGGTGGTTGTTATTTTATAGGTCAGTCTGGCCTAAAGGTGGTGTTTGGCAGTGGTGTAACCTTCCTTATTAAATTCATGTGTATAGAAGTTCACATGTACAACCAACATTGAGAACCCATGTTTCAGTGGTTCAAATTAACCAGCTGTGCTCCCTGGGAGGAATATGAGGCATTCTGCTTCCGTGAAGATTTATAGTCTTAGAAACTCCACGGGGCAGATCTAGTCTATTTATGGGCTTGCTATGAATCGGAATTGACTCAACAGGCATGGATGGCTTTGCTTTTCTGGTTATTGGTTAGGTACTTTACCTATATTGTCTTTATCCTCATCAAAACTCCTTAAAATCTTTTTTTTAAATTTTTTTAATTTATGAGTAAGCAGTTGTGGTGCTGTTGGATAAGCACTAGATTGCTAACCACAAGGTCGGAGGTTCAAACCCACCAGCTGCTCCTCAGAAATCCTATAGAGTCGTTGAGTTGGAACCAACTTGGTGGCACTTAACAATAACGACAGAGTTTTGAAGACAGTAAGCATCTTGCTCAAAGTCACAGGTAGTGTAAGGTGGAGCCGATTTTGAACCCAGGTATACCCCATTCCAGTGGTTGTGCTTTTATACTATGATGCTCTACCTGCCCCCATTCCATTTTCTTTGTCAGGTTGACGTCTTCCTGGAAAATGGAGACAATATCTTTATATGTCCCCCTATATCATTTCTGTTCTTGGAGCTTATATTCAGTGCAGAGAGTATGGGATGTATACTCCTTTCTAAAACTCCCAAACCTGAAACTATCTTAGCCGGTAACATCAGACATGTTTTGTCAGTGAGATAGTTTACTCTGATATCAGACACTGGCATTTCTTACATGTATTGCTATAGGGTAGATATTGTTATTGTCCCTTCTTGACAGGTCAGAAAACTAACATACAGAAAGGATTAAAAATGTGTCAATGTCACACAGGTCATGGGTCTGACTCCGCAGTGTGGTCTTATTGTTTTGAGCATATAAGAAGGTGACAAATACTATACCTTTTGAAAACTTGCAAATGCAAGTGTTGTGTGTGTGTGAAAGATGTACTGTACAAGGAAGACAAGGAGCAGACAGGAAAGTGTGCAGAGCAATTCCTCAAATATTTCAAGGTATATATAAAATCTTTTCTTCTCTTTTCTCCTGTTTCCTTAACACCAGAGTATACAAGATTTTGTTGCTCAACTTATTTCCTACCACAGTTGCTCACAAGGAGATACAGGGAAAATAATAGCAACCTATAATTCAAAGCCGTTTGAACTGCAAGGTCAGTGGTTCAAGCTCACCAGTCACTCCTTGGAAACCCTGTATAGGGTTGCTATGGGTTGGAACCGACTCAACGGCACTTAACAACAACAGCAACATAATTCATCTAAGTAGGACAGGGGTGGGGAACCTTTTTTGCTGCCAAAATTTATAACATCATTGTGGGCTGTACAAAATTATCAAGTTAAAAATTAGTCTGCTATACTTGGTCAGACATTTAATTAACTCACCCCTAATGTGATGGCTGGAACTGTGGTTGCCTTGACAGGGCCAGACAAATGATTTTGTGGGTCTTATGTGGCCCGCGGCCTGACTTTCTCCAGCCCTGAAGTAGGAGATGAGGAAATTCAGTAGATAAGCTGAGTTTAAACTTGGTTCTTTAAGACCATACCAAATTACTCAAAGTCACGTATCATCCTGTCAGCAATACAGAAATTGTTTAGGTGAGTAAATCTAGAGCTTCAGTAATTGGGTGTGCCATTGTAAGGTTGCCAGGTCGCTTGTAGATTAAAATGGTAATTAGAAAAGAAATGGAAAATCTGAATAGATCTAGAACAAGCAAAGAAATTGAATTTACAAGACTACCCACAAAGAAAAGCCTAGGGTCCAGGTTGCTTCACTGGTGAATTCTACCATTTGGAGTAGAATTAATACCAAGTTCTTTTCCACCTCTTTCAAAAAATGGAAGAGATGGGATTAACCATTTCATTCTATGAGGCCGGTATCCTGATAATCAAGCCAGAGACCTCACAAAAAAAGAAAGCTACAGACCACTATGGTTGATGAATATTGTTATAAATTTTTCAACAAAAGATTAGCAAGCCAAATCCAGCAATGTATAAAAATTATTTTCTACCGTGATCAAGAATACAACTTTGTTTGAAAATCCAAAAATCAATGTAGTATTCCATATCAACAGAATAAAAGACAAAGCCAATAGACACAGAAAAATCATTTGACAAAATCAACACCTTTATGATGAAAACACTCAACAAATTAGGAATAGAACTGAAGTTCCTCAATCTGATAAAGGAGATCTATGGAAAACACACAGTTAACATTATGTTTAATGATCAAAGACTAAGTGCTTTTCCTCTATATGAGCAGGAATAAGAGGAGGATACCTGGTTTTGCAATTTTTATTTACTATTGTCCTGGAAGTTCTAACTTGGGCAGTTAAGCAATAAAATGAAATAAAAGTCATCCAGATTGGGGGGAAAAATTATTTGCAGATAACATGATCTTGTATGTAGAAAATCTGAAAAGAATTCCCTGAAACTTACTAGAATTAATAAATAAAAGGTTGAAGGATAAAAGCACAGTGCACAAAAACCAATTGTAATTTTATTCACTCATAGTGAACAGTCCAAAGTGAATTAAGAAAATATCATTCATACTATCATCAAAAGCATAAAATACTTACAAATAAATTTAGCAAAGTAAGTTCAGAATTCATGCTTTGAAAACTACAAAACATTGTTGGAAGGAATTTAAAAAGAATCTAAACACATGGAAAGACATGAATGTCCATATATAGGCTGACTTAATATTGTCAAAATAGCAATATTCCTCAAATTGAACTATTGATTTGATGCAGTTCCTGTCAAGAGCCTGCAAAAATGAGCATGCATTCTAAAATTCAAAGGGAAATGCAAGGGACTTGTTTGGTTCTTGCCAAAAGAATCTTGAAAAATAAGAACAAAATGAAGGACTCACACTCAAAATTACATAGTAATCAAAAACAATGTAGTACTTGCATAATGATAGACTTCTGAGTATAGATCAGGGGATTAGAATCGGTGTGCAGAAATAAAGCCTAATAGTTATAGTCAGTTGATTTTTGACAAGGGTGTCAAGATAATACACTGGGGAAAGAACAGCCTTTTTAACAAATGGCACTAGAACAATTGGATATGAACATGCAAAAGAATGACATTGGACCCCTCTCCCCCCATCTCGTACCACATAAAAAATTAATTGAGGAAAACAGGTGTAATTCTTCATGACCTTGGATTAGGTGATGAGCCCGTAGGTATGACACCAAAACCATAAGCAATGAAAGAAAAAATAGCTAAATTGAACATCAAAATTAAAGACATTTGTTTTTCAAAGAATTTCATCAAGAAAGTGAAGAGATCACCATGGAATGGGTGAAAACAGGCAAATTTTAATATGGGAAAGACTTGTATCTAGTATATATAAAGAACTATTACAACTCAATAACGAGAGAACCCAATTTTTAAAAATGGCAAAGGATCTGAATAGATACTTCTCCAAAGAAGATATGCAAATGGCCAATAAGCACACGAAAGATGCACAACATCATTAGCCATGATAGTAATGGAATTAAAAACCACAAAGAGATGCCATTTAACAATCACTAAGAGGCTGAAAGAAGCCCTGGCAACATTGTGGCTTATGAGTTGTGCTGCTAACCACAAGGTCAGTTTTAATCTACCTGCTGCTCCATGGGAGAAAGATGAGGTTTTGTGCTCTCATTAAGAGTTACAACCTCTGTAATCCTATACAGGGTCACTATGAGTTAGGACCTATTTGAAGGCACACAACCACCAACTACCACCACCAAGATGGTGAAATTAAAACGAAAGATGATGCTACTGAGGTGGTGATAAAGTTGAAACCCTTGTACGCTGCTGGTAAGAATGTAAAATGCTACAGCTGCTTTGGAAAACAGTTTGGCATTTCTTCAAATGGTTAAAAGTTACCATATATGGAACCAGCAGTTCCACTCAGGTGTGTATACCCAAGAGGATGACAACATACGTCCACACAAAAACCTTTACATGAAGAGGATCATTATTCATAATTCATTATTCATAAGTAAAAGGTGGTTACAAAAGACCATATATTGTATGATTCTGTGTTCATGAAATATCCAGAATACACAAATGTGTAGAGAAAGTAGAAAGTAAGTAAGATGGTAGTATCAGGAGCCTGAGGAATTGGGGTAGGGAGCTGGGAACTGAAAAGTGGAGAGGGCTGAGGAGAATGGAGAGTGACTGCTAATGAGCACAGAGTTTCTAGTTGAGGTAATAAAAACGTTTTAAAGTCAATTGTAATGTTTCCATCAATGTATCAAAATCAGTCTTTAAATGGACAAATTGTGTGGTATGAGTCTTAAGCTATTGTAAAAAAGAAAAAAATGATGACTAGAACTTGATCTGATCATGTTTTTCTTGATACTATGAAGTTTGAATTGCAAGTTCAAAACCACCAGCTGATCCTCGGAAATACTACTATATAGGGTCGCTGTGAGTTGGTACCAACTCGAAGACATTTTAACAATAACAATGAAGTCATCAGCAGATGGTCATCAGTTTCTCATGTGAACCCAGATATTTCTGAAAAATTATAGGGAATTCAGTAGCAACATTGGGAGTTACTGAATGTCTTTTCTCAATTGAAATAAAAAGTTTAGTGATACAATGCTTTCTTGGAATGAGAGCACATGTATGTACTCCTTTGCAGACGAGGCCCTTGTTCTTCTTTGTGAGATGTTTGTGCCTCTGCTCATGGAGATAGAAATAGCTAGTGGAGAGAACAACTCTGCTCCTTCCAGATCAAGCCAGCTTGAAAGTCTTGTTGAATCATTCCCTTTTGTTTTGTGTTGTTTTGGTTTTCCTCCTTTGAAATTGGAAGACAATTGCTAATGCTGTGCCATCCAGTTAAAAAACATTCCTTCAAGTCTTATATAGATGAAAACCCTGATCCCGCTTGATCTCGTAACTCTTGGCAGAGAACATCTGTACATTATTAAAGCAACTCCATGACCTCTTAGGGAGTGTGGTGGCTCTGTAGGATAAGCATTGGGCTGTGAATCACAAGGCTGGTGGTTTTAGCCCACCAGCCTCTCTGCAGGAGAAAGATGAGGCCTTCTGCTTCTACAAAGATTTACAGCTTTGAAAACCCTATGCAGGGTCGCTACAAGTTGGAACAGACTCCACAGCACTTAACAACAATGACTTCTTCTCTTGTTAGAACTTGGATATAATTTAGAGTTGCTGTATTTTCAGGCTTAGGTGGGGCAGATTTGCTAAGAGAGACTCCATTGTAAGCCAGGCCTATAGGGTATTGGCAAGCTGATGAGGTGGAGTTTAATTGGTGAGAACTAGTTTTTGAGAGAAGTATGGAAAACAGGGCTTTCTACTAGAAGGATGGCAAGGAGGAGATGGTGTTTCTTCTTTGGCGGTGGTGATGGTGATGTGAAAAAGGGAGAGAGGAAGGAGAAGCAAAGCAGGTGCTCCAGAGCACACTTTGTTTTGTATTAGATATTTGCCTCTTTTGGGATCAGGACCCTTTTGAGAATCTGATGAAAATGATGGACCTACAGAAAGATGTACTTACACAGGAGTTTTACATGGAATTTTAGGAAGTTCATGGACTCCTCAGTGTAGAATTGTGGTCAAGAGCCCCTGTTCTATAGAGATGATAGATTTTGTCATTATCAAGACATATTCACATATCAAAATGATGGACAGGAGTGAAATTAAGACATAACACATTAGGATGTTTGCAATATCTCTAAATTTAAGTTTCTTAATTTGGATTTTGTAGTACTTTTTCTTGAAGTCTTCAGATTATGTGATTTATATCTATTCTAGTGGAGTTACAACAAAAATAAATGGAACTTAAATTATTCCTTGAGTTTTTTAAGGTCTATATCATAGAAGTGTTCATGTGTGTGAAGGTTCTCCAAGCTGTCAACTAGCCTGGATGTTCCACTTTCCCCTGTCCTCCTGTTAAGCCATGAGACATAGGGATGGAATCAGTAGTATAGGTTTGGTGCTTACTAAACAGGGACCTTCTCATGCTACCTAATAATATAGTGAGAATCTTGCTGATGTTATTAGTCACCCTTATTAGAATGGGTATTGTACCCATTCACCTCGTTATCCAGCTTCCTGCATAAAAGGTTTAGCTGGACGAAAGGGTTAGGTCTCAACTACTTATAATGTTTAGAAGTCTGAAAAGTACATAAAGCATGTTTAATGATCCAAAGGACTTATCACCAGATGGAGGCATAAAGGGAGGTATTATAGAAAAGGGATTTGTCTTCATTCTTCATTTTATATAAAAGCTGTTCATGTTCATAGAAAAATCACGAAGGGCTGAGACAAAAACTATACAGACATCTTTTTAAAAAACAAAAACATTGCATCAGGTTGTACATAATTGTTTTTCAGCTCGGCAAACTGAAAGGATAATACTGGACTCATACTGTCTTTTATTTTTTATTTTGCTGAAGTTTCAAACTTACAGATACGTGTGAGAATACCACAAAGAATACGTGGATGCCTCTGACTCATTTTCCCTAAAACGTTAACATTTTACTCATTTGCCTTGCCCTTTTCCCTTGTGTGTGAGTGTTCATGCTTGTGTGTATATTCCTTTCTGAGCTGTTTAAGAATAAATTGCCTTCATGATGCCCTCTTACTCCTAAATACGTCAATATATATGTATATTTGGAAAATAGGAGTTCTTTTACATACTCAAACCAAACTCATTGCCATCACGTCGTTTCAGACTCATAGCGACCGACCCATGGGTTTCTAAGGCTATAAATCTATATGGGAGCAGAAAGTCGCATCTTTCTCCCATGGAGCTGTTGTCGTATTTAAACTGCTGACCTTGCACTTAGCAGTCCAGTGCTTATCTTACAGTGCCACTAAGGCGCCTTTCTTTTTTACATAGCTACAGCATACTGATCAAAATTAGGAACTAAATTAATATCAATAACAATTAATCTACAGGTCTTATGCAGATTTCTCCAGTTGTCCTAATGATGATGCCTTTTACAGCAAAAGGGAATCCCGGATCTTATGTTATATTTCAGTTGTGTTTCTCTTCTTATTTCTTTGTGCTTCAGGATACATACTGTTAGAAACATGAATCATTGATTTATTTAAAAGTTTTTAACAGTATATACTGGTGTCGCACTGTAGGACAAGCACTGGATTGCTAACCGCAAGGTTGGCAATTCAAGCCCATCAGCCACTCCTTGGGAACCCAATGAGGGTCTCTGTGAGTTGGAACCAAATGGACAGATGATCCTTAAGAACAACATACTAGATGTTTTCTCATGTTGATTTTAAGGCTCTTGAGCCAGACTGTTGTTAAGTACCATCGAGTCAGTTCTGACCCACAGCCACCCTATATAGGGTTTCCGAGGAGCATCTGGTGAGCTTGAACCACTGACCTTGCAGTTCAGCACATTAACCCAGTGCTACACCAAGACTATCTGGTTTCAAATCCTGGTTCCGCTACTTAATACTGGTGTTATTTTGGATGTTTTCTGATCTGTGAAATGTGTTAGTGTCTGTGATACTAATATTACCTTATAGCATTATAATGAGAATTAAATGAGTGTTGTTGTTAAGTGCTGTTGTTAAGTTCCAACTCTTAGCGACCTTGTAAAGCATTTCTGAGGAGTGACTGGTGGGTTTGAACCGCAGACCTTTTGTTTAGCACTTCAGTACTCATCTTACAGCGCCACACCAGTGCCTGGCACAGAGTAAGCTCTTAGTGTTAATATTAAATGGCATTTCCAAGGTGCATTTTGCAAACTTCTTGATAACAGTAGCTGTTTTAGCTCTGTTCTTCACTTCCTTGCCTCTCCCACCTTCATTTCTTCACATCTAGGTTCTAGATAGCAACTTACCAGCCCACTAGTTTACAGTGTGACTTGGATTAGATAACACTGCTTTAAAAGATTGGTTCCCAAATACTGTTCATAAACTTGTCTTGGTTGGCAACAGTTTTCACAGGCCCAACAATGGGAACAAAGAAAGAGACCTTTTTCGTAAGTGCTAAATATATCCAGTCATTTTATTATGAAATATTCAATCAGTTCTGACTCATAGCGATCCTGTACTGGGTTTCCAAGGAGCAGCTGGTGGGTTTGAACTACAGACGTGTGGTTCTCAGTCTAGTGTTGATCCCACAGCGACACACCAGGAGTCCATTGTGAAATTGTATGTTAATTATTTAGTGATCTCTCTCTCTGTCTCTGTTAAAATGTCCTTTTATAAGATGACACTTATTTAAGTGGTTCTTATTGTGTGCTTCGTTCTACTTTTATGTTACTTTATTATCTGAAAAATATATATTTTATTTTTGGTGAAAGTATACAGAGTAAACCTGCTTCCATTCTACAGTTTTTAGATGGAATGTACATGTGGTTGTTTTTTCATTATTATGTTTTGATGTATTAAGTAGGCACATAAGTAAATAAAATAATAATTAGCAGCTCTATTAATGGCCAAAATATTTTTCGAAATTTTCCTGCTCCATCAGACCATCAATATTCTTAGGATTACTGCTCTGAAGGATGTGTGCTTATATCTACATACCTGTGAACATTATTTGTATCTGTTGTTAGGTGCCATTGAGTTGGTTCCGACTCAGCAACCCTACCATTGTACAACAGAACAAAGCACTGCTTGGTCCTGTGTCATCCCCACAATTGTTGATATGCTTGAGCCCATTGCTGTAGATACAATGTCAGTCCATCTCATCTACTTAAGGGCCTTCCTCTCCTTTTTTTTGTCCCCCCACCAAGCATGATGTCTGTTTTAAGGGACCTAGGCCTTCCTGATAATATGTCCAAGATACATGAGATAAAGTCTTGCCATCTTTGCTTCTAAGGAACATCCTGGGTGTACTTCTTCCAAGACAGATTTGTATCTAAAGACTGATTAATTAGTCATTCACTGAACAAACATTTATTGACTCTTGGAATGCCAGACTCTGCTTTGCATATCTCATTTCATCTTTATGGCTAAACCTGTGGCCTGTGTATTCTGTGTACTGATGAGAGAATGGAGGGTCAGAGAGGTAATATAATCCACCTACAGTTATATAGCTATGATTGGAGTAGAACTCCATTAGAACCAAGGTCTCCTGATTACAGAGCCCTGCTTGCTCTTATTTCTGTTTAGGGACCCTCAGCCAGTATGCTTTGGCTCTGTGCAATTTTAGCATAGGATTCATAAATCCACAAGTTTGTATGTCTCTTTCAATCAAGAAATGCTGGAAATAAAATATGTAGAGTCTTTCTTTTTTCTTGCTTTTACAAAAGTAGTCTTGTGGTAAACAAAGTTGAAAACAATTGCTCATCCTAGAGACAGCAATGATTCAGACAGGTGGCAGGAGTTATTTGTCTGGTGGTTCTTTTACTAGAAATGAAACTACTACCTTACTGTGTGGTGCTGTAGGATAAGCACTGGTCCACAAGGTCTGTTTGATCTGCAAGGTCGACGGTTCAAACTCACCAGCCATTCCTTGGAAACTCTATACAGGGTCACTATGAGTTGGAACTGACTCGACAGCACTTAACAATACCGCTGCCTTATTGGAGTCACTGTGATTATTCAGTCTTTGGTCCCGGCTGCTTTTCAGGAAAGAAACTTTGCTCCTGTGTGAAATTAGTGGCTACCCAAAAGATACTTTAAGAACTCCTGATTAGACATGGAAAATAAGATGGTATTTAAAGACTACTAATGTGAGGTTAAAAGTTGAAGGCCAAGTCATGAGTTGCTGAAGTCAAGAAATTTCGGCTCTATAGCTATGAGGCTTTATGCCTAGTGCAGTGTTTGCTTAAATTTGACTGTACCGTCATCTGTGATGCTTTTTTTAGAAATGCTTAATCCAGCATCCCACCCTAGACCAACTGAATGAGACTCTTTGGCTAAGAGACCCCATAGCTTTGCCACTGAAAAGCTCCCAAAGTGATTCTGAGGTCCAGCCTACCTCAATCCTGGCTATTATCAGAAAATTGGATGCCATCCAAGCCTTGGTGAGGTAAAATACCTATAGAAAGTGTCCTAGGCACTTTTTTATCGTGGAAGCTTAAACTTGTGACCCATAGGTCTTAGGGGTGATACTGAAACAAGGCCTGGAGTTATCAGAACAGTCCAGGTCATTTACAACCCCTTATCTGTCTGTTGTCAGGAACCCATTTCTGTAAACTGCTTCTAAACGATCGTTATAAAACCAGTCTATGGTCATTTAATATCCACTAATGGGCAATGCTTCATCCTGTTATTATACTTATGGTTACTCTGAGTCAAAATCAGCACCTACCAACAGTCATACCTTCAGTAGACCTGTACCTTTTTGACAACAGTGCCATGAGAGAAGAACAGCCGGGGAGAAGTTCTGAGGTCCCTCCATCTCTTTATTGTGGTCTGTAAGGCCCTATGTGGTCTGGTTTTTGTCTGCCTCTGTCGTCTCTGCTTCATACCACCTTCTTCCTCACTAGCTGCATTTTCACCTCCAGCTTTTTTTAGTTCCTTGAATATGCCAACCTCATGATTCTTTTGCTCCCATATTGGGCTCATAAACTCTTTTGGCAGACTCCCTCTAATTACTTGGGTCTCAGCTCAGATGTTGCTTCTTCAAAGACATGGTTCCTCACCCGTCTCTATTGTGTTATCTATTTTATTTTCACCATAGCCTCTATCACTATCTGAAATAATTTTGCGTATTTGTTTATTGCTTGCCTCTTCCACTAAAACCTCAGCTTAGTGAGAGCATCTTGTTTGGCTTATTTCCCTTTAAGTCCCCAGCATCTGGAATGTTGTTGTTATTAGTTGTCATCGAGTTGGTACCAACTTACAGTGACCTCATGCACAGTAGAACGAAACACTGCCTGGTCCTGGACCAACCTAACTATTGTTGCCACGCTTGAGCCCATTGATGCTGCCATTTTGCCAGTCCATCATCTCACTGGGGGTCTTCCTCTTTTTCTCAGACCCTCCACCTTACCAAACATGATATCCTCCAGAGACTGGTCCTTCCTGACAATATGTCCTTCCTGACAATATGAGAGACTAAGTTTGGGCATCCTGGCTTCCAAGGAGCACTCTAGCTGCAGCTCTTCCAACACAGATCTGTTGGTTCTTTTGGCAGCCCATGGCACTTTCATTAGTGGCTCATAAAGAGGCTAAGTACTGGAGGAATGCTTTGGACTCTCCTCCCTCACCCATCTTTCCCTCAGGGCAAGGTTGAAGTAAGTCTGTTGCTAGTGGTTTAGAACTGTGGCAGTTTTCTGAAGCAAAGCTTAATATAGCTCCAGCCTGATTCTAAATTCTCTTAATCTACCATGTTGCAGCACTCTCATGAATGTCTTCCTTGCCCTTGTCCACAGTGCTCAGTTAGCTGGTATGTCATCCCTGTGGATTAGAATGAATTTCATAGTCTCTCTTTTTTATTTTTTTTAATGTTTCATTGTGAATTATATGATAGTTTACATGGGAGGAAATTAGCTTTACATTCATCCTATTGTATATCATTTCATTCATAGTCTCTTTAGTTGTGAGGTTTCTGTCTTCTGGGCAAGAACTGTATCCTGAGATTCCGATCATAAGTGACATTTTGAATTTGGAAGAACTGAGTCCTGTTTGTCTCTCCCATCTCTACCTTTGCTGTAGTAGTACTGTGGTCTAGATGTAGATAGGCTTGTGTCCTGATCTTCTGACCTCCAGAGGCATAGGGGGCCCTGCCTAGGCAGTGTGCGACTATGTTTTAGAAGGCTCCTTTTGCAAGCTTCAGGATGCTCCCTGGGTTAGGAAGGTCTTCCCTAGTAGACTCTTTTAAGAATCTGATGACACTAACAGACCTTCTCCTCAGAAAAATGTACAAGTGCCTGTGCACATGATTTTACATATATTTACATATCATTAAAGGGCATGCAGAATCTGCTGAATGTTCTCCTTGGACCTAAAATCTTGGTTGAGGATTTAGGTTTGTTTGTTCATCCATCACAGCTGGGTCATAGCTCTTCCATGGCTGTTGCTTTCTGACTTGATCTCCTGTCTTCTGTGCCCTCTCTTGTTTTCATAATAACCTGCTGGACCCCTCAGGCCCAGAAGAGGCGATATTCTCCTGCAGTCCAGGTACTCAATTCTTGACCCACCTTGGCTTTCTCTCATCCCCCTATGTGTCCACCCAACATTTGCTGCTGTTTGAAATCCATGTGGCTGTTATCTCAAGAGTCACCAGTCTCTGATCTCAGCTGCATCTCCACCTTGCATGTTGTCTTTTTAGGACATTGGGGAGCTCACGGGAAAAGTGGCATGCCTCATCTTACCCTCTCCTTTCATCACCTGCCTCTGCACTGCCTTAGCACTGGGCCTGTTCTAGACTGGTTAGCTCATCATTTTTCAGGGAGGACTGGCCTCTACAACTCTGTGGAGGCGAGAGGACCTCCGAAGTAGCTGGGAAAATGGGTGGGACATGGGGAAGCTTTCATTTTTCTGCTTGAGATGAGAGAACCTTGCCCTAAAGAGTTCCTGGATAATGTCCCTGGGTGTTGTAAATGGTTATCACGCTTGGCTGCCATCCAAAAGGTTGGAGGTGTGATTTTCCCCAGAGGTGCGTCAGAAGAAAGGCTTGATGATCTACTTGCAAAAACCCAGCCACAGAAAACCTTAAGAAGTACAGTTCTGCTCTGACAAACATGAGCTCACCATGAGTCACAATTGACTCAGTGGCAACTGGTTTTATGTGTGGATGAGGTTTTGACTAAGAGCAGTCAGCTTGACCGGATAACACCATCTAGCAGTCGGGTCCTGGCAGTGCTCTAAGTCCTAATCCATTTAGTGGCACACTGCTCGTAGTGTTAGGATTCAAAAGGAGCTATTCTGAGTCCTGATGTGGTGCTGTAGGGTCAGCACTGGACTGTGAACCACAAGGTCAGCAGTTCAAACCTACCAGCTGCTCCTCAGAAACCCTATACAGGATTGCTCTGAGTTGGAACCAGCTTGACAGCACTTAAAAAGAACAATTCTCAATGGTAGAGCCTGGTGTGGCACTGCAGGATAAGAACTGTTAGCTGCAAATCAGCAGTTCAAACCAACCAGTTGCTCTCAGAAACCCCTATACAGGGTTGCTGTGAGTCAGAACTGACTCGATGGCACGCAACAACCAAACATTTTAAATGGAAAGAGTCATACAGCACTGCCCCTGGGGGAATGGGAGAGGACTGAGACGGAGACATGCAAAAAAGCATAACAACGGATTCTTTTTAAGAAACTTCCATGGGAGGTGAGAAGATAGGCACGTATACATCAAAAGAAGACCACTAGTCTTGGGCAGCTTTTGAATGCCATATGTTTATCTCTGAGACAGACTCAAGTCAGATTCCAGTGTTTTACAGGTGCCATTGCAGGCCCACCCCAGATTGGGAACAGCTACAGAGTTCAGTCTGTTTCGTGGCCATATCCCAGAGTGGCCATCTGACTGTAGGTCTTAGGGGCTGCTAACAGTAAGGCAGAGTGGCCGTATGGTTTGCTGCGAGGAGCTTGTATGTGCAACAGTCCTGTTGCTGTTTGTATAGGCATTCCTAAGAGCTCTTTCTTATTGTCCTCTGCTTTCTCCTTCCTGCTTCCCTAGCGGGTATTCCCCTACATCTCAGCCATGGTGAACAATGGCTCCCTCAGCTATGACCATGAGCGAGATGGGCGACCTACTGAGTTGGGGGGCTGTACAGCCATTGTCCGCAATCTCCATTATGACACCTTCCTTGTGATTCGCTATGTCAAGAGGCATTTGACGGTGAGTCCTCATCCTATACTAGCTGGTGGCATGGGGCTTTCTCACTCCTGCTCCATTGGCCTGACCGCAATGGGTCTCCTCTTTTGATTCTAGATAATGATGGACATCGATGGGAAGCATGAATGGAGGGACTGCATTGAGGTGCCTGGGGTCCGTCTGCCGAGGGGCTACTACTTCGGCACTTCTTCCCTCACTGGGGATCTCTCGGGTACTGCCTGCTGCATTCTTTTTTACACCTGATTGAGGTCATAGCTCAATACCCAAGTCTTGGTGAGGGTCACACTTGTAAGGAGCTGCAAAAAAATAGTTGTACCATAAAAGGGCAGTTAGTTCCATGGCCCATTAAAGAACTGCTATATAGGTAATGCTTGCTTGTTGGTAAAACCTTATGTATAGGCAAGTATAGGATATCTCCTGCTTCCTCTCCTTAACTTTAAATGAGAAACAAAGAGGGTAACTGTGGAGTGGAGACTCAAACCAAGAAACTGACTCCGAGAAACCTTTTTTTGAGGGTGCTTGAGTGACCTTCATTCCTTTTTTGCCAGATAATCATGATGTCATTTCCCTGAAGTTGTTTGAGCTGACAGTAGACAGAACTCCAGAGGAGGAGAAGCTGCATCGCGATGTGTTCTTACCCTCGGTGGACAATATGAAGCTGCCTGAGAGTAAGCCCAGGGGAGCCTGGGAAATGGTCCAGTGGCAGGGGAAGTAGTTGTGATTGCTTGGGGTCTGAGGTGGCTTCCATCCACAGCTTGCAGGGCTGCCTCCTTTCTGTGTTCTTCCTTGGGAAGAGTGTGGAGTATTTATCCCTGCTTTTTCATGTTACAGATGAGCAGCAAGGAGGGCTGCTGTTTTTTAATGGAGACATCTGGAAAGGGAAACTTAGTCTAAGCTGTGGTTCCCCGTAAAGGGGTGTTAGAAACTAGGGAGAGATTTTATAGCCTGTTGGTTGATCCTTTCCCACTTGGTGGGCTCCGTTTCTGACTTGTTTCTCTCTTTCTTCCTCAGTGACTGCCCCACTGCCGCCTCTGAGTGGCTTGGCCCTCTTCCTCATTGTCTTTTTCTCCTTGGTGTTTTCTGTCTTTGCCATTGTCATTGGCATCATACTCTACAACAAATGGCAGGAACAGAGTCGAAAGCGCTTCTACTGAGCCCTCCTACTACACCACCGGACTGTTACGTAGGAGGTGTGGCAGGAGCAGGCCCTGGTTTGAATACGCAGCCTAGCAGGTCTTCTCCAGTCTCTGACAGCTGGTTGGGGACTGTATTCTTCACTGGAGCTTTGAATGCAGGGACATTGTGTTCCCATGGTCATCCATGGGCCCTCTAACTCTGGATCAGGAACCCCGCCCAACCCAGAGCAATGCTGCTGTGATGTGCCTTTCCAGTTGTGATGCCAAAATCACAAAGAATTTCATAGCCCTGGCTGCTTCTTGTTGGACTCAAGACAACTCTCGTACTTCATTTTTAAGTCCTCAAAGGCCTCGTATCTTCCATCCACGCATTGATTTTTGCTTTTTTACCTAAGCCTCTGTCTACTTGAGGAGCTTTCCTCGGAAATATGGGTGAAAACATCTTCCCTGCCTCACCATCCTCTCTCCCGCCTACTCTTTGTCCTCTCTGATTGAGAGCTGGGCTGGAAAAGACACTTGGATGCCTCTCTGTTGAGACCTGGGGCGACTGGACAGACTTACGTTTCACTGTTCTTCATTTGTGGAAAGGACTTTCTTCTTCGGCTTACCGCTTCAGCCTTTGTTCTCTAGTGAGTCTTGGGTCTGTTGGTATGTCTGTGACCTTCCTAATCAGGGCCCTGCCGGACCTCAGTCAGATATGGCTGACAATAGGCATGCTAGGCCAAGCACATTGTGAAGCTTGGAAGCTTGGAAAATGTCATGGATGTCATAACTGTGCAACTGACCAGCTCCAGGCTTTGACACTGAAAGCAACGTTTGCCATGTGATCTGACCATATGGAAATGTTTTTGAACACGCTGGAGCCTACTTAAATGCATGCTTTGTGCTTAGGATTTTTGGAACCCCACTTTGAGTGTTAAAAATATAAGGACAAGCTTTCTTCTTACAGCCTGGACTTGGGTACTCCCCTCAAAAAAGGCTTCTTTTTCTACTGGATAAGAAAAGTTGTTCTCACATTGCAAGTCTAGGGAGCGATAGACCCTCATCATCCGTGCCTGAAATAGTGTGCTATTATTACTAAGCAACAGAGCCTGAGTGTCAACCTCTGCACGTGTCAGATCATTTTCTACTGCCTTATCTGACAAGAGGTCATATGCTGCTCATCTGTCTGCTCCACAATTAAAGTGATTTGTAGGCTCCTATCTCCATGAAAGACCTAGACCTCTGAGGCGCTCCTAAGCACATACTTTATAAACTCATTGCCCTTGAGTCAATTCTGACTTGTAGCAATCCTAGAAGACAGAGTTGGGTTTCCAAGGTTGTAAATCTTTATGGAAATTGACTGTCACATCTTTCCAGCAGAGTGGCAGGTGGATTTAAACCACTGACCTTTCAGTTAGTAGCTGAGCACTTAACCACTGCACCACCAGGGCCCCTTCATATTTCCAGAGCCTAAGGGAAATTCTTAAAATGGCTGATGGGAACCAAACATGAGCTTCTGACTCGGTGCCCTTCCTATTAGGAGTGAGTTCTAGAGAAGGCCCACAACTCAAGCCCATCAACCCTTGCTTTACCTTCTCCTGAGTTACTAATGTCCTCAGCCTATAGCCTGGCCCAGAAGGAAAGGAAGGGTCACCTTGACTGGGGATAGGTTTCTGTGTTCTAGAGCTTTCCACATGTGATGAATTAATCATCACAGGCTGTAGTGTCTGCCTGCACTAGGATGACAGTGGGGCTAGGACTGGTGTGAGCCTCCTCCCTTCCTCACAATAGCTGAGCCGCTCAAGGAGACCAGAGGTTCAACTGTGTGACCTGTAGTTTGGTGTTATGACCAGGTGGAACTGAAAAATCAAATGGCTGTTTGTCTTTTTATCATTATTATTATTTCCATGGGAGATTGGATGGACTTATGTGGTGGGAGGACTTGGGTGGGTGCTCAAGATGGCCAAGGCAGTGATGAGAGAGGAGTGGTTCACTCACATGGCACTGTGTACATGAGAAAGAGATCAAGTCTATGGGCATTGAATGACTCCAGCTCATGGGCTCCTGGAGACTTTGAAAAGAGGACAAGGAGAACATGAGATGCAGTCTCCACTTAGTCTAAGGATGCTCTTATAAAACTGTGTGACGTATGAAAATGGCTCGACTTAGCATTGTCTAATCCTGTCCCAGCTCTTGCTTTTTGTCCTGGAAACAAATGTCTCCCTTTGTTAGTAGAGCTAAATATTGTTCTGGGCACTCTAATCCCAGATTTGTGCTAGAGGCAATACTGTGGTGGTTTTATACATGGATGCTTGGGTGAAAGCCGTGGCCTTGGTCATGCTGTTTGATCACGCTTGAGCCACTTACCTCCTTTACAGTCAACCTGCGGCTTGGTTTCCTCTACCTTCCGAGCCTCTTGGTATGGAGGAGACCCCGAGGGTGTTAAGAAATGGTGCATAAACATGACATTGCTGCTTGTCTTTGTGAATCTTGTCTGAAAGGCTGGTGTTTTCAACCTGCCATATTGTCTCCAAACCCCCAAATTACAAGGTGGCTCTCTGTTTTGAAACTTGTTTATTTCGCTGGGAAATTACAACTCTGCCCTTTTTGCACATGTCTTAGAATACAGAAACAAGAAACTGAAATGAAGCCCATGGGTAGGGCTGATGGTAGGCAGAAGAAAATCAGACAAACATGGGTGAATTTGTCATGGGATTGGAAGCTCTGGGAAAAGAACTTTTAGACGATTCATGTGCCAATAGAGGACCATGGTTTCAACTCATGGTCTATGACAGTAAGGCATAGCTTCAGATCCTGGATGAGCAGATGAAGAGGTGTTGTTGCTGGTGTTTAGCGAAGTGATATCATTGCTGGATGTTTTAATTGTGACTAACTACCCGGATGCTAGGTTTAACCAAGCTCAAGGCCAGATAGTTCTAGAGAGAAGAGGTGACAGAGTTTGTCTGACTAGTAGTCTGAAGGCTGTCTCCCCAGAGCCATCCCAGGAGTCCCAGAACTTTGATTCCTGTCCCTGTGGGTATCACTCACCGGAGTAGAGTAGATAAAGTTGAACAGCATTAACAGTAGCATCAGTATGGCAAAGACAGTAAGGATTCTGTAGCGGTTGTATTTCCAGATGTATTGGCACAGGTTTTGCAGAGGAAACCGCAGCAATCTGAGGGTAGTGTGGATGCGTCTGTGTAGGGGCAGGAGAGAGACAAACACTTAAGGTGAAGTGGTGTAGAGCAAAGAGCTTTCTTTTGACAAGGCACCTTCTGCTTGCCACTCTCCCACCTCCCAAGTCTGCCCTCTCCTGACTGTAACGGAGCTTTAAGATGGGGTCGTGAGAAGAAGTTTTCCTTCTCCACTTATAGGCCCACCAGGTCACCAGCCCATATAAAATGCTAAGCCTAGCAGCTCAACTTTGTCAAGGAAGAAGAAAGATTCCGTGCCGTTGCCCAACTCTTACATGGGGGGTTGCAGTGTAGGGTATTGATTAGGTTCTGACTGGCCCCGCCCGGCTGGCTTGAGCAAGGCTTCATTCTCTGTCAGTATCTCCAAAGTCATGTTCACTTTACCCTAGAAATACCGTAAGTGGTGGGAGGCTGAGTTCAGAAAGCAGGAGCAAGAATAGTTTTAGGGCCTCCTCCCAGGATCCCGAAAGAAAAAGGGATTTTAGCTAAGTCCCTGCAAGTCTATTAAAGCCAAATTATGTGGCACAGTTGTCCTAGTCAATAAACACCTCCCCCAACTCATACCGACAAGCTCCAGTTTCCATTCTTGAGGACCTGGCAAGGCCACCAGCCAGTTACAATCTTCTTCTTAAAGAGGGAGATGTGCTTGTGTTGTTGGAAATGGGGCCACTTGGACTCTGTGTCCATCATCTTGATGGAGCAGTTCCAGGCCCTCCGGGCAGGGAAAGGCATATCAGACAAATCCATATCCAAGACCCCTGGACCCAGAGAAATGGTGTCAGCAAGAAGGAACTCCCTGTCCTGTGGTCATGGCTCTGTGACAAAGGCTTACCTAGGAAGTCGTCAGTAGATAAGGTGTCATTATCCCAGACCTGGATGATGAGCCGGGGTGGGAACTTCATCGATGTGGAATCCAGGCTCCATATGTATTCCTAGAGGATGGCAGAGCATTTTGCTGGCATCTTTTCTTTGGGATTTCTCTTAAGACACATTAATGGCCTACTACCTAGCAGTGATGGCCTAGGCTCAGTCTGAGGACACATTTCATGTATTCTGGTACAGCTTGCAGGTCTCTGAAGTGAGGGAAGGAGAGGAGGAGTGCCTGAAGCCATCACCCGCCTTCCCATTGGGCCTGTTACCTTCTGGCTCTGGACACACATGTGTTCTGCAGCCAGATAGTCCATGGTGAAGATGAACCGCCAGTTGAAGTAGGCCTTCCCAGTGAAGGATTCATAGTGGATATCTGTCTTCTGCATGTCCTTCTCTAGCCCAAGTAACCACCTGGAGCCAAAAACCTGTCACTTGGGGTTTGCTTGTATTATTCCCATCCCCAAGCTGGGGCCCTGTGAGAAGGAGTACCCAGCAGCTACCAGATGCCAGTGAAAATAGAAAACTGTCACTCCTAGGGTTAGGAGGCCCCAACAGGAATGACAGAACAGAGAATCTGAGGGCTCTCTGCTGGGGCCCTAATCCTCCCCTCACCCTTTAATGTAGATGTCGCTGGTCTTATCACCGGTAAAATTGTTGTCCTGCAGATCCACGTTGCTAACTTGCCAGATGATGCAGCGCAGCTCATACCTGCAGCCACTGTGCTCTGAGGCTTTGCTAAGGAAATAGCTCCCCAGCCATAGCCTTGGTGAGGGAAGAGAAGCCTGGGAGGCTTCTCTCCACGCTCACAGAAGTTGTACTGAATTGGGGGGCAATTCAGAGGAAGAAAGCTCCCAGGATTCCCAGTGGAGGAAAAGAGTTACTGCAACTCAGTGTTTGGGAACAGTAGTTTTCAGCACCCTGGGGAGGCTGGACTGCGAAATGGACTGATTAGAAAATGGGACTGTCCCACTCACCTTTTTGGCTTTCTGAGGCTGATGTTGACTTGAGCACCAGGAGGCCCAAGCTTCTTGGGGAAGATATCCACCCACATTTGTAACTTTCCCTAGAGTCAGGACAGATTAACTGATTGGGTTTGTTCACCTCTGTTCTCAGCATGCTGGCCTGGGGAGCCCTGCCCTGTGTACCCCGTGGAGTCCAGAAGTATCTATGAGGTGAAATGGGCTCTCCACAGGAAGTTAGACAACTGTACCCTCAACCCCCCTTGTGTCTTGTTTTGGCTGGAACACTGCAGTGTGGCTGGTGTGGGGCATCATGGCTTTGAAGCTGAAATTTCACTTATGACCTAGAGAGTTAAATGCCATTTAGCAGGTCATGCTAGACAAGTCTGTTCCTACAAGACTCTAGACTGTTGGGCCTTCATTTAGTAACCAGTTTGGTGGTCCTGATTCCCAAGTAATTTTATGTGAACCACTACCTAAGCATATTATGATACCAACAAAGAACAGAGGTTTAGGAAAGAAGATAGAGAACGAAATAGTAGAAGCGTCCCCTCCAGTTTCGTACTTGTAGAAGCGTCCCCCTCCAGTTTCGTACCTGGTCGATGCCTGGCTGGCTGTCGCTGTACAGCGTGCGGGTCTCCAGGTGCTCAGGCACCAGCCCTTGGGTGTGCAGCAGGTAGAGTGCAAGGCGTTCCTTCTTGGATCCCAGGTCCTCAGCAGTAGGGTGCTTGGGCTCTGGATTGGAGGTGGGTGGAAAGAGGCAGTAGGCCCCCACCCTTCCTCACCCGGAGGGCTGTCCGCTGACTCCTTCTGGAGCCCTCACTGGTTTCAGAGGCCTGTGTTTGCTTTCTGGGGGGTGTGCTGTGCTGCTTACCAAAGCTTTGCAGCTTGAATTTTTTTCCATTGTAAAAAACAGAGTCATCCTCAGTATTGAACAGCGGTGGAGGCAGCCCTTTCAGCTTGGCATGGCGTTCCAGAAGGTAACTTGGAGGCAGCTGATCCCGCCACCTAAAGGGCCCCGATCTGTGGGAATAACATGAGAGGATGAGGAAGAGGAGGTTTGAGTTTTGGAGAACACTGCTTAGAGCTGCAACACTGATTAGCAGAGGTGGAGGCATGAGAAGGGGCTCTGGAAGTAGGCCTCTGAAGGAGCTATGCGCTCACTCCTGCACCCCATCCCCACTCAACTGCCCTGACTCAGGCCCACGCTCACTGGCAATAGGATTTGGAGAGACCACAACGAGCTCCAAAGCCAGACAGGAGTCGGTTTTCAAGGTCAATGGCCGTGGATCCAATCTTATCATCAGGTGAAAACAGGTCAAAGTCATAGAGCTGGATCTCTAGGTCTTTCTCCAGTGGGATGTTGCAGTTCAATTCAAACATCCTAGGGTGAGGGGGTTAGACACTGCCGAGACTGTGGCTGTAGGGGGTATCAGAGCTTTAGGTTCCCCCATTAGCAACTCAGCCCCTGGGCCCACGCTCCCCTGGTTTGGTTATGGTGACTATATAGAGTAGGAGCATGGGATAGGTTGTTGATCACCAGTAACTGCCCCTCAGTTATGGCTGAAAATAACTTTGGATAGACCTGGGATCTTGTACTCTGAGCTTTCTTCCTAGACAATGAATTTGACAGGGTGAGTAGACAAGGACCACCCATCGAGTTATCTCGCATCTATTGAGCCCCCAGAGTGTATAAGCCACCATGCTGGGAACTGGATACGAGAGAGGAATGGAAGAATTGTTTGCCTTGTGGCACATCCTCCTGGCATCTTGTGAATGGGAACAGAGAAATGGGATGGGGTGAGTTGGGGCAGCTCACATGCCAAAGATGGGGTCCAGAGTGTTTGGCTGATATGTGTCTCGGTTGCCAAGTCGCTTCTGTCCCAGTTTCAGGATCACATAAGGGTCACACTGGAGATCACAAACATGGGTGTGAGAATAGGAAATGAGTTGGGTCTGCAAGAGCAGGCATGGGCATAAATAAGCCCCTTGGCACCAGAAGGGGCCTGTGGAGAGTTGGCACTTTGGGTGTCAGAAACCTGAAGGAGCTCTAGATTGGGATTTAGGACAAGGTGTGGAAGGGACCCGGGTCGGGGCTACTCTCTTACCAGACCATTGTAGTCCTGGGGCTGCAGACTGAATGCTCGTACCACATACACCCGCACCAAGCATTCCTGAGGGAAACCTTCTCTCTCAGACCAAACCAAGAACTGGCGGGGGGGCTTGATAGCTTTAGGATCCTCAGGAAATGGATAGATGCGGAACAGGCCCTGTGTGTGAGTTGAGGAGGGCGACGTGTAGGGAGTCCAGTGGTAGTGGTAGTTACCAGGGCTGGCTGAACTTTGTAGAACCAGCCAAGTGATGCCCCTGGTCCAGGCTAAGGAGAGTGGGTGGGTGGAGGGTGACAAAGACAGCAGAACAGAGAATAGTGGCAGATGCAACAGAGCCCTTCTGTAGGGCCCACAGTGTTTTGCAGGTAGAGTGTTGGACAAAAGAATTGAAATCAGTAGGTGAGTTTCCAGTTTTAGCTGTTTCTGAACAATTTCACCCACCTATCTCATTAGGTTGGAACTTGTTTTCTAAGACTCTGGGGCCTTGGGAGACCAGCACAGACCAGAGCTGAGTGTGAGGGGGAGGTAATACTGAATCCCTGCCTTGCATAGTCCAAGCTCTACTCCTCCGCTCCCAAAGCTGGTTTACAAGCCCTGCCTGCCATTCTCAGAATGAGCATGACAAGGCCAGGGCTTTTATTAGAGTAGTCTAGGATAGGAGGGGTGCACGAGATAGGGCAGCTAACCTGGGCTGGACACACACCTTGAATTCTCCCACCACTGGGCTGTCCAGCACAGGCTGCTCGTTGTAGAGTTTGAAAGTCTGGCAGAAGTCCTGCAGGCCTTTGAAATCTGGCACTGCCTCCAACTCACAGTCATACACCTATGGGAGCATGTGTGCAACCCAGCCTAGTGTTAGGAACAGGCCTAGGTCTGCCTAAAGGGAGATCATCCCCAGGATTGGGACTGAGGGACCACCATCTCCCAGGTCTTGCTTCAAAGCATCTGCCCCATCAAGGGCCCGAGTCGGCACTGCCTGCTTCAGCTCGGCAGCCTGAGTTACTGCAAGGATGTGGCTGGGTCTTTTCCTAGGAGACTCTATTCTACCTCTCTCTCAGCACCCTCCCCTCCCAGGGGCCTCCAAACCTTTAGGGTATGGTAGTCTTTGTCCTTGTACTTTAAGGATTTTTGAGTCTCTCCTGTGGCCCAGAACAGCTTGCTCCACCAATCCACTTCGTGGTCATAGTCATCCTGGCAGGGAAGAGGGTAGTTGTAGCTTTGGCCCTTGGTGGGGAGTCGGGTGGGCAGAGGCACAACAGCCTTCCTCTACCCAGGGCCATGCTGCCCTCCCACCCTACACTCTTAGCTGCTGAGGCTATTTCCCACCTCGTCTTTCTTGTACTTGAGCCATAACTTTTCATAGAGGTAATCTAGGAGCTGAAAATGAGAGAGGAGGAACAAGGTGAGGCTAGGCAGCCCGTAGCTCAGTCACCATCTCTGACTTCTGAAAAGAAGAGATCAGGTGGAGGCCGGAGCTTACTTCCTTCTCATAGGCTTTCTGGTTTTAATTCAGGGGCCTTGAGACGTGAGATTGGGGAATAAGAAAGAGGGTAAGTACAGCTCAGTCCTCCTGGCCACAGGCACAGACTGAACTCTGGAAATGGCTCCGAAATGCAGAGTCTCCAGCTCCACCCCAGACTCAATCTGCTGTCTCTCCAGGTGCCCAGAATATCATATTCAGGATTTCTATAGCGCGCTCGGATGATTCTGATGTACAGTTAGAATCACTGCTTTAGAGTTTTAGTGTGCGAATAGACCTCACATTGGGGCCACAGATTTCAGAATTCTGTTTCACTGACAAAGGATATCTCCTTCAGTGGTGTCAGAGACGGTGAGATCTCAAACCCTTTACTCACCTCCTGGTGCTTCTTCCTGGACAACGCTGTTTGGAGGACGTGCAATCATGAGTGTCAGGAGAGGGGCCAAAAGGTGAGGTGGAGGGACCAACCCAGAGGGGAACCAGGGCTTCATCCCACTCAGTTGGGGGCTGGAGGTGAGGCCTAGGGAAGGACAAGGAGAAAGGGCCGTACTTGGAATTCTTGGGGGCACGTAGTTGTCAGCCCAGGGGTCACAGAAATATGGCTGTAGGAAGTTGATGTTGGCCTGACCCACCACGGTCTGCTGGCCGAAGTCCTGGGTGTCCACCACCTTCACCACAAGGGGCAGTGAGTAGGCCTCCTCTGTAGGCATAAACTGCACCCCCAGGGAGAAGTGGGGAACGTGAGCACTCCCTGTAGAAGAGAGCCGCCCCAAAGTCTCTTGCCCAAGGTCCTCTTACCAGCGTGAAGAAGAGGGCAGACTGGGGGAAGTTGGGGTTGGTCTGGAAGTCCTTGATGGGTTCTGTCCTCAGGGACTGTTCCCCACATTCCACCAAAAGATAGGGGGAATGCACATTCTTCAAGTTCCGAAGGCCCCAAACTAGGACCTGCCAGTAAAGGAGGGGGAGGCACAGTAAGGGGTAGCCAGTGCCTCTTTAATGAGCTTCTGGCCAGAGAGAAGAGGCCATCCTAGGAATGGTGGTACATCAGAGAGCATGCAGGGTTGGGGAACAAAACTGAGTAATCAGTCTGAAGGTCCTCAGGCCTAAATGCTATCTGTCCTCCCATGTCTGGGAGGGAGGTTCTTTCAGCCACTGTGACTATATCTCCACTGACACCTCTTACTCACATGTTGCCTTGTCTGACCTCTCATCTGTCCTCAGGAGAGTTCCTGAGACTGGCTGCCTCTGAGGCCCAGAGAAGCAAGGAAGGGGTGGTGCTCCAGGTTTCCCAGGGGTCCCTCCTGGCATTTAGCCCATTGCTGACTTGTAGCCCATAGAACGCTGTGGCCATTCAGTGACCCAGCATCCTGTGTTCTTACTCACCTGACAGACAATGAGCATCCCAGGAATGTACACCCCTTACTGATGGACCTCAGGGGTCCAAAATATGAGCCAACCAGGTTGCCTATCTTGAGGAGGACCTAACCAACCTTTACTCTTTGCCAAATCAAGGCAGGGCTCACAGGTAGAATGGGGACCACCATACTACTTTCAAAAGACAGGTGAGAAGTATCCAGGCAGTTGGAGGCAGGCAGAACTGGGCCCAAATTCTGGCCCTGCCGCTTAGTCCCTATGCCACTGTGCATGGAATATGCTGTCTTTCTGAATTTTCATTCTTTGAAAAAGGTCCCTACTACTCAGGGGCAGTGTGAGACTCAAATGCTACAATGAATGCTAAAGCTTTGTACACTACTGATAGCAGAGATTTGCATTAAAATGATTTAAAATATTATATCACAGCTTCTGCCTTTCATTTCTCTCGTTTCTCTCCATCTCCCAGATAGTATCTTCTTGGGTCTAAACTTTGGGTCCAATAGAAAGGTCCATGGAGTGTCAGCAGAGCACATTCCATGGCTTTCCAGTCTGCTCTGGGTGGTGCTCTCTCCCTGCCCACGGTCCCGCCCCCTGCTTCCTTCCCTGGCCCCCACCTGCCCCACACCACTACCACCTCAACAGCCATCTTCTTCAGCGTGGGCTGGATGTCCTTGGGGAGCAAATAGGTCTTATCCTTCCAGGGAACATTTAAGATCGGTGGCTTCTTCTCTCTAACACTCTTGCGAGGAGAGCACAACACATGAGACCCCTTTAGGCTGGGTTTTCTGCCCTCTGCCTCAACTCAAGCAGGTACCTGAGAAGGTCCAACTGAGGAGGCCCCAGATTCACATGGGTGGGAAGAAGTTGGTTGGGGAGCTGTGGGGAGCATGAATAGGTCAAGTTCACCAAGCCCAATGGTCTAGTTCTCAGGCTTTTTGGGGGGTGGGGTGGTGAGTGGAGTTGGGGAAAGTTGGCTCTGGAAACTAGTAGCTGAGGAAGAGACCCTGGGCACTACACCTCCCATCCAAGCCCTCTCCCAGTACCTGGGTCTCGAGGATCAGCTCGCAGGATGCCAAGATCTCGCCCTCTTCCTCCCCTGTCCCTTTCACAAGGGGATGCCACCTCATGGGGGGCAGGGTCCTGTCTTGGAGATCCAGCCAGACCACTGGGGACCACATGCTTCTTCCCCACAAGCTCTCTTTGCCCTGGAGGGACATGAAGGGCCAGCTGACAGTGCTCTAGCTCATCCCCTGGATTCTGATAGTTGTAGGATAACAGCTAACATTCATGTTTACATGCTGCTACTATTCATTCAGCACCATTGGAGCACTTTTCTCATTTTCCTTTAAAGGAAAAAATTCCTCAGCAACTCTGAGGCAGTTCCTTTTCTTCCCCCAGCACACCTGCTTTACCTGGGAGTCCTGCTGCCACAGTTCCAGCACCATGAGCGGTGGGCTGTCTTTGGTGTCCTGGGGGTTCTCATACAGAAGGACGTGCATGAAGAGCAGCGTCTGGGCCCACGTGGGGGCTGCAGAGCTACTCAGGGTCTGGGTACACTGGCTATGGTTCAAGAAGATCGCTCGAATGAAAGGCTCTGGAGGGCGGGAGAGAGAGAGGCGGAAGCTCATGTCTGAGCTGCCACTGCTGGACCAGCTGCCCAGGGAGACCCAGGACTGGCAGCCACTGCCAGCTGCCCACTCTAGTGTAATCAATAGAGCAACTGGGTGGATAACCATAGGTTGTTGGCTCTGTGAACATGTATTTCATGCCTACCGTGTTGAAGGCCCGGGGATCTTCAGGAGGAGTTCTGGAGACTAGGCCACACTGTGGCTGCCCTTCTACGGCATCAACTAGTGACCTTGGCACCAGGGTACATTATATGGCCCTCTTGATGTGTGGTGATGCCCAATGGACAGAGCTCCCAGCAGGCATCCTTAACAGTTCTGCCACCCACTGCCCTAGTCTAAACTTCATCCCGCTACCTGGCTCCTTAAAAGTATTGCCACTAACAGGAGTGGGAGGGAGTATGTGACTCACCTCCTAAAGCCTTCAACGGGTTTTCCCTACAGGAAGTAGTACAGGCTCCTCCCTCACAGGGACTGAAATTGACACCTCTCCCTCCCCCACCTTCACCCCCCATCCCATCATCTGGTCTAACCACAAGTGACACATTCTTCCCCAAGCATGCCATCCTCTTTCTTGCCTTCAAGTCTCTTAAGGTTTTGTTTCTACCTGCTCTTTGCTCCTCATTAGTACAAACACTTCCTCTTTGAGACCCAGCTAAGTGGTCAGCACTGAGAAGAGGACTCAACTCCCCCTTCTCTGGTCAAGAGTAGCCAGCCCCACCTTACATTTTTTGTTTTTGTGTCCTTTCCCCAAACTAGAGCCATGAGCTGTCTCCCCTTTCTTCCCACATTCTTTACACTTCTGGGTGACCACATCGGCAGGTCTTTGAGGGGCTAGAAGGAAAACGGTGCCTACTACCTACCCTGGAATGTCTGGATCTGGTTGTGCCCCAGGTTTCGGGCCTGGTAGATGTAGCAGAAGAGCTGGTAGTAGTTAGGCTCTGGGTAAGAGAGATGCCCCAGGATCTCCTAAGATTGCTTTTCCACTAGCCCACCTTGATCTTCCCCACTCCCTTCCTTCAGGCACTGGGTCTCTGGGGTCACCCAAGTCGACTCCCAGGTAAATGCTCACTGTTGAAGATGCAGTAGATGAAGGGCATGTCCGGTGGTTGGGTATTCTCTGGGGTTGGTCTCCAGATGTTGGAGAACATTTGGCTCATTCCCCATAAGGATGTTCTGGTCTCCTCTGCCTTTTCCTTTTCCTTAGCTTGTTGAGTCTGATTCATGCTCAGTGCCTAAGAGGGTCACCTCTGAGGCTCTTGGGTGCTTTTCCTATCTCCTCCAACCCAGGCCCAGATCAACCCCTTCCTCTCACAGGCTCCACCCACTAAAGCCCGGGAATGTAGAGCTGAGGTCCACTCCTCTCCCACCACTCCTAATGGTCAGCATCCAACCTTGGGCATCTCATAATCTTTGCCAGATCCAGGCCAGGCCCTGGCTCTGGGAAGTGGGGTTACAGGGAGGCTTTACCAGGGATCCCTCAAGAAGAAATATGGGTGCAATGCCCCTATCTTTGTTGGGGGCCAGCCTGCGGTGCCAGCAGCGTCGGCGGAACTGGCTGGTGGGCTGAGGGTTCAGATGGAACTTGGAGCCGAAGGTGCCATACTCCCAGCCCTCATCCTCCTCGGCCACACTGGGGCTGTGCTGCAGGAAGAAAGCAGAGTCTTCCTTCCAATGCCCGAGGTAGACCCGGCCAGAGCCCCTGCCCGTGGAAGCCTCCTCACCAGTTGCAGGAAGGAAAGGGTCTCCTGCTCATGGGTCAACTTCTGGGGGCTCCGGTAGCGCATGCGCACCCAGCGCCGCCGCCGCACCGAGTAGTAGGTCTTCTCCACAGAGTTCCAGGCCTGTGGCAGGCCTAAGGGCGGAAGCCCCACTCCGTACTCCCAGCCTGTTGGAACCAGGTGTTTATAGGCTAGGAGGTTTGACCAGGGCTGCAAGATGGGCCTAAAGGGGCTGTGATGTTCCTCAAGTCTCTCTGGCCCTAAGGCCTGTTTTGTGGAAAGAAAAGATATGTTCACATTTTGTCACTCCTGGATAGATGTGACTTAACCTTACAAATGAGGAAGGGGAGACTCAGAGATGTACTGTGACCTGAGTTCATACCATAAGTAAGAAGAAAAGTTTGGAACTTGAACCCAGCAGGTCTTCAGACTGCCAGTCCCTGGAGCTACCTTGGGTGGACTCAGGTTCAGTGAGGAGGTTCACATTACAGGCATCCACCAAACGTTACCCGGGCCGGGCCTCAGGAGAAATTTACAACCTGTTCTCTTCTCACAGCTCAGGCCCGTGTCTATAGATCGTGGAGTCTCTGTTCTCTGGGGGATGGGGGGCCCCAGGAATTGAGGTCCACTCTAACCAAGAACTTGGCTACTCTGAGGCTGTCAGAGTACTGAACACCTCTGCCAGTCCAGAATGAGCAACAGCTCAGCAGACGTTTTGGTCTTTCCATCTCCAAACCTTGGCCACAGGACTAACCCTCATTGTCCACTGCATGGTTCAGCTCCACAGCCCAGTTCTTCTGAATGTACCAGCCTCGGGGACACTTCATATTCTCCCGCGGATCCATGGAGTTTCCATCCTGTGGGTGGACAGAGAAAGCTGAGGGCATCTGAGCTGAAATGAGGGCTACCATGAGGAACACGGGCCACCTTCCCTCTTTCTATAGTCAATTTGTGCATCGCCTGTAGGCACAGTAGCCTCCAAATAGATACAGTCTCATCTTCTGGACCAGGCAGCATCCTTTGCCACCCATATATATTCACTTGATGTTTGTATTGATTTGCTTTTATTGAAATTAAAATAAATGTTTTAAAAAGCAATCTTATATAAGCCACTAAAAATTAATGTCATTCACCATAAATAGGGAATAGGTACGATGGCACTTAAAACATAATAATTATTGTGAAAACAAGATAGTATGACTAAATTTCAGCTAAAAGCTGTTGCTTACCCAAGACCAAGCCTACTGCCTACTCTCTCCTCTTGTTAGAAAGAGGAGAGTAGCATGTATTAGAACTGGATTGCTAACTGCAGGTGGGCAGTTCAAACCCACCAGTAGCTCTTACTAACCCTATTGAGGGTCACTATGATTCAGAACCTACTCGAAGGTGCACAAGAAGCAGCAGCAGCATGTCTTAGACTCTGGGTGGTGCAAAAGATTAATGTGCTCTACTGCTAACCAAACGTTGGAGATCTAAGCCTACCCAAAGGCTCCTAGGAAGACCTGGCAATCTACTAAAAAAATCCACCATTGACAACTCAATGGGACACAGTCCTACCCTCACACACATGGGGTCACCGGAAGTCAGAATCAACTCATCAGCTACTGGTGGTAAGCATGTATCAGAGATGGTAGATCTATAGTGTCCAATTTGGGAATTTAACTGGAAATGAATTTGAATTTAAAAAACAAACCAGTTGCTGGCTGATTGGACTCTGATTCATGGTGATCCCACAATTTCCAGAGTAGAACTGTGCTCCACGGGGTTTTCAATGTCTGTCATCTGACTTCTTCTGCGTGGCCACTGGGTGACTGGGTGGATTCAAATGTCAACCTTTGGTTAAGCAAACCATGTTTGCACCACCACCCAGGGATCTCTAGTTGAAATGAAACCAAATGAAAAGTTTTCTTGCTCAGTTTTACTAGCCACATTTCAGCTTTTTTATAAAAAAATAATTACATGGCATAAATACAAAGGTAATACTATGATGCAGCATTAGCAAGGGTGTCAAGAAAGAGGTCTTCCTATATTTGGCTGGATTTATATAACTTTAGGTAGATAGATCCTTTGGAGGACAGTGCAGACATGGAACACTTCCATTATTGCAGAAAGTTCTATTGGGCAGTGTCCCAAAATGAGATTCTCTCCTTTAGGGTAAGTTGTTATTGTTGTTAAGTACTGTTGAGACCCTGTATAGGGTTTCCAAGGAGCGGCTGCCTCTGAAAGAGGCCTGAGAAGGAAACATTACCTTTTTCTGTTGTTTCATGTATGTGCCCCACCATCTTGGTGTACATCCCCCACCGGTGCCTGGCAGGGAGACCCAAGGGCTGAATGTATGGAAAGCATGATGCAGATCACAATTCCTAGTCAAGTGGTATTTCCACTCGGACATCCAGTTTCCGAGGCTCCCCACCTTGCTGCATTGCTGCCCATACACATCCCACAAGGCAGCTGGAAGGAACCCTTGCTCACCACATCTGTGTTTGGGATGGGTGCCGGTACCCAGGCTCCTGTGATATCACGTGCCTGGTTCTCATACACCTCCTCCAGCACTTGACTCTTGTTGATGTCTATGTCCAGGAGGAGTCTGGGGGAGAGGAGACCCCAGGCCCCCAGGGTCCTCTGCTGGCCATGTGCACCCTACCTGCTCTGGGCAAGACTGGGTTAGCAGGGCCTGGCATCCAGGCAGGGTAGGCACCCAGTCCACTGGGACTCAACTGGGGGAAGGCTGATTGGGCTGACAAGTACGCATGCCCCATGCTCTCTGTGCTATCTGCCCACCTTTCCCAGACTGCCCTGCCCAGCCCTCAGGGGAAAATAAGGGTCAATTCAGGTGGGGCATGCCTGGAGGGACACAGGCTCAGGGCCCTGCACCCCCAGCCTTACCTCCTCTGAGGCTCCACTATCCACTTCCCCTGCCAGTGCCATCCTGGAGGCACCTTAAAATCCTCCTTGGGGAGGGCCGTGCGTCCTGTGACGTCTGAGAAGTTGGGGCAGCGGTGGAGCCCCTGTAGCCCCCACTGGTCTTTGTACTTGGCCTGGTTCTCATACTGTGGGAGGGGAGTTCGTCAGTATCTGCACCTCTTGTCCACACTGGACATCACCCTCTGTCCTGGGTCTCCACTGGAGTGTAGCTACCACCTAGCAATATGGTAGTTAGGCAACAAGGGGTCCCATGGTCCCTGCCCTTGGGCCAGTGACTTTTATTATGAAGGTAGGGGTGAGGAAGGGAAGGAAGTCCTCCTGTGGTCGACATATGTATTTCCCTTGCTTTCTCTGTTCTATCTACAGCCCCGTTGTTACGTGCTGTTGAGTCGGTTCCAATCCATAGCGACCCTGTATAAGGCTTCTGAGGAACAGCTGGTGAGCTTGAACCACCGTAGACATGGCTTATCAGTCGTAATCCTTTCCCTTGAGCTGAGGTGTAGCCACAAAATCCTTTTTAAAACCAGCGCTCAGAGCTATCGTTAATCAGTGTGGGCAAGTTCCATTATCAAGCACTCACTGTGGGCCTGGCTTACACAATCTCCTTCCATCGGCACAGCTCCAGTGTACAGGTTAGGAGACTGAGGCTCACAGAGGTCAACTCTGCCCTGAGTCACTCAGCTAACAAGGGCGGAGTGTGGTGGAAGCCGCACTTGACTTGCCCTGAAGCCACATCCTTCTCACTGCAGACCCAGGGGAACCCAGCCAGTCCCAATTGTCCCACCTTTGCTGTCTCTTCCCACCACTTCCTTGCTCCCTGCATCTAATCCGAAATCCCACTCCACCTCTGCCTCTCAAAATCCCAAGCAGGGGCTGGCTAAACATAATATATCCATCTACAACATATAACTTAAAACTATCTTTCAAATCAGTAAATTAAAAAGCCTGAAACCCAAAACAGGTTTTCCCTCGATTGTCAGATGCCTCTCCTGAGCCTCCCTTGTTGTTGTTAAGTGCCGTCGAGTCGGTTCCGACCCATAGCGACCCTGTACAGGGTTTCCGAGGGTGTAAATCCTTACGGGAGTAGAAAGCCTCATCTTTCTCCCGCGGAGCAGCTGGTAGTTTCGAACCGCTGACCTTAAGGTTTGCAGCCCGATTCGCAACCACTACGCTACCAGAGCTCCTTCCTTAGTCCTCCAGCAAATCTCTCCCTCCTCTGTTTCTAGAACAGTCTCTGGCTGCTCTTGGGCCTCAGGGCTTATGCTCTGTGGGTAGATGCCTCTTTTCCTGTTCCTCTGGAAGGGCAGACTATTCCCCGGTTTCCCCATTCCCAGGACCACCAGACTGGCCTGAAACACCTAGCTGGGTCTATGGGGATCCTAGGCTGCCATGTTAGCAACTGAGCAGCCCCCGGCAGTCGAAACCTTGCTTATCACACATTACCTGGGAGAAATCTCCATGAACCTCCATCAGGGAGAGAGTGAATGGGCCCCCAGTCACCCCCGTCACCCACATGCCTATAGCTTGTCAACAAGGGACCCTGAGCTGGCAGCAGCTATGGTTGCTTAATCAGAGCAACCTTCCAATTACTGACCCCCTTCTGTAAGCCTGAGATTTGATCATAAACACTTGTTCTTTTTAGTGCTAGGCAATGGTGTGGCACTGTAGACTAAACCCTGGATTGCTAACCACAAGGCTGGTGGTTCAAACTCATCAACTACTCCTTGGAAACCCTGTACATGGTCACTATGAGTTGGCACCTACTCGACAGTAGCTAACAACAACAATTGTAGCTTCAACCACTTCCTTCCATTAAATGTGACCCTGGTGGCACAGTGGTTTAAACATTGGGCTGCTGATTGCAAAGCTGGTGGGTTGAATCCAGCAGCTGCTCTGTGGGAGAAACATAAGGCTGTCTGCTTCAGTAAAGGTTACAGGCTTGGGAACCCGATAGGGTACTATGTCCTGACTCAACAGCAGTGGGTTTTGTGAAGCCATTCTCTGTCTCCTGCCAGGTCTGTTCTTCAGACTCTGTCTCTCTTCCCCCACACCAGTGAGCCCTGCTCCATGCCACAGCGGCCAACGCTCACCGTCTCTGTGTACACGACCATACTGCCATGGCGGAGCAGCACAAGATCTTTACTATCTTCCACGTTGCCAAGCCACATGCAGACCCGGAGGTGGGCTGGGAGTATGTCCTTCTGTCCTTCACCCTCTGGGTACTGAGACAAAGGCAGGTCCATCCCACAGATATAGGGTGCAGGTGAGAAAAGGAGCACAGTCCTGGAATGGGTCACCCTGAGCCCCGGGGAGCAAGAGACTTCACACAAAGCTAAGAGGTGGAGTTATACAGAGTTCCTGCCTTCTAGACCTACATGGTCCAGAGTAGGGAATGAGGAGGACAACGCCCTGTAACTCTGCTTGACAGAGAGGCTGGGGAGTGGGGGTGGGGGGGTGGAGGGAAGGCAGTGGTGCCTAGGAGGTTGGCAGAGCTTCCCCAGCAGCTGTGTTAATGCACACTTATTGTGTGCTTGCTTTGCGCCAGGCACTGTGCTGAGCACCGAGTCCTCATTCTAAGCTTTAATCCTTACACACTGCCCTGAGGTGGGCAGCAGCAGCAGTACTCCCACTTGACAGAGGGACAGACTGAGGCTTGGACAAGCCAGGTTTCAAGTCCCAGTGTTTCTTGGACCTGGGAGGGGCATTCCACAATGATGGGGAATCTGAGTACAAACCAGAGAGGGATGAAGCAGGGAGGAGTGGCCAGGGGTCAGGCCAAGGAGGTTGGCCTTTCTCCAGGAGGCACTGAGGTGTCAGGAAGGGAGGGAGCAGAGTGATGTCCCAACCAACTGCCTCAAGGTGGGGTGAGGTGGAGAGGTGATCAGTTCTTTTTTATGACTTGCATGGTTGGCTGGTGCCCAAGCCTTATAGGCCATTAAATATTTTGAGTCTCACCCAATCCAGGGTAAAGGGCTGGTGGCAGTGAGGATGATGTGGGAATGAATTTGAAGGCCATGGATGAGGAAGACGGATTTGATGTTTCCCACATGTTAACAGCCCCAACTTCCTGCCTTCCTCTTGGGACTGTACCAACCCTATTTTACCTGGGTAAAGGGCCAGTGAGAAAGGAAGTGGGTTGTGCCCTCAAGGAGACTCCATAGAGCTGCTCTGAGAATTCAGGGGTTCTCTCTGAGGTATTTCTGGGCCTGCTGCTCTCTTGAGGACCCCATTCTTTCCTACCTGTAGGAGGAGTGTCTGTGTCTTCCCACAGAACCTGCCGGACTGCAGGGGCCCGGCCTGGGAGAAGAGGATAGTGTGGGCGGGCACCTGTGCATAGGCCACTCGCTGGTCCTTGGCCACCAGCCAGATCATCACATCTGGGAGGCTCACCTGGGGCTGTCAAGGTGTGAGAGAGTCAGGCCCTGCCTGACTGCCTTAGAGCCCTGCTGCCCCACCAGTATCTCCAGAGTCCACCTCAGGGAGCACAGAGTTGAGACGGTACAGCCAGCCCTCCACTGTGGCCACCATGTCCTTGGGCTTGGCTTCCTTGGCCTGTTTGGCCAGTTCCTGCAGAAGAAGGCTGCGGAGCATCCATCTCTTCTTGTCCAATTCTGTGGCTTTGGACTGATCAGTCAGGCAGGGCAGAGGGCGCCTGTGGTCAGGGCAGGGTAAGAGGAGGCTGAACTTCTCTTTTGTCTCAGAGCTCCATGACCCTCTGGCCCTTCCTTAGGCCAGTGGGCCCTTCCTAGCCTTGAGGTGTCTATCCCTTTTACTGCTTGCTACCCAAGGACCTTTTTCCCTCCTTAGGAAGCCCTGGTCACTGTGAATCTGACCTCTCCATTCTCATACATGTCTTTGTCAGTCATTCAAGCCCTTGCAATGTGCCAGGCCTCATTCAAGGACCTCCTAGAGGAGAAGAGATGGGGACCAACCAATCACTGGGGGGTAGGGGCGGGACATAAGCGGGGCATGGGATGAGGAGAGGATTTTGACAGGCAGAGGAGGGCATCTTAGAAGGACAAGCACTGGAGGAAAGAGGCAGAGATCCATTTGGTGGGAACATCAGGCAATGCCAGGGACAATCCTGGATGAGAAGGTCAGTGCCATTTTCTGGAAGAGTCTGAATGACAGGAGAGAGCTACTCTGTTGTTTGGGTTTCAAGCCTGGGAGAGATTTGAGCTGAATTCCTATTTCTCGTGGAAGAAGGGTTCTGCGGGTCCTGACCTGAGCCCCTCCCATCCCCACTGCATTCCTACTCGCAGTCCTCCACCAGCTCCTTCCGCAGTTTCTCCCACTGGAGGAGCAGGGCTGGGTCCTTGGGATTCCGCATGGACTTCAGGGTGTCCAGATTGGCTTTCTGCCCAGCAGGAGAGAAATGGCAACAGAGCTGGCGTCAGCATGGACCTGACCTGGGCTGACTGGCCCAAGGTATCTTCAGCCAGGGTGATGCCAGTCCAAGGCTGTCCCATGCCCTTGCAATTTCAGGACCCTCACTCACCCTTCCTGCTACCCAACAGGCGAAATAGGTGGCAGGAAGGAGCCACAGAGGGATGGAACTGGGAAGGAGCACAGAAGGTCAATCCTGACCCTAGCTCCCTGCCAAGTCTGTAGGTACAAATACCAAATACGTCGCATCCGAGGCAGGCGGCATCAGGTCATTCTCTTGCCTAAAACCCATTCAGTGGCTCCTCTAAGGCCCGTGTTCCTTGACAGGCACTAAGACCCTTTGTGATATGATCCCTCCTTGCTTTACTGGCTTTATCCCATGTCACCTACCCTCAAACTTCAAAAACTGGTACATCATGATGTCACAAATGTTATTCTCCTACACATTCCTCAGGGTCCATACATTTCATTTCTTTGTGAGCACCTACTCCCACTATGAGTCCTGCTGTGGCTTGGGCTAATGCACCAGATTGCAAGATCGGTGGTTCAAGCTCACCAGCTGCTCCTCAGAAACCCTATACAGGGTTGCTGTGGATCAGAATAGACTCGATGGCACTTAACTCCCACTATAAGGAGCTCTGGTAGCATAGTGGTTTGAACTGGTTTTCTCCTCCCTAAAAGATTTACAGCCCCAGAAACCTTGTACAGGGTCGCTATGAGTCGGAACAGACTCCACGGCACATAACAAACTCCCACTATCCTTTTTTTATTGTTGTTGTTTTAACTTCCCATTTGTGTCTTCAGCACCTTGCTCTATGCCTGTCACCTCTCAATTAATATGGAATGCATGAATGAGCTGTGTGACCAGTTTCCTGTGCCTGGGACTCAATTTCCCAAAGCGCCCATCAATTATCTGAGCCCTCCCTCCCTGCCCCCATTTCTCTCCTGCATCACTCACCAGGCGGTTTCCAGTGACATGGAGGAGGTTGAGGCAGTTCATGCGGAAACTGACGTCTTCCCAGTATGAGGTCACAGCCACCACAGGTTTGGTATTGTACCAGGGCACATAATGGTAGATGTTCCCTGAAACACAGAGATATGTGGCAGGTGAGGGGTGTTAGGGATTAAATTGTACACTCCCTCCCTCAAAAATAATATGTATCAACTTGGCTGGGCCGTGATTCTCAGTGGTTTGAGGTTTGGTAGCTATGTAATGATGTCATTTGGTAGTTATGTGATGACATAGTCATGGTGTGATCCAAAGTGATCAGTCCATCAATTGTAAGGGTTTAAAGTGGAGTGTAACACCCTTACGCAGGTTACAGCCCTGATCCAATGAAAGGGGAGTTTCCCAGTCACCTTCTATTTTACAAGAGATAAAAAGAGAGTGAAACAAACAGAGGAAAAGGGGTCTGATTGCCACCAAAAGAGAAGAACTGGAAGTGGCACATCCTTGGGACCCAGGGCTCTTGTACTGCGAATCTCCTAGACCCAGTGGAAGATTGATGCCAAGACACATGGAGATCTCCAATGAATGAACACTAGGTCCACAGATGTTGAAAGGAGACAAGGACCTTCACCTAGTGCTGACAGAGACAAAAACGCCTTCTCCTAGTCACTTTTTCCTAGAATCTGAATCTGGACTTCTAGCATCCTAAACCTCTTCAGTCTGAAATTGATCAAATATGCAATCAAGATGTATTGATAATTACTGGTGATTGGAATGCAAAGGTTGGAAACAAAGAGAAAAAAAGCATCAGTAGTTGGAAATTATGACCTTGGTACTAGAAATGAGGTTGGAGATCACATGATAGGATTTTGCAACAACAATGACTTCTTCATTGCAAATGCCTTTTTTTAAACAACATAAAAGGCGATTGATTATATACATGCAGTGTTTCGTTCTATTGTGCATAAGGTGGCTATGAGTTGGAATTGATTTGATGGCACCTAACAACAACGACAACAAATTCTGAGAGAACAAATTTATTAAAGCCATCCACTTGTGGTATTTCTGTCATAGCAGTGCTAGAGCACTGAGACGAGGAGTATCTGAAGGACTCGGGCAGGTTTCCTCTCATTGTATCCCATCAGAGCCCAGTATCCCTGGGCTACTTCATCCATCAAGGATGCAATCTGCTATCAATCTTAACTGGACTCCTCTCGCCAGAAGAGTGGGTTAGGAACTGTTTGAGAATGTGTGCATGCTAATAAACACAGAAGACTCTTATATAATATTCTGGGTGCTCAGTGCTCCATGAAGCCTTTCAAAGTCCCTACTTACAGGTGGGGAAGTCAAGACGAGGGATGTGAAACAGTTTGCCTGAGATAGAGGTATCAAACCAGTTGGTCAGAACACAAGTATCTCTCTCCAGAGTCCCTGCTCTCGACCTCAGGCAAAGTGCCAAGGCAAGGGATATACCTTGGGGTAGGGTTCCCCTTGGGTGGTCTCTGAGGCAGAGGAAGAGTGGATCTAAGTTTAGGGAGGAGGTTCAGAGTTTGATTGGGGTGGGCAGATGTCTTACATAAAGGGCCTGCTGCTGCAGAAGAGTTGAGGGGGTAGGTGAGGCAAAGGGGTTAAAAACCAATGGCAGACTGGATTCCCTGAAATTGTCCTTATTGGAATGAGTGGGAAGCTCGATAAAATAGAAGAAATTCTTTTGTGAAATACATTGCTGAGTAAAAGAGAGAAATCCACAGAAACCAAAAATAAAGTTTTTAAAGCAGGAAGCCGATGAGTTAAGTGAATGCCAAAACTGACTTTTGTCCTCTATGTTTCTGGAAAATCTTAAAGAACTTGAGTTTCTGTTTTAGAAAATGAAGACACACAGGGAGCAGGAGAAAAAGCCTAGCACCAACCAAGATGGGCAATCTAGCAGGTGACACCTTAGTGAGAAATAATCCACGACATAAAATTGCCTGTTGCCAGAGTGGTTCTGAGTGGAGTGTGGAGAAAATCTTAAAAATTTGTAGCCCAAAGTTGAGTCTCATGTATGTTTGCATTCAGAGTTCATGTCAACTGTGTGGTCTGAAGAATGTCAAGCAGAAAATTAAAGGGATATCCAGATAAAGTTCCAAGAAGATGAGCAACTTAGAACCAATAGGCATATTCTCTAACCTGGCAACTTCACTCCTAGAAAGACCTAGAAAGACAAACAGAAAAACCTATTCAGAATGATCAAAAGGCATGTAGAAAAAATGTTAACAGCAACACTGTTTCTTGTAGTTGTGGTTGCAACTCAAGTCAGCACCTGACTCACAACAACCCTATGAACAATGGAATGCATCCTTATGACCAGTTAGTTGCAGATCAGACCATTATGATCCATAGAGTTTTCATTGGTTGATGTTTGGCAGTAGATCACCAGGTCTTTTTCCTAGTCTGTCTTAATCAGGAAGTGCTCCCAAACCCTATTTGGCTTTACTGTTGTTGTTAAGTGCTGTCAAGTCAACTTCTACTCATAGCAACCCTGTATAAGATTTCTGAGGAGTGACTGGTGAGTTTGAACTGTCAGCCTTACAGTCTAGTACTTATTCTACAGCACCACACCAACATGCAATCCACCTACAATGCTTCATAGCAAAATGCAATCCACCACGGTCCAACCACTAGTGGCTGTGCATAAGGTTCATAGGCTGGGAATCAAACTAGGTTTCCCATATGGAAAGCAAGAATTTTACCACGGGGCCTCCAGGGCCTCACAACACTATTTGTAATACCAAAATTGGGAGCAACCAAATTATCCTTCAATAATAGAAGGGATAAGTAAATTTTGATATATTAACATAATGGAATACCACACAGCAATGAGAATCAGTAGTACACCCAACAATATGAGTGAATTTCACAAATAAAATGATGAGCAAAAGAAGCCAGACACAAATGAATACATACTCTGTGATTTCTTTTATATAAAGTTAAAAGGTGGACCAAAATAAATGGAGGTTAAGAGAATGGTTACCTTTGGTTGAAGAGTGAGGGTGAAGAACACAGGAGTGTTGGTTTCCTGTTTTCTGATCTGAGTGCTATTACATGGATTCATTTGCTTTGGGTTATTAACTGAGCTGGGTACTTTGCTTTTGTGTACTTTTTCATATGTATGCTTTACTTGGACCAACAGTTTACTTAAAATTAAAAAAAAAAATAGTGCAGGTAAAAAAGACAAAAGAAAAAGGACACAAAGAGCTACCAAGCAGGAGGGGTGGCTTGCAATTTAATCGAATAGTTACTTAAAGCCATTCTGAGAAGATATATGAGTACTCAGAACCCAGTCCAGAGAGATGGCAAGATGAAAATCTGAGAGATTAGAAAATCTGAAAGACAGAAGGTCCACAGAGAATAAAGTTGAGTTCCAGAAGGAGATATGAGAAGAGAAGAGAAAGAGGTAATTTAAAAAGAGAAAATAGCTTATAATTTTTCAGAATTGTTGTAGACATCAATTTCAGACCCTGGTACTGATGAATTATTAGAAGGATAAATAAACAGAGATCTGTGGCTGGGGTTTTCAGGTATTAGCATGGGGATACGAGTTGGTAATTTTCCTTTTCTACTCCTGGATAGTGTACAAAAGCAACAAAAAGAAGGAAAATAACTCTGCTTTCAGCAAAACAAGGAGACAGATGTAATCTGCAGACCCAAAACACACATGAAGACTGCCAAAAACAACCGTGATCCCCAGAGAAGTCCTGAAATGAAGTGTAACTGAAGCCACCTGGGGGAAGGGAATCAAGAGGCCAGCACTGGAAGCACTGCTGGATGGAAGCAGATTGCTGTAAGTGGCAGCAAAAATATACTCCCTGAAACTCAGGATATAGATGAGGAAATGGGAGCCAGCAGAACTCAGAAAAGAAGTAGAAGAAAAAACAAAAACATCGTAGAAACCAAGACAGCATACAAAGAAGCCCAGGGAAGTTTAGACTCTGCAGAAATTCAGTGAGGGACATAAAGCATACAAATTTAAAAAGTAAAAAATTAAGTAGAAATACAGTTAAAAAAAAAAAAAAAAGACGGAATATAGAAGATCAGCAAACTCCCATAAGTGGATCACCTGAAGTAGAAAACCAAAATACTAGAATAGAATACATATTTTTATGTAACATGTGCTACATTTAAAATATAATTTAAGAAAACTCACATGTGTAAAGGATAGTCTCTTCAATAAATGGTGCTGGGACAATTGGATATCCAAATTTGAATTAATACAAATTAATTCAACATAGATCATAGAACTAAATGGAAAAAGCTAAAATGGTAAAACTTTTAAAAAAGAAAAAAATAGAAAAATTTCATGACCTTGGATTAGACAAAGAATTCTTAAGGACATAATAAAACAAAACAAAAAAAAGATAATTGGGCTTCATCTAAATTTTAAATGTTTGCAATTCAAAAGACACCATTAAGAAAATGAAAAGATAAGTCACAGACCACTTGCAAATCATGGATGAATCTCTAAACCACTATGTTGAGCAACAACAGAGTATCATACTGTATGATTCCATTTATGTAAGATTATAGAACAAATAACATTAATCACTGACAATAGATACTGCAACTATGATTGCCCCCAGGGATCGGGGCGAGAGAATGAAGAGAGACACATAGCAGCTTCCTAAAGTGTTGGAAATTACAAAATCATGATTGGAGTGGTGGTTATACAGGCATGTTGTTGTTAAGTGCCATCGAGTTTGCTCAGGCTCATAGCAACCCTGTGTAGGGTTTCCAAGGCTATATGTAAATGAATCAATTTGTCAAGATTGACCAAACTGTATACTTAAAACTTGTGTATTTTGTTGTCTGTAAATTAAATCTCAATGAAAGGAAATGTCACCATTAAAAGCATGAAAAGACAAATCACAAACTTGAAGAAGATATTTACAAATGCACATCTGACAAGATTGTACTCCAGAAGAAATGATACAGAAACTGATAGGAAAAATACAACCAAATAGAAAAATGGACAAAAGAGGTGAATAGATTTCACAGATAAGGAAAACAAGTGGCTGTGAATACATGGAAAATTGTTCAACCTCATTTTTAATCAGGCAATTGCCAATTAAGAACACGTGAATCAGAGCTCAACTAGAGGAACAAAGAAGAGATAAAAAAAAGCATAATCCACTACCATTTGATGAACTTGACCTTTACTTATAGATGTAGTAGCTCAAAAGAGGGAACAAATCTTTACAGCGAGGATCATTCCCACCCTCTCGATACACAGGGTCAACAGGGATGGGCAACTTAGACATTGG
>NW_006408913.1:1164891-1167620 GCF_000296735.1 Chrysochloris asiatica
CCTAGTTCAGAGGGTGTGGGGGAAGATAGAATCTCCACTGAGTGGTTTCCAACCTGTATGGACGGGGCTGATGAAAGGAGATGGGGATAAGACTCTTGTGGTTAATAGTGAATGATTGCTATCAGGACTGACTGTAGCCATATTGTAACAAAAGGAGGGGAGTGGTTGATTTTGCAGCCCAGGAGCGGAGGTCCCCGGGACCATCAAGGGAGAAGAGCAGAGTGCAGTACCCTATTCAGAGAAGCAGTGATGGCAGAGATGATGGCATAGAGAGATGGAGTGCCTGGGGACTCTGGACTCAGGGAGGGAGAGGGGCTGTGTTCTGATGCCCGGGGGGCAGCCTGTGGGGTTTACCCTTTGGTTGTTTATGATGTATGGAGGGGATTGTAATTATTGCAATGAAACAAAATACGATAGGATGAATGTAAAGCTAATGTTCTCCCATGTAAACTATCATCACTTAATTACTTAATTCACAGTAAAAACTCAAAAAAAAAAAAAAAAAAAAGAACACATGAGGTACTATTCCATATGTATCAGATTGGCAAAAATGAAAGGACAAAACAATATCAAATACTGGTGAGAATGTAGAGTAAGAGGAATTCTCATACTACTGCTGATGAGAGTGTAATTTTGTATAATTACTTTTGCTTTGAGTTTCTCTTCCACTCCTAGGTATATAATTTAGAGGAAGTCTTACAATTGTGACCAGGAGGCATGTACAAAAACTGTTTATAACAAAATTATAGTAGCTAAAAGATTTATAACAAATATATCCACATTTATATATTATGTGACTATATATCACATAATCTGTGGTATAATCATACAGTGGAATATATACAAAAATGAAAATAAACTGTAACTCTACATACCAATATTTAAAAAGAAATTTAATGTTGAGTACAAGATGCAAGAGAGATGAATACAGATCAAAAGATTACATTTACATAAAATGCAAAAACAGTATGCTATTGAGGAATACACATATTATTGTTGCCAAATGCTATTGAATTGGTTCTGAGTCACTGTGACCCTGTAGAGGGTTTTCGAGGAGTAGCTGATTTGTTTGAACCACCGACCTTTAGTTAGCAGTCCAGTGCTGACCCTAACAGCGCAACATCAGGATACACATAGGTGGTAAAAATTTAAAAGAAAATCAGGGAAATGATTAATACAAGAGTCAGAATCATGCTTATTTCCTGGATGAGTGGATCTGGAAAGTAAACACAGGAGTCCTTAAAGATGCTCACAGTTTTCTGTGTTTTAAGCTAAATGGTGAATTCATGAGTATTTATTTTATTATTTTTTTAATCAAATGTACATATACATTTAACATATATTTCATAATCTCAAATTATAAGTGGAGGAGTTCTAGTGTGCCACTGTAGGATAAGCACTGAACTGCTAACTGCAAGGTCAGCCATTCAAACCCACCAGCTGCTTCTTGGAAATGCTATATAGTCACTATGAATTGGAACCAACTCAATGGCATTGAACAACAACAACAAAGACTGAGAAAGTTGAATGAAATAGGGGAGTGAATGCTAAAGTATATAGGGTATCTCTTTGGGGTGGTGAAATGTTCTAAAATTTATATGGTGAAAATTGCACCAGCCAAAGAATGTATTAAAAGTCATTGAATCATATATTTTAAGTGGGTGAATTGGATGGTATGTGAATTATGTCTCACTAGAATAAATACTTGACCATAATAAGTTCTATTGATCCTATACTTGGTCAATATGCCAACTCAACAGCAGTTAACAACAACAACAACAACAAAGATGCTGTAAACAACAACAACAACAAAAAATAGGTTTAGAAGTCAAGAGGGAGGAAAGGTTCTCAGTGGGTAATGAGATGGTCGAGTTATCCAAGGTGTAAAATTTCCTCTGTACCAGAGGTTCTCAAACTTTAGTAGGTATCAGAATCACATGGAGGGCTTTATAAAACTATTTTCTGGGTTCCATTCCCAGATTTTCTGATTCTGTAGGTTGAGGACTCCTGGTGTGGCTCTGCACTGGATTTTGAACCACAAGGTTGGCAGTTTAAACCCACCAATTGCTCCTTGGAAACCCTATATAGGTCTCTATACTCAGAACTGACTCAGCAACACTAAACAACAACGTGGTACCAATAATTGTCATTTCTAATGAGTTCCCAGATGATGTTGATTCTGCTGACCCAAAGACTGTACTTTGAGAATCACTACTTTATATTGACCAATAAAGAGCTGTTGTTATATGCCATCAAGTTGGTTCTGACTCATAGCAACCTTGTATAGCGTTTTTGAGGAGTGGCTGGTGGGTTTGAACTGCCAACCTTGCAGTTAGAATCTCAATGCCTATCCTTCAGTGCCACACCAGGTCCCTTTGCGAGCTACCAGAAACTGAAATAGACAAAGAAAAGCCCTTTCCTTATAACCACGTGCTGAATTCAGACTATACATAGTAGATGAGTGGATGAATGAATGGATGGATGGTTGGGTGGGTGCTTGGGAGAGTAACAGGTGGGAGTTGAATAGATGAAGGAATAGATAAATGTGTTAATGAATGACTAGAGGGTGGATGGATGGGTAGTAAATAAATAAATGATAGTTGGATGGATAGATGAATTGATGGATGACATACAGATGGATAAGGAGCTCTGGTAGCGTAGTGGTTACGAATCGGGCTGCGAACCTTAAGGTCAGCGGTTCGAAACTACCAGCTGCTCTGCGGGAGAAA
>NW_006408913.1:1170315-1173845 GCF_000296735.1 Chrysochloris asiatica
TGAAACACGTTCTATGAATTGTTGAATGTGAAACTGATGATGTGCCCTGTAAACTTTCACTCAATCCACAATAAAAACCTTAAATTAAAAAAAAAAAAAAAGATTTACAGCCTCAGAAGCCCTACACAGGGTCACTATATCAGACCTGACTCTATAGCACACCACTACCACCACCATATAGATGGATGGGGAATGGTTCAGAGTAGTAGGTAAGAAGATGGGGCTGAGAAAGTTCTAGTGTAGAATGTATACAGAGAAGGGTTTGAAGTCAAGACCAAATTTCACTTCTTGGGTTAACCACCTACTAACTATGTATTCCACCGATCCTCTGTTGTACTGTGGTGGCTTGTGTGTTTCTGTGCTGCTGAAAGCTATGCCACTGGTATTTTAAATACCAGCAGGGTCACCCATGATGGGCAGGTTTCAGTGGAGCTTACAGACTAAGACACTCTAGAAAGAAGGAAAGGTAGACTACTTCTGAATGGTTAGTCACTAAAAACCTTATGAATAACAGCAGTTATTCCAACCACTCAGGTTGGAAGGCAAAATACAACTGGAATGAGAAATTGAAGAAGAATGGTGTTGTATTAATTGTCAAAAAGAGCATTTCAGGATCTATTTTGAAGTACAGTGCTATCTGTGATAGGATAATATCCATATGCATACAAGAAGTCTGCTAACCACAAGGTTGGCAGTTCAAGCACAGTAGTCACTTCTTGGAAACCCAAGAAAAGGTTGCTATGAGTTGGAACCTTCTTGATGACATTCAATTGTATTCTGTCAGTTCCTGGAGCCTTCTTTTTTTACTAGTGTTTCAGTGCAGCTTGGACTTCTTTCTTCACTACCATCAGTTCTTGTTCATATGATACCTCTTGAAATGGTTGAATGTTCTTTTTGATACGGTTACTCTGTGTATTCCTTCCATCTTCTTTTGATGCTTCCTGCATCATTCAATACTTTGCTTTATTGACTGTACAAAGGCATTTGACTCTTAGGATCATAACAAATTATAGATAACATTGAGCAGAATGGATATTCTAGAACATTTCATTGTGATCATGAGGAACCTGTACATGAACAAAAATGCACTGGGTTGAACAGAACAAGGGGATACTGAATGGTTTAAAATCAGGAAAGGTGTGCTCCAGGGTTGTATCTTTTCACCATACTTATTCAAGCTGGGTTATATGAGGAAGAACAGGACATCAGGATTGGAGAAAGACCATTAACAATCTGTAATTTATAGCTAATTCTAACTTGCTAGAATCAAAGAGGGTTTAAAATACTAACAAAGATCACAGACTACAGCATCCAATATGGGTTGCACCTCAGTGAAAAGAAAATAAAATCCCTGCAATAGGACATAAAATCATGAAGAATGGAGAAAAGATTGAAGCTGTCAAAGACTTTATTTTACTTGGCTCTATAGTTAATGCTCAAGGAGCTCTGGTAGCAATGTGGTTATGAGTCAAGCTGCTAATCTCAGGGTCAGCAGTTCGAAACTACCAGCCATTCTGTGGGAGAAAGATGAGGCTTTCTACTCCAGTAAACATTTACAGCCTTGGAAACACTATACAGGGTCATTATGAGTTGGAACCGACTCCACAGCACATAACCCTCACCACCATAGTTAATGTTCATGGAAGCAGCAGTCAAGAAATCAAATAAGATATTACATTAGACAAGTCTGCTGTAAAAGTTGTCTTTGTGGTTGTTAGGTGCCACTGAGTTGATACTGACTCATAACAACACTATGCACAACAGAAGGAAACACTGCCCGGTCCTGCGCCAACCTCACAATCACTGTTACCCTTGAGCCCATTGCTGCTGCCACTGTGCCAACTCATTTCATTGGGGGTCTTCCTCTTTTTCTCTGACTCTCCACTTTACCAAGCATGATGTCCTTCTCCAGAGAGTGGTCTGAAGCATGAGAGACAAAGTCTGCCATCCTGGCTTCTAATGAAAATTCTGGCTATACTTCTTTCAAACAGATGTGTTTGTTCTTTTGGCACTCCATTCACCTCCAACACCATAGCTCAAATGCATCAGTTTTTCTTCTGTGGTCTTCCTTATTCACTGCCCAACTTTCACATGCATATGAAGCTATTGAAAATACTTGCATGATTGGGTCAGGTACACCTTAGTCTTCAAGCTGACATCTTTGCTCTTTAACACTTTAAAGAGGTCTTGTGAGAGCAAACAAGATGGCAGATCGGGTGTAAGTGCAGTGAGGAACTCTGTCAGCAACAACACAGAATGCTGGACCAAGCAGGCTCAGAGAATGGTGCCAGAACTCTGAACCACATATAAAGGAATATTTAGAAGGTTGGAAGGCTTACAGCTAGGGGAATTTGTAGCAGAAGCAAGAAATCCAGTGCTTTCTAATTCAACATGCTCAGCTCAGCTGCTCCCAGAGCCACCATCTTGGGAGAGACTGAGTAGAGTAAAGATCAGAGCAGCCACAGATGCCTGACAGAACTGCAGAGATAAAGGTGTGAACATTTTCTTTTTTTTGCTATCTGTTCATTGGTCTCTCGCTGTTTGCGCACCTCCATTCTGGTGACTAGAGGGTGTGCCAGAAGAAGTGGACCCCATCCCCACTTGCACCCCACGAGGGTTCTACTACGCATGCACACAGATCTTCTCAAAATTTAAAGTGACAGTTTCCACTTAAAACCAAATGGCCACAGCTGGCACTGAACTGTTTATAATTAGAAAAAAGGCCTGAATGGGGATTGTGGAGTGCGACAGGCAGACAAAAAAGGAAATAGGCCAAAAATTAAATCCTGTATTATGTCACAATGACCAACAGTGGTATCTTGAAATTTCTCAGGAAGAAGAGTGAAAAAGAAGCCCATCTCCTGATCATATCTACCTGGAGGCAATCAGAAAGCATAAAAAATACCAAAATACACACTCATCTAAGTATTAAGGCTACAGATAACTCCTGAATTTGCCCCCCAAACAGAAGCAGATGACCATATCTGCACATGTCCAGAAACGAGATAAAGTGACTGAGGCAAATGAGCTGGAAATAGACCTACACTCCATACTGGAAGATGGACAGGCTTTGTGAATGTCTGAGAAGGAATTCAGAAAAATGATTATAAAATGTATCAAAATACTATACAATGGAGTTAAGAAAAATAAGGAAGAAGTTAGGAAAGCACTATAGGAACAATCAAAACAGATACAGCATTGAAAACAATTCAAATCTACAGAAATCGACTCAAACAATCAATAATAGGATATCAGAAATGGACAATACACTGAAAGGGAAAAGGAGTAGAATTGAAGAGATAGAAGCCAGAACTAGTGAACTACAAGATAAATCTCTCAACATTACTAAGATAGAAGAGCAAACACAAAAAAAGGATAAAAATTTCAGAAGAAAGCCTAATATTCATGTTGGACAACCTGAAGAGGAACAGGAAGAATCACACAAGTCCACAGAGGAGATAGTTGAAGAGCTTCTGGAAGAAAAATTTCCTAACATTCTGAAAAGTGAAAAGGTAAGCATTCAAGAAGCT
>NW_006408913.1:1174140-1175582 GCF_000296735.1 Chrysochloris asiatica
ACCCAGCAAAGCTGTCAATCAAATACAATGGTGTAATCAAAACATTCCAGGATAAACAGAAGCTAAGGGATTTTGCCAAAGCCAACCCTTCTATGAAAAACATCCTAAAGGAAGTTCTGTGGACTGAGAACCAAGAAGAACAAACAATAACCAGAGAATGATGTATGTGGCAGCATCACCCTGAACTCAACCAACAAATGCAAGAGTCAAGAACAGAACAAAATTACAAGAATAGAGGATCTGGGAGTTCAGTCTATGATCAAAACAATTACAATGTGAAAGAAGGCAAACACAGAGGAACAGAGATCCAGGTGGTGGGAAGATCAGGTAGATTACAGGATAAAATAGACTGTCTTAAATGGAGGGAAGAGTTAAAGGAATATAAGGTAACCACAACAGTAGGGTTGCGGTGGGGGGGTTTAGTTGGGTGTTGGGGAGGGCAATACAAGAAGGGGGAGAGGTGGAAGAACAAGATAGATAGGGGAACACTAAGATAGGTTTGTATGGCCTACGTGAGACAGAGGTAAATTATGATGTATGCTCAACCTTGGAACAACAGGACTCTGGGATACAGGAATCTAGGCATAGCTTGAAAAGAGGAAATAATACTAAAATCCTTGGCTGTCTTATGAATATTGGTTTCCCTTGCCTACTATTGTAAAATAGACACTTTAGTGGGATAGAAAGGAATGTTGGAAAACATGATTAGAGAAAACTTGTAAGCCTGTCTTCAGCCTATAACTGAATAGAATACCTAAAAGGGGTTCTAGAGCTTGCCAAGTGAAATAGGCCTCTTGCAAATTCTTTGCAGAGTATAGGACCTTAGGTGGAATCCTGAATCCCATCCAGAACCTTCTGAGGTGGGACATCCCCACTCGAAAGGACAAGCAGACCAGCCTGGAACAGCTAGAGCATCAGAAGATACATCTTCAAAGAAAGATAATCAGGAAAAACCCAAAACAAAAATGTCAGCATGATTGGCTACTACAAGAATAAGCAAGCTGTTCACCAGGAAGCCATCAAGGCAAGCAATCAAGTACCTTCAGGACAAACTCTCCTCTAAGACTGATGCTCAAAGGGAACACACAAACAAGCATGTAAGCTAGCTGGCAAGCACATTGGTCTACTGGTGAGTGGAAGAGGGGGAAAGGCAGCAATAAAGAAATGTTCTGAGTTTTCAACCAAAGTCCATTGACTCCCGTTGACCTGGAGATGAAAGAGAGAAGAGGAAAGGTTGGTTGGTCCAAAGTGTGGTGAGACCTGAGGTCACTTGAGCCCATGGACAAGGACATAGCCACAGAGGGCTAGAGCTGAGTGTGAAGCATTCAGCTGATATGAAATGAGGGGAGATGCACAAAAACACCCAAACTTGCAGGCAGTACCCATTTGACCTAACCTCAATGGCTGGATAATCAGAACTCAACTAGAGGAAGATTAAAAAA
>NW_006408913.1:1177098-1198147 GCF_000296735.1 Chrysochloris asiatica
AAAAAAAAAAAAAAAAGGGGGGGGGGGGGGGGGGGTAACTTCTTCCCAGTAAATGTGAGCATTGTGTGAAATGGGTTCTGCTAAAAACTTAATAAACATAAGAAATAGTGGGGAAAAAAAAAGCTTGGGGGGAAAGAAAGAGTCCTCACTGAATAGATTTCATCTTGTCTAGATAGGTCTGGTGAAAAGAGATGGGGATAAGACTCGTATGATTCAATAATGAATAATTGTTATCATGACTAAGTGCAACTGTCACAATTGCAAAGGTAGAAGTTTTGTAACAAAAACAGGGGAGTGGTTAATCTTACAGTCCAGAAACAGAGGACCCTGGCACTAGCAAGGGAGAAGAGCACAAGCAGATTGTGGGACCTTATCCACAGAAGCAGCAGCGCCAGAAATAGAAGCAGAGATGGGGGCATGGAGAGGGGGAGCAGCTGAAGACTCTAGATTTATGGAAAGAGAGGGACTAAAAGCTGGTGGCCCAGGAGGCAGACTTGTAGAATGTGCCCTTTGGAGATGTAAATTATTATACATGCCTGAGTGGTTTTTTGTTTTTTTAACAGCTAAAGTGGATAGAGAGAAATACTGTTAACTGATGGTACAAGGAGGGGATTATAATCATTTTAAGAAAATAAGGTGTATGATTTGTTGAATGAAAAATTGATGATCTGCCCTGTAAACTTTCACTCAATCCACAATAAAAACCTTAAAAAAAAAAAAGAGGTAGATTTGCCTAATGCAATACATCATTTGATATATTGACTGCTGCTTTCATGAGTGTTGATGGTTGATCCAAACAAAATGAAGTACTTGACAACTTTTCTCCATTTATCTTGATGTTATTCATGGGTCCAGTGGTGAGGATCTTGTTTCCTTTACACTGTGGTGCAACCCATACCAAAGGCTGTGGCCTTTGATCTTCCTTAAAAAGTGTTAAAGAGCAAGATGTCAGTTTGATGACTAAAGTATGCCTTACGTAAGCCATGATATGCTCAATTGCCTCACATGCATGCAAAAGTTGGACAATGAACAAGGAAGCCAAAAAAGAATAGATACATCTGATTTATGGTGTTGGTGAAGAATATTGAAAGTACCAACCATACACTGCCAGAAAAACAAATATGTCTTGGAAGAAGTACAGCTAGAATGCTCCTTAGAAGCAAGAATGGCAAGACTTTGTCTCACATACTTTGGATGTATTATCAGGAGGGACCAGTCCCTGAAGGAGGACATCATACTTAGTAAAGCCGAGGGTCATTGAAAAAGAAGAACGCCCCCAACAAGATGGATTGACATGGTGGCAGCAACAATAGCTCAAATATAACAATGATTGTGAGGTTGATGTTTCATTCTATGTTGTGCACAGGGTCACTATGAGTCAAAACTGACTCAACACCACCCAACAACAGCAGTTATGCTTTACCCGGTGACTTCTCTCTGAAATGTATTTTCCTTTTTCGTGAAATGTGAGTTAATAATGCTTATGAATGTTACATGGAGTCCTGGTGTGGCACTGTGGGCTAATGCGCTGGATTGCAAAGTTGCTTTGAACCACAAGGTTGAAGGTTCAAGCTCATCAGCTGTTCCTTGGAAACCCTATACAGGGTTGCTATGCGTTGGAACCAATTCAATGGCACTTAATAACAATAACAATAATGAATGTTACCTGAGACAATACCCTTGAAGGGGCCTAGCACAGATCCTGCCATGTAATGGTTGCTCTCTACTTTCTGGTTGGGTCTGACTATTACCATCATATATCACTGGGCTGTACTGTGTAGTTGAGACTAGAGGCTTGTAATTCAGGTTCATCTTGTTTCCATAGGGGCCAATGCTGACTTCGAATTGGATCAGGTCCTTAAAGTTGGGCATCATAGTACAGGAGAGGAAGATGACACTCAGCCCATACTTTTCACGGCTCTGTTGTTTCTAAAACGATAAACCCACATCACCAGTACATAAACCATGACATAAACAAACGAAGGAATGAACAATAAGGGTCAGGAGGCAAGGATGAAGAACGCTATGTCTTTCAAAACCATCTTTGCTTCTCTTCAGGGTGAGCTAGCTAGACCACCCTTGAAATCCCTCTCAAAACTCTGACTGATCAAGATCAACTGCTAGGACCTCCATCACCTGGACCATCCAACCCAGACAATCCAGTTTCTTCCCTTCCTGAAATGTCTCATCCATGGTTAGGAAAGGCTCTGAGCTGGGCACCCCACACATATCCCTTTAGAGCTCCTCCCCTTCTTTTTGTCTAAACCTCTTCCTAACATGGGACCAGGTATGGCCAGGGCTATGTGGTTGAGGTTGTATTCACCCCTTTCCTGGCTGCCTTTCCTGGCTCTTCTCCTTAAGTTTCCCTCCTCTCCCAGAAAAGATGAGCCTTTCTGCCTCAGTCCCCAGCTGCTCACTCTTCCTCAACTGCATCTGTTCCCAGCATCTCCATTATGTTACCCAGCTCCACTTGTTTCTGTTACCAGCTTCTGCTAACTATCTTCATTCCTCTGGTCTGTTTACCACCTCAGGTCTCCTCTGCCTTAGAGAGAATCTTTCTTCTCTCCCTTCTAAGCCTGTTTAGCTACCACTTGATATATCTCCATTCGCATTTCAACTGTTTCTTACAAGCATTGCCTCTATGAACTGTGTCCCATTTCTTTCATCTATCTATGGAGGATTGGCTTATTTCCTGACCCAAAGCTACTTGCATCTTTCTAATAACCAAGAGGCACTTTGAGTCCTCACCCTTTCTCTCTGTCACATTCATGACTGGAAGTCATTCCTTTTGGCAACTCTTCTCCTGAAGCTGCTGCAGAAGAATCCTCCTCAGTCTCCTCTGCAAACCCCTCTTTCTCTGCCATAGCCTCTTAGAATAATCTCCCTACACAGTCCCCTTCTCCTTTCATGCCACTTATTCCCCCTAGGCAATTTCTTCCACACCCTAAGCTCAAATTCCAGGGCACTTGAAAACACACTGAGACCCAGTATCTAGAGTCTCAGAGACTGGTCTACCTGAGTGTCTCACAAATACAAGTCTAAGATGGGATTCAACATCTCCTCCTTCAGGGAATTCATCTTGGTGAAGGCTACCTCTGACCATCTTGTCACCTAGGCTAGAGAATGGGCATCAACTTAGGGGACTTGATCTCACATCTTATGTCCTAGTAGCCACTATCTCTGATCATTGTTTCTAAAAGGTCTCTAGAACCTGCTGTCTTTTCTCGACTTCTCTTCCACCAAGACTACATCTCCATTTCTTTTTACTGAATGACTCTGACTTATTCCTCTATACTCCAGATTGTTCTTTTTATTTTTCATTATGGTAAAAATATTCACAACAAAACATTCACCAACTCCACAAACTTCTAATGTATAATTCAGTGACATTGATTACTTTGATTACATTCTTCCTGATTATTGTTACCTTTTTTCAAATGATTTCAATCCAGTCTCTTGTTAACATTGCTTCCCCTGGCCTTTTCTACCTCAGTGGCCCTCCAGTGCTTCCAGAAAATAAATTCAAGCTCTTTAGTTCAGTTTGCAAAACCCTGAGAAATTAGTTCATGAATGAACACAATTTCTTCTTAACTAGATTGCACATTTTTTAAACTAAAACCTGTCTTTACTAAACCCCTAACCTGAGCCTAGTACAGCATTAAGCCTTTCAGAAAGGGGCTAGAAATTACCTTGGCAACTAAGCAATCATCCTTTCACATCCAATAGAATGTTCAGCTTATGTCCATCAGAAACCTTGTGGCCAAGGTTGTGTGGATTCAGTAGATTCTGGGCAAGCAGATGGGCTCTGCTTTTTCTCTGTTTACCTGTTTTCCATGGTTACCTCTATCCTGGTCACTTCATGTGAGAGATCCTTTATCTTAAAGTCTTGATGGGATTTTATGTGGGTGATTAGCTCCAGGAAGACTCGGCCTCGGTAAGCTAAACCATCGTTAACAGAGTCAAGACCCAACTAGGGCAACAGAGAGGAAAGCAGAAAATTAAAAAAAGGAATGAAGCAAAAAGAGCAGGCACCTTTTTTTTCTGAACCCTCTGCCTGCCTGGCACTAGTTTGAGAAAGATTTAATTGATCTTTCAATCCCAAGAGGGAACTCCAGATACTCCAGACACCACTGTGGAGAGTATCTGGTGGAAGCCTCTGGCCCTGGTCTCCTGTATCCTCAGCTGTCACCACTTCCCTACTCTACCTGTTAGCCAATTTGAAGCACTTTGTTTCTCATAAATGCTCCATGATAGAAGTGGACTGTGGTAACTGTTGACTTTGTTTCACAGTCTGGCCAATCAGGGTATGCCTATCCTCCTGGGCAGTGATGATTGGTCCAAGAGAAGTACACATGACCTAAGCAGGCCAATCAGAATACTGCCCTAGGATTCTTAATTAGAAGCTGAGGTGGCCATGTTTGCTGCATGGAGGTCTGACTGCAGAAGAGAAGACTAAGGCCAAGGCATAAAAACCATGGAGATGAGAGAGGAAACAAGAGTGAAAAAGCTTCCTAATGGCACTGAAGTTTTGGTTCCTGAAGCTCTTCACCCACAATCCTTTCCCAGTCCCATTCCCTTAATTGTTTAAGCCAGTTTGAGTTGAGTTTCTGGCACTTATAAATAGAGATTGGAATAATTCAATGTTTTTTGACATTTGCTTCTTCCTTTATCTCAAATGTCCTTTGTACCTGCCAAAAATCTTAGCTGAGGTCTCATCTCAGGAACTTCTCCCTCAGTGAGTGTCTGGAATACTCCAGCTGTTACTTATACCACACTACATGTCTAATATCTACCATGGTTATTTGTGTAGAAGTAGCATATCCTCTACCAGAATCCAAGTGAAAGAAAGTAGGTCTGAGTTCCCCTTTGAACATCGACTAGGCCACAGTGCCTTATAAACAGCCACTGTTCCTAGAGCTTAAATGAGAATCTTACAGTGCCTTCTTCCTGGATCCTGAAAGGGGCCTTTTTACCCCCATGGAGAGTCAGGAAACTGGGGCCGAAGCAGGGTAAGAAGCCAGAGTACACTCCTGGAAGAAGATAGGGTAAGAAGGGGTAGAATCTAGGGGATAGGCATGGGACAGGGGCTGGGGATTCTGCTTGCCTTCCATCTCTGCACCAGTGGACGAGATCTGGTTGAGGGACAGGCTGGCAGTCCCAATCTCTTCCTGGCAATCCTTCTGGGTCCTGGGAAGAGACATACTCAGCAGGCTAGATTTGGACCTGGCCCTGGTTTCCTCCTCCTCTGTGTGCTTCCGCCTCAGCCCGTTTGCTCACCAGTCCAAGACTCTCAACTTGATGTAGCTGGAGAGGCAGGGCAGCTGCAAAGGGAAGGTGAGCACAGCGGTGGGTGCATACCTGGGCCTTCTGGTCCCCAGAAAGTAGTTGGGAAGTGTCAAGTCTGGGTCCAAGGCCTGACTCAGTTACAATAGGTCATTGAATCATGGATGTAGATGAATTTATCATGGTATAATGTCCCTTCAGAGTCCCTGAGTGGTGCGAATGGTTAATGTGTTCAGCTGCTGTGCTAGCTATCGAGTGACACTATAACAGAAATACCACAAGTGGAAGGTTTTAACAAATAGAAACACGTTCTCTCACAGTTTCTAACCCACAGAAACCCACTGCCATCGAGTCAATTCAAACTCACAGAGACCCTATGACAGGATAGAACTCCTCCTTAGGGTTTTCGAGACTGTAAATCTTTATGGGAGCAGACAGTCTCATTTTTCCCCCTCAAAGCAGATGATGGTTTTGAATCACCAACCTTGCAGTTACCATCCCAATGCTTAACTCACTACAACACAAGGCCTCCTTACTTACAGTTTAAGAGGCTACTACTCCTGATGTGGTGCTGTAGGGTCAGCACTGGACTGCAAACCACAAGATTGGCAGTTCAAACCCACCAGCTGTTATTCAAAAACTCTTGTCTAATTTACAGCTTCAGAAGTCCTATCCGGGTGGCCATGAGTGGGAACGAACTCAAGGACACTTAACAACAACTCTAGGGGAAGGCTTTCTCTCTCTGTGGGCTCTGGAGGAAGGGCCTTGTCTTTTCAGTTTCGGATTCCTGGTTCCTTGGGGATCTCTCTGTTTCTTGGCATCTTACCCCAGCATCTCTGTTCATTCACTTGTTTATTCTCTTTTACATCTCAAAAGAGATTGACTCAGGATGCACCCTACATTAATTCTGTCTCATTAACATAACTATGACAAGCCATACCCAAATGGGATTATAATCACAGACATTGTTTTGTCCTTGTTGTTAAGTGCCTTCAAGTCGGTTCTGACTCATAGCAACCCTGTATAGGGTTTCTGAGGCTGTAAATCAGACTATGTTGTTGTTAAGTGCTATTGAGTTTTCTGACTTATTGAGCCCATTCATGTATAAGGTTGCTGAGGAGTGGTTGGTAGGTTTGAACTGCCAACCTTGCGGTTAGCAGTCCTGTGCTTCTCCTATAGCACCAAACCAGGACTCCAAATCAGACTAGAGAAGCATACAATAGTGAGGAACAAACAGCCCTGCTTTACATCCAGCCCAGTTTTTAACCATACTCTAGGGGCTGCCTCTAGGCTTTTAACAAAGAGCTGTTTTATATCCAGGGCACTTTACTCAGGAGATAAGAAGATGTACAATATAATTTTGGATGAGTCTTTAAGTGTTTTATTCCTTTGCTTTGCTTTTTAATGTAGGGAAAGGGCACTGTCATGGACTGAATTATGTCCCCCAAAGTATGTGTCAATTTAGTTAGGCCCTGTCAGTGGTTTGGCAATGATGTGATCATATAATATGGCAGTAAGGAATGGTATCATCTTCCTCCATGATGTAATTTGATGTGATCAGCCAATGAGTTGTTATGGTAACACCCGTATTCAGGTCACAGCTGTGATCCAATCTAAAGAGAGTTTTCCAAGCATGTGACCTGCATCAACTTTGATTTTACAAGAGATCCACAGAGAGAAAGTTGAGCAGAGAGAGGGATCTGACTACCACCAAGATGGAAGAGCCAAGTGGAGTGTGTCCTTTGGACCTGAGGTCCCTGTGCTGAGAACCTCCTAACTTCTAGGGAACATCTGGTCTAGCCAGGTTAAAAGAAGACAAGGGCTTTCCCTCAGAGCCAACAGAGGAAAACAGCCTTCCCCTCGAGTTGGTGCCCTGACTTTAGACATCTAGCCTTCTAAACTGTCAGAGAGAAAAATGTGTTTGGTAAAGCCAGCCACTTGTGATATGGCTGTTAGAGCAGCACTAGCTAAGACAGGCACTTTTACATTCTCTGGAAAGTTATGTCCAGTTCTTTTCGTAAAAAACCTCAATTCGATTCTGACTCATGGTACTCAACATGTTTTACAGTAGAACTGTGCTCCACAGGGTTTTCAGTAGCTATAATCATAAGATTAATTTATGGAAGTTGAGCTCCAGTCCTTTCTTCCAAAGCATTCAAAATACAAAAGGTCAGTGTTTTGGTAAGCAGCCAGGTGTTAACTGTTTGTACCACTCAGGGTACAAACTGGATAAATAGGGTTAAAATTTTTCATATGTCCCAGACTTCTCAGGCAGAGCACCCACTTACTGTGCTTCTCGGTCCCCACTTTCCATTTGCACCCATACACAAACACCCCGAGAGGCATTGGGGGCAGTGGATTTTACTCTTGGCTTCTAGGACCAGCAATACCTGTATGGGGAAGGTCAGGATCTGGTTCCAGATTGGGTTCTCGGTTTGGTTCTGCACGTCTGTCTTGAGCTAGGAATATCCCGAAGCAGTGTTAGTGCAGCATCCACACCGGCCTCTTGGCCTCCTCCTAGCCCTCTTTGTCTGCAGCACAGAGCTGTCCATACTAACCCCTGATCTAAAGACACAACTTCAGTTCTTTGGGTTCATTCTTCAGTTAGTTTCAGATCAAGAATACTTTATATTTTCCCTTAAGCCAATATCCAATTGACTTAATTTTTAAATATATGAAGGGTCATTAGCTATATTATATGAATTCATACAAGTAGATTTTGTCAGGTAAATTGTAAAATCCCAACAGAATTCCTCTAACTCAACAATAAAAAGACAAACATCCCAATTAAAACTGGGCAAAGAACTTGAAAAAACAAATCTCAAGAGAAAAATGGGCAGAAACATAGCTGATGACAGTAGCCCCCAATGACACAGCCCCTTTAAAAGCATCAATTGACCTAACTTTTAAGTCTAGCCTCATTCTAAACAATGATATATTTGAAGTCAAGAGTTAGCCTGTTTAAAGTTTTAAATATGATATAAATTAAACTGAAATATTAAACAAAAACCTTAATTTATGCCACATACCACTCAAAGTCATCTTTTAGCTCCAGGGGACCCAAATCACTCTTTGGGAAATAAAACCAGTGCGCTGGTTTTAAATTATTTCTCAAATTCTTTGTTGGCATTCCCTTCAAAAAATGGACACTAATCCCTCTTCCTTTAAGTGTGACTGGATTCTAACAGAATATGGTGGAAATGATGGTTTTCAAATTTTGAGGTAAATCTATTTCATTTAACTTGTTGGTCTAGGGGTGCTAAATTTCCCATTAGTGGAAAAGGTAGATTCAGTTCCTGGTGTCTTACCCACCATCTCTTCCTCCATTCTGTGTTATTTTATCTAGGTTCCAATTCTTCTAAGCCTTAGTACACTTCTTACCTTCTTCCCACTTAATTCCACCTCCAACATAGGATTCCCTGGCTGGTTTTTCTCTATAAACAAGAAGTTAAAAGACTTCTGAGATAGTAGAATTATTTTAGGGGCAGTAAGTGGAATATAGGTGTGAAAGCTGGACAGTGAATAAGGAAGATCGCAGAAGAATTGATGCCTTTGAGTTGTGGTGTTGGAGGAGAATACTGAAAGTGCCATGGACTGCCAAAAGAACCAATAGATCTGTTTTGGAAGAAATGGCAGAGTGCTCCTTGGAGGCCAAGATGGCTAAGCTTCGTCTCTCCTACTTTGGACATGTTGTCCGGAGGGAACAGTTGTGGAGAAGGATGTCATGCTGGATAAGGTGGAGGGTCAGAGAAAAAGAGGAAGACCCCTAACAAGATGGATTGGCCAGGTGGCATCATTGATGGCGTCAAGTGTGGCAGCGGTAGTGAGGTTGGCCCAGGATCGGACATTGTTTCGTTCTGCTGTGCATGGGGTTGCTATGAGTCGGTTCCGACTCAATGGCACCTGACAACAACAACAACAAGTGGAAAGGTAACACTTAAAACCCTAACCCATGGTTTAGTTTGGTGTCCCCAGGAAGACATGTCTCAAATTACCATTCTTTCCCTTCAGTGCATCATGGCACATAATGGCAGGAGGGGGCTGAGCATAGGCAACTTTGAGACTGCATCTGGGCATCAAAGACAAGTCAAGGGCATGGGACCCATTTAAAAGGACGTCCAAGGGACCTTCATAAAGGAATTCTTGGCAGATTTCAGTCTCACCCTGTTCCACCATCCAAAATCTTAGATCAATGTCAAAATGGACTGGGGAAGTCCCATGAGAATACAGAATGCCTCTGTGTAGGGAGCCTCAGGTCACTTCCTCCCCCTCCACCTGCCCTAGCCCAATTCTAACCAAAATGAAGGTCTTCTGCACAGTAGATGAAGAACTGTAATTGAGCCATGTTGACTGGAGCAGCCGCAGACTTGAAGAGCTTCAGACTGGTGTCATAAGTCCCATAAGGCAGCATTAGATCTAACTGAAGAGACAAGCGAGGCAGGGTCAGGACCAGAACGAGTTCATGGACAAAGCCACCAGACTTTTCGTCTTCAGTATCCCATTTGGAGCAGTGGACAGAGGGAAGGATGTGAAGATCAAAAGCCACTGTGAGAGCCCAGCAATGCTCCCAGGAAGACAACAGTATAGGAAATATTATGAGGTAAGGGCGGGAAAAGCCTTACCACAGCATGGTCTCCCACGCCAAGGGCACAGATGGTGATTTTCAGGTAGCCCCTCACGCCACTCGTGGGATTCTCTGGCTGGTAGAGGCCTAACCACTCCCTTAGGAGTGTGTGACCTGGGGATGTAGAGGGACCCCTAGGAGACCAGTGTCCAGTCCCTGTTTCCTGAAATCAGTCTTTGTTTTGGGGCAAGAGCGGTATGGCAACTGGTCTCATTTATTCTGGTTCCCAGCAACTGAGAGCTTCAAGAAAGTGGGAGACACTCCTAATCACTAGTCCACTCACAAAACTGCCAAATATTGTCTTTAGGAAGTAGGTAGCCTTCTCTCCCACCATAGGACCCTACAGTAGAGTTACTGACCTGGTACTATAGAGGTAAGCATTTCCTCAAACCCTACCTAAGTCCAAATCTCAACCTGGTATCATATGGTGGTCAGGTCACAGTGGAAATCCTACTCAAGTTTCAAGTTTGCTAACACTGGCCTCAAAAAAAAAAAAAAAAAGTCAAACTGTTGTTATGTGCTGTGGAGTCGATTCTGACCCATAGCGACCCTGTATAGGGTTTCCAAGGAGCAGCTGGTGAGCTTGAACTGCCATGCTGACCTTGCAGATCGAACAGCTTTGCAGTCTGGTGCCTTAACCCACAGCACTACATCAGGACTCCATGTTGTTGTTGTTAAGTACCGTGGAGTCGATTCCGACTCCTGCACAGGGTTTCTGAGGCTGTAAATCTTTATGGGAGCAGAACGCTTCATCTTTCCCCTGTGGAACCGCCGGTAGTTTTGAACTGCTGACCTTGAGGTTGGCAGCCCGACTCGTAACCACTATGCTATCAGGACTTCATAGGCACAGTGAAATATTATCAAGTACAGAAAAGAATTCATTCTCCCCCTATGTGTTGACCCTATGGGGATTTGGAGGAGTCTTGACACCTGATCTGATTTGTCTCAGAAGACACAGATACCTACCTGGAGAATGGTAGATAAACCCAATATCTGTCTGAAAAGATAAGAATGAAGTGAGGATTAGGTAGGATTTCCAGCCAAGATTTATAATACTATTATTATTATTAGAGGGATGTGGGGTGGGATTGAAGGCAGTGTGAGGCAAGCTACCTCAGAACATTCTGAGCACCCTTGTAACCCAGAAAGTTCCAAACAGTAGCCTCATAATTTGGTATGAAGGCCAGCTTTAAAACTTGGCCATTTTCTGTATGGCTAATTGTCTTCACGAGCAACTGTTTTCTTTGCCATAACTGATTCCTGAGTACCACTACTGAACATTTTGATCAAAGATTCTACAGAAGAATCCTCACTAAAAGGGGGGAAATGTAGAAGAGAATTTCTAGTTTTTATGAAACCTAAACTTTTTGGAATCATGGAAACTGGATGAACTAAAATTAATGCCCTGATATAATCTTTAAACCTTAAACCAAAAATTTCCCCTGAGGTCTTCTTAAAACCAAATAGTTTAGATTGACTGGTAAAGATTGTCTGCCTTGAGCATTATTATGCTCTTTTAAATCATCTCTAGGGTATCAAACTGACAACAGCAACTCAGAAGATTAGATAGGAACCCTAGGGGGCATTGAGTTTATGTTCATGGGAAGAAAAAACTCAGAAAAGGAGGGTGAGAATGGTTGTACAACTTATGAACTTGTATCAATGTCAATGAATTATTCATAGGGAAATAGTTGAATTGGTGTCTTGTGGGGTTTTTTTCTTTTTTAAAACTTTTTATTTTGAAGTGAGTGGAGGTTTACAGAGCAGATCATCAATTTTACGTTCAACAAATCACACACTCTGCTTCATTACATGGTTGCAGTCCCCTCCATGTACCAACAGTTAACAGCATATCCCTCTACTCACTTTAACTGCTGCATTCCTCCCTGTGTCTCCCGACACCTTCATCTTTCCTCTGCTAACCTTCCTCTTGTAATTGCCTGTCCTGTCACCCATATTAACATGTGTCTACCCCTCTAGCTCATGAATACTTTTCCCTCCCTTGCCCCTCACACCCCCATCATAGATTTTTTCTTTTAACAAGATTTTTTTTACATTTTTTTTAGCTTTTTACAATGCTGGTTTCATACAATGTTTGTCCTTTTGTGATCGACTAATTTCCTGGTGTGGCGCCATAGGATAAGCACTTGACCTCAAGGTCAGTTTGAACTGTAAGGTCGGTGGTTCAAACTCACCAGCTATTCCTTGGAAACACTGTTTGAGGTCATTATGAGTCTAGACCAACTTGATGGCACTTAACAACAATTTCATAGAGCATAATGTCCTCAGTTCAACCATGTTGTGAGCTGTTTCATAGATTCATCATTATTCAACATTTTTCAGTATTTCATTGTGTGTATGTACCAAAGTTTAACCATTCTTCTGTTGATGGGCATTTAGGCTGTCTCCATCTTTTTGATATATCTCTCATAGACAGGATTTTGAAGGATCCTGTTTTCTCATCAATTTTGCTCTTTATGTCTCTTGACTGGTATATTTAATTCATTTACACTCAATAAGAATGAAATAAAATAAATTACTAAAACAAAAACAAAAAATTCAGCCATCTTCTTGGATTAGATAGGCAAAGGCTTCTTAAATACAACACCAAAAACATGATCCATAAAAGAAAAAATGGATAAATTGGACTTCATCAGAATGTAAAACTTCTGCTCCTTGAAAGACACTTTACCCAAGAAAAATTAAGAAACTAGGAGAGAATATTTGTAAATCATATATCTGATAAAGGGCTAATATCCAGAATGTATAAAAAGCCAAACCCAAACCCATTGTCTTTGAGTTGATCCAACTCATAGGGTTTCTGAGACTATAACTCTTTAGGGGACAAAAGTCTCATCTTTCTTACATGCAGCAGTTGGTGGGTTTGAACTGCCAACTCTGAGCTTAGAAACCCATAGCAACATCAGGCAGATAAGCACATGAAAAAATACTCAACATCATTAGTCATTAGAGGAGTGCAGGTTAAAATCACAATGAGATACCCCTATTCAGCATTAGCGGTTGTGTGCCTTTGAATCTGTTTTGACTCATGTTGTTGTTAAGTGTCATTGAGTCAGTTCTAACTCATAGTGACCCTGTATAGGGTTTCTGAGAAACTGGTGGTTTGAACTGCCAACCTTGTGGTTTACAGTCCAGTGCTGATCCTACAGGAATCCTCTGACTCATAGCGACCCTGTATAGGGTTTTTGAGGCTATAAATCTTTAAGGGAGCAGAAAGCCTCATCTTTCTCCCAAGGAGCATCTGGTAGTTTGAAATCACTGATCTTGTGGTTAGCAGCCTAGCTTGTGATCCACTATGTTACCAGGAAAGATATGAATTAGGGTTGGATCCTTTCAACATATTTATTCAATATGTATGCTGAGCAAATAATCCAAAAGTTGGATTATATGAATAATAATGTGGAATCGGGAATGGAGGAAGATTTATCAACAACCTGCAACATCCAGATGACACAACTTTGCTTGCTGGAAGTAAAGAGGGCTTGAAGTACTTATTGATGAAAATCAAAGACTAACAGTCTTCCATGTTGATTGCACTTCAATGCAAAGGAAACGAAAATCCTCAAGACAGCATCAATAAATAACATCATGAAAATAGAGAAAAGATTGACACTATCAAATACTTCAATGTGCTTGGATCCACAGTTAATGTTCGTAGTAGCAGCACCCAATAAATCAATTACTTATTGCATTAGGGAAATCTGCTGCGAAAAAAACCTCTTTAAAGTGTTAAAGAATAGAGAGATCACTCTGAGGTGCTTCTGACCTAAATCATATTTTCAATGGTCTCATGTGCATGTGAAAATTAGACAATGAATAAGAAAGGCTGAAGAAGAATGGACGCATTTGAATTTTGGTGTTAGTGAAGAATCTTGAAAGGTCCATGGACTGCAGAAGAACAAACAAATCTGTCTTGGAAGAAGCACAGCCAGAATGCTCCTTAGAAGGTTGGATGGAGAGACTTGGTCACTTTTATTTTGGACATGTTGTCAGAAAGAATCAGTCCCTGGAGAAACACCTCAAAAATGGAAGGTCACCAAAAAAAGAGAAAGATCTCAGTGACACCAGATATGGGGACATGGAGAGATGGAGCAGCTGAGGACTCTCTAGACTCATGGAAAGAGAGGGACTGAGAGCTAGTGGCCAGGAGGCAGACTTGCAGAATGTGCCCTTTGGTTGTTTAAATGATTTATTTTCCTGAGTGTTTTTGTGTACACTCCCTCCCCACCCCCCACCCCCACCCCCCAAAAAAGCAGAGGGAATAGAAGCAAATACTATTGAATGATGACGCACTGAGGAGATTATGATCATTGCAGTGAAACAATGAGTGTAAAACTGATGTTTTCCCATATCACTCAATTCACAATAAAAACTTAAAGAAACTTAAAAACAAAGAAAAGAAATGAGGAAGATCTCAATGAGATGCATTGACACACTGGCAGCAAAAATAGGCTCAAACTTAACAACAGTTGTGAGGTTGCTGTGCACAGGGTTGCTTTAAGTTAGACCCAACCCTGTATAATTGGGTTTCCAGGGAGCTGCTAGTGAGTTTGGACCACAACCTTGTGGTTCAAAGTAACCTTATGGTTGATTGCTTATTCTACAGCGCTACACCAGAAGTCCAGTAGTGAGAAAGAAACGTTACTTTTGTTTGTCCTAAATTTACTTTTCCTAAGGGTAGAGTCATCTAAGGTTGCCAGAGTTATCAAACAAAAATTCACAATACCCAGTTAAATTGGAATTTCAGATAAATAATACATACTTAAAAAAAAAAGTATAAATATGTTCCTTGTAATATTTGGTAAGGAGCTTTGTAATATTTGGAGCATATTTATATATTTTAAAGTATTTATAATATAAAATTTAAATTTATATATAATTGGCATCCTATATCTAATCTGACAACACTACCGTTTTCTGACCTTCTTGGACTTGAAGACTCTTGGTATAAACTGTCAGGTCTTGGTATAAACTGTCAGTATAAACTCCTCATCACTCAGTTTGTCTTTCCAGATCAAATCTTTTTACTGTGTTCAAGTAGGGTGCAATCTTTGTCAGGACTTCTCCCACACTTAGTTTGGGCTTTCTGTATTCTCTACTTCCATTTCTGAAGGTCCCTGAGTGGTGTAAATGGTTTGTGCTCTGCGGTGGTTCTGTATGATAAGCACTGAATTTCAAACCAAATGATTGGTACTTTGAGCCCCCAGCTGCTTTGTTGGAGAAAGGTTTTCTGCTCCAGCAAAGATTGACAGGGTTGTTGTGAGTCAGAACTGACTTGACAGCATTTAACAACTCATCAAAACCACCTAGCAGTGCTGCAGAAGTAAAGTCTGGTGATCTGCTTCTGTAAAGATTATAGCCAAGAAAGTCCTCGTGGAGCACTGCTATCTGAATATATGAGGATTCCCATGAGCCTGAATCAACTCACTGGCAACCAATTTGCCTTCTTTTTGCTTCCATTTTTATTTCCTGGAGACAGAGATCTGAACTGTGCACAGTATTGCTGGTAAGCAGAATCCAATATGATGCCAATCATTTCTTAGATATTACATACAGTGGCTGCAACATAGCCATGATTGTGAGGATGGGGTGATGTACGACCGGGCAGTGTTTTGTTCAGTTGTATATAGTGTTGTTATTAGTTGAAGAAGCCCTGGTGTGGATCAGCACTGGACTGCTTACCTCAATGTCAGTGGTTCAAACTTACCAGCTGCTCCTTGGAAACTCTATATGGAGTCCCTATGAGTCCAAATCAACTTGCCAGTATTTAACAACAACAACATGATTTGGAACTGACTCAATGACACCAAACAGAAACAACATCTCTAATCATCACAATGACCCTGCGGGTTAGGTATGTCATTAACCCTATTTTATAGATGAGGAAATAGAGGCTTAGAATAACTTGTCCAAGTCACTCAGTTGATGTTGTTGTTAAGTGCGGTTGAGTCAGTTCTGACTCATAGCAACTGTGTATAGCATTTCCAAGGAGCAGTTGATGAGTTCGAACCGCTAACCTTGTAGTTAGCAGTCCAGTGTTGATCCTACAGCATCACACCAGAATTCCCAAATCTGGATCTTCCTGATGCAAATATCCAAGTCCTTTCTCCCAGGCTTGGGCTTGGCACCAAGAGTGGATCTCTACGACTGTTTTAGCAAACCTCCAGTGCTCACTTGGAATCTCCCGATCTCTGATTTGTATCTCAACACTGAGGAGTTCATCACCTGCAGGGAATTTCCAGAAAGATCTCAATTATTCACAATTCCTTTTCCCTCTACTCCCGACAGGAGGAACTATAAGGGCCCATCCAGGATCCTCCAGGATTTACTAAATGCTTAATAATGGCCAGGTCCTTGCACATAGGTTTTTTCAGTTAATTCTCAGAAGACCCCTGTGAGGTTCAAGTTTCCAGTTACATTGCATTCACTTATCCCAAGTTGACACAAAGCAAGGTGTTGCTCTCAACTTGGTGGGTTCCCATGTATCTATGTTCCCAAGAACATGTAAACTTTTCATGGGAGAAGCTTCTTTTCTCTGGGTTGGGCACACATTAAAAACTCCCAAACCAAGCCAGTTGCCTTAAATTAGATTATATTTGATTGACTCATGGCAACTTCATGTGTTGCAGAATAGAACTGTGCTCTATGGGGTTTTCATCTTTCAGAAGTAGATTGAGATGTCTCTCGGTGGATTTGAATCACCAGCCTTTTGTTAGTAGTTGAACTCTTAATCATTTGTACCACCCTGGACTCTAGGCACACAATAGGCATTTGATGAATACGTGGTCACCACTGTTAATGGGCTCCCTCAGATCGGGAATGGAGTCTTCCAGTGGCACGAGAATCCTGGTTCACAGGAAGGAGTTGCCCTTTGCACCTTGGCATCTAGCTTAGGACCTAGCACTTGGCACTCCATAACACTTGTTGAATGAATTAGTGAAAAGGAAATCTGGGTTGCCAGGAGGGTGCAGAAAGTGTGGAGATGCTGTGGTGGGGGCAGAAAGACACTACGAAGTGGCCCTGGCTCTGAGAATGGGGGCTAGGGGTCCAAGTGCTTCCCAGGATTGAGGTGGGACAAGAAAATGAACCTATCTTGCTGGATTCATTCCTCACCTGAATTAAGATGGTCTGTTCGAAGAACTTTGCAGGGAGTTCATGAAAATTCTGGAAGAAAGTCTGAGGCAGAAAGAACAGGGTTAAGGGTGGACAGTTTCTTCCACCATTCACCATAGGACTCAATAAACTTGAAGGCTCAGAATAGCACTGTTCTTTGACCTCCATTACCAATCCAATGATATCCAGTTCCTGGAGAAGGACATCATGCTTGGTGAAGTGGAGGGACAGAGAACAAGAGGAAAACCACCAACGAGATGGACTGGCACAGTGGCAGCAACGAAGAGCTCAAGTGTAACAAGAATTGTGAGGATGGCACAGGACTGAGCAGTGTTTTATTCTGTTGTACACAGGATCACTATGAGTCGGAACTGACTTGACAGCATCTAACAACAACAACAACGTACTCATGCTCCATCAGAAGCAGAGGTCTCCTGAGCTTCTGGATGATTTCTGCCTAGCTAAAGAACAAACGTAAGGAATCCCTGAAGAGTCTGTCATGTCCCTATCTTCTACCTCCTTTGAGATTGGCCACTTCCCAAGTTCTCCCTGCTCTAGCCAGAACTTCCTTTCCCACATGTAAACATGGACCTACCACTATGCTGCATAAGCCCCCCCACCCCCACCCCGATGGTTCTTGAGTGCTTCTCATGAAGGGGCCTCAGCCCATTTAAAAAAAATTATTATTATTTTTTCTCAGCCCATTTTGTATCCTCACTTCTGACTGCTCCCCTCCAATCACACCCACATCTATGGCTCTTTTAACAAGCTATGTGCTTTCTTGCTGCAGGGGTTTTGAAAATGTGATTCCTTTTTAACTGAATAACCTATCCCTCTCTTATTTGTCCTTCTATCATAGGCTCTTCCTTCAAGGTTTAGGGAGCCTTTCCTGAATCCATCCCACCTCCCCCAGCTTCCTCCCTTCTTCCATTGTACTTTGGTCTGTTTGTTTGTTAACCACTTAATTTGACAGATATTTAGAGCCCGCAAACCACAAAGCTGCAGTTTGAGTCCACCAGCTGTTCCCTGTGAGAAAGATGACACTTTCTGCTCTCGCAAAGACTTACAACATTGTAAACCCTATATAGGGTTGGTATGACGTGGAACTGACTTGATGGCACTTAATAACAAGAATTGTCTGTGTTAGACATGGTGCTAGAATTTGGGATTCCAACACTGACATATATGTGGTCGAAGCCTGCATTACATGGCTCTACTAACAGTACACCCAGACCTCTGTCAACCCCAGTCTTGCTTACTGTAGTTTATGTTGTTTATATGCTATGCCCTCCCCCACCCTCCAATCAAACCACCAACTCCTCAAAGGGCTCCAAATTATTCAATTCTGTGTTGCCAGTATTAAGCATTGTGCTTGGTTCCCTGTAGGTGCTCAGTTTGTGGAACAAACAATGAAAACACTCTAGTCAAGCAGCAAGCTTACCTGATGCCAGCAGGAAATGCCCAACCCTGATAGCCCCACTTGGTCTACATGCCCTGTGTCCTTTTCAGCTCAAAGGGCCTGTGGCACTCACCTCATTGAAGAAAGGGTTGTTTCCTATCTTGATCCTTGTGTGGTGAACCTGGCTTCCAATGGTCACCTTCACCAGTGGCCGGATGTTGTTGCCCATGAGCTGGCGGGCTTCAAACACCTTCACTCGAACCTACAGAAGAGAACACAGGGCTCTGATATTCGGGGCCTGGCCTCCCTTCTCAACTCTCAAGGACTTTTCTCTCAAAAATAAAATTGTTCCGATGAGAAACATTCTGGCTACAACAGATAACGAGAGAACACACAGGAAGAAGGTTAGGAGGTGGCACTCTGCCTGGTTGAAGGCATACCCTGGGAAGGCCTTGACTGTATTTATGTTTCCACTTCTAGAAATTGTCACTTCCATCTCTTTGCCCTTTCCCTCTTGTGTGGTCTTGGTGTTTCTCTTCTCTGTCAGTATGGACTTATTACAGAATAAAAAAAAGTCTAATAAAGAATCTCTGGGTGGACCCCTGGAGGAGTTGAGTATAAAGTGAGGATCGGAGGATCTGTAGGTCAGTCTGGAGTGCTGACCCTCCACCAATGAACATACTTGGCTGTTAACTGAATGATTGGAAGCTGAAATCCACCCAGGGGTGCTTTGGAAGAAAGGCCTGAGGATCTACTTAGGAAAAACCAGCCCATTGAAAATCCTTTGGAGCACAGTACTACTCTGACAAACGTGGGGTCACCTTGAGTCAGAATGAAACTGACCCGATGGCAGCTACTTAATGTTTCTCAGTTGTTTGCTTTTTATTTTTATCTATGATCTTCCCAAATAATTGACATTTTAAAAGTTCTGTTCAGTTGAATCTATGATATGATTTGTAATTTCTTCTGCTGCTTTGATATACTCTGCTGAAATTGATAAGGAGTCCTGGTGTAGTGTTGTAGAATATACACTGGACTGCTAGCCACAAGGTTGGAGGTTCACATCCACCAGCTGCTCCTTGGAAACCCTATACAGGGTTGTTATGAGTCATAGTCAACACGATGGCACTTAACAACAACAACACCTGAAATTGATAAAGGACTATGGCATCTAAACATAAAATTAGAACACAGGCGGGAAGAAAAGCAATGTAGAGCCCACAAAGGATGTGGGCAGGGTGAAGGAGCTGGAGACAAACAGTGGCTAGCAGGGGACAGTCAGGGGAGTTTTCTCTCTCTTACTATAGATGTTGACTCCTGATGTGGAGCTGTAGGATCAGCACTGGACTGCAAACTACAAGATCAGTATTTCAAACCTACCAGCTGCTCCTTGGAAACCCTATACAGCATTGATATGAGTCAGAACTCAACAGCACTTAACAACAGCAATAACTATAAATGATGTCACTGATTGAATTGTGTTGTTCAAAACTATGTGTTGGCCCCTCCCATTGCAGAGCGTGGAGCGCAGGACTTGAGCGGACCCATTCAGAGGGCGGAGGCTCCCAGAGAGCTAGCGGGGCCACAGGAACTAGCGTGGTCCATCCCAGGGGGTGCCTCATTGCAACGTAGGGCATTGTCGGCATGGATATAGGGCAAATTGGGGTGCTCATGGCACAGGGAGACAGAGAGAGGCATTGTAGACATCATCAGACACAGCCATGCCATCTGCCTGCAGCCACTACCCCCGCCCTCAACTTCTTCGGCCTAGGCCAACCCTCTGCTCAGCCTCTGAGCCTCAGGCACGCCCATCAAGGCGCAGGCCAGTCCAAGCTGAGATGCCCTTGACTAGCTGTTTACCATCAATAACAAAGCAGTCCTGCTGTGGATCTGTGGGTTAATGCGCCAGACTGCAAAGCCTTTTGAACAGCAAGGAATGTGATTTGAGCCCACCAGCTGCTCCTTGGAAACCCTATACTGGGTCACTGTGGGTCACGATGGACTCCACAGCATACCAACAAGAAGAAGAGCTCAGAAGGGACTGAAAGAGAGGTAGAACATTAAAGACTTACTTACATTAAGCTACGCTTTTTTCCTCTCTTTTGCCTGCCCCTCCCCCACCCCTTTTTTGTGTGTGTGATTAGAGCCTGCCTTATTCAAGAGCACAGGCCAGCCCAAATTGAGGCACCCTTGAATAGTTGTTTACCATCAATAACAAAGCAGTCCTGCTGTGGCTAACTGCAAAGCCTGACTGTGGTTCGAGCCCACCAGCTGCTCCTTGGAAACCCTATACTGGGTTGCTGTGGGTCATGATCGACTCCACAGCATACCAACAAGGAGAAGAGCTCAGAAGGGACTGAAAGAGACATAGAACATTAAAGACTTACTTACATTAAGCTACGCTTTTTTCTTCTCTTTCTTCTGCCCCTCCTCCCTTTTTTCTTTTTCCCATCATTTTATTTTCTTTTTTGTTTTTTTTGCTGTTGTTGTTTTGCTTTGTTTTTCTCTCATTATCACTTTTGTTTTTTATTTTGCTTTTGGTTTTCTTTTCTACCCGACTGGTGTTGCATGGCTGTCACATAGCCTCCCTCCTGCTTTCGGAGGACTCC
>NW_006408913.1:1205079-1209890 GCF_000296735.1 Chrysochloris asiatica
GATGATTGGAGCTCATCCAGGAGAAGAAAGAAGAGGGGAAAAACAAAAAAGAGTGAGCTGATACAATCTGATGAACTTGACCTTTACCTATGGAGCAGCAACTCAAAAGAAGGAACAAATCCTTACAGCAAGACACATTCTCACCTCCTCCACACACAGAGTGGACGGAGATGGGCAACTCAGACATTGGATACTCAAATGGGGAGGGGAGGACTACAAAGGCAAGAAGTGACTGGCTTACAAGCTTTCAAAAGGGAACTTAGTGCTAGGGAGCATGGAGGAAGGCAGAATCTCCTGTGGGTACAATTCAATCTGTCTGGGCAGAGCTGATGAAAAGAAATACAGATGGGTAAATGGTGATACTGTAGTGAATAATGCTTGTCAGGATGGATTGTGAGGATTGGAACAAGGAAGGGAGTGATTAACTCTCCAGGATAGGAGCGGAGAACTCTGGGACCATCAATGGAGAAGAGCCAAGAGTGGGACCCTACCCAGAGAGATAGAGATGCCTGAGATAGAGACAGAGAAGATGAGGACGTGGAGTGATGAAGCGGCTGGGGACTTTGGATCCAGAGAGGGAAAGGGACTGTGGGCCAAAAACTCAGGGGGGAGGGGTGGAAGTGTAGGGGGTGGGTTTCTAGGATATACCCTTTGGTTGGTGGATGATGCATGGAGAGGATTGGAACCATGGCAATGAGATGATGTACGATGGAATGAATGTAAAACTAAAGTTCTCTCACTTAAACTATCATACAATTCACAATAAAACATTAAAAAAATATATATGTGTGTTGGAATTTTAACCACTGTACATATGGATGCAGCCCCATTTAGGAACAGGTTTCCTTTGTTGTATTAATGAGACCCTAACAATGCAGGGTATATCTTAAATCTAATCACTTCTGAGTTATGGAAAGAGATTAGATCCAAAAGTAGTACACATGGGGGAAGACAGACCCTCTCTGATGCCAGCAGAGGCAGCTGAACTCACAAGCCCAGGAACTCCAAGGACCACCAGCAGCTATTGCTGTTGTTAAGTGCCGTGCAGCTGGTTCTGACTCATAGTGTCCCTGTGTAGGGTTGCTGAGGAGCTGTTGGTGGGTTTGCAATGTTGACCCTGTGGTTAGCAGTCTAGTCCTTATCCTACAGTGCCACACCAGGACCCCTTACCAGCTACTGGAAGCTGAAATAGGCAAAGAAAGGTCTTTCCTTTATAGCCACATGCTAAATTCAGACTTTTAGCCTCCTGAACGGTCAGAAAATTCATTTCTGCTCTTGAAAGCCACCCACCTGTGGTATTCCTGTTACAGCATGCCTAGGTAACTCGACGGGTGGTAAACAGTACCCAGTTCTCTCAACCCAATCCTTCTCCACGAGGCCTTCTTTGTCTTTATCAAATCCAGGGACCCTTCAAGGACTGGTACGCACATAACTACTTGACCAAGACTGGTCCAAATCAGACAAACAGCCTTTATTTCAGAATTTAAGAAAGTAGTGATCTGGGGACATTGAGCTCAGACTTAATGGTTAACCAGCCTGGAGAAAAGAGGTGGGTCCCACAAGGAGAGGGAAGGTCTCCAAATGAGGTCACAGCATGTGCACAGGCCTGGCATCTAGATAAGTTTGTGTGTAGGAACTGCAAGTTGACCAGTATGCTAGAACATGGAAGGTAGGAGCAGGAGAGAAAATGGCTTGGGGAGTAGGCTTGAATTATAAAGGGTGTGGTAAGTCAATGTCAGGCATTTGGATTTTAGTCTGATAACACTGAAGCTGTATAAGCAAGTGCATATCATGATGAGAATGACATGTTTGTAAAACCACTTTGGCTGAAGAATGGAGAGGAGAGGGCTGGAGACTGGGAGTTCACAGTGGAATTATGAATATGGTAGGGGGCAGCAATGGTGGTGGTTTGGGACGTGTTAATATTTAGAGCTGGAAGTGAGCCGTTGACTGGATGTGGTGTGGTAAGGAAGAGAAGCAGTCAAGGGTGACTTCTGGCCTCCAGTGGCAGGCCAGGGAGCTGACAAAACTGTGGCAGAAATATTAAGGCACAGGCTAGGGATTTGCCATGGAATAGCAGTTCCAGAATTCATGGTGGAAACCGTATATATTCCCACTGATCTCCTCAAGCATTCCTCAGCATCTTCTGTGCAGTTTACTTAAATTTGCATGTGCCTATCCTTGGCTTGCCAACAACTCCGGGGGCAGTTGAGTAAACAGTGAGGATCTGTATAGTTCAGTCTGAAGCTCTGACTCTCTAACATGACTTATAAACTAAACTGTGATTCCTCCCAAACTTTGTGTGGAAATCCTAACCCCTGTATCTATAATCTGTTTGGAAAGTGGGGGTTTTGTTTTGTTGTGTTAATGAGATTATGTCAGAGAAGGATGGGTTCCAAACTGTCATGGATTGAATTGTGTGTGTCCCCCCGGCAAATATGTGGGAACTTGTCTTTATGTAACGGGGCATTTATGTGATGTGATCTAATGAGATCAGCGTTGATCTGGTATAATTGTTCTATGTGTTGTAAATCCTCATTTCTATGTTAATGAGTCTGGATACATTTTACAGGATTAGGTTGTATCTTGAGTCAATCTCTTTTGAGATATAAGAGGAGAGAGAAGTCAGAAGAGCTCAGAGGAACCTTCTACTATTAAGATAGAAGAGCTGGAAGTGGGGCGCATCCTTTGGACTTGGAGTACCTGTACTGTGAAACTCCTAGATCAAGAAAAAGATTAATGCCAAGACATATGGAGATCTCCAAGGAATGTTGGTCCTGTTGTTGTTGTTATGTGCTGTGGAGTCGGTTCTGACTCTTAGCGACCCTGTACAGGGTTTCCAAGGCTGTAAATCTTTATGGGAGCAGAAAGCCTCATCTTTCTCCCGCGGAACAGCTGGTAGTTTTGAACTGCTGACCTTGTGGTTTGCAGCCCGATTCATAACCACTACGCTACCAGAGCTCCTTAATGTTGGGCCTACAGATGCTGAAAAGATTCCTTTCTCCAGAACCAACAGAGAAACAACTTTCCCCTAGAGCGGGCACTGTGAATTTCGGTCTTCTAACCTCCTAAACTGTTTGTGTTATTTCTGTTACAGCAGCATTAGATAACTAAGACAGAAATCTAATCACTTCTGAGTTCCAGAAAGTGCAGAATAGGCACAGATATAAACCTACAGGGGAAAGACATTTATACGAAAACAGACACATACAGCAAGATGTATTTACAAATCTAGAAATGCCAAATATTGCTGACAATTCTTAGAAGCTGAAATAAACAAAGAAACACCTTCCCCTAGGGTTATGCCCTGAACTGGGCTTCTAGCCTCCTAAATTGTGAGAAAGTGAATTTCTTTTCTTTAAAGACACCCACTTGTATTATCTTGGGTTACAGCAGCACTAGGTAACTTATACAATGACTTTGTGGAGGGGAGGTGATCATCTGGGGATATGGGTGAGGGTGTTAGTCAGGTCCCCACCTGAAAGTCCTGAGGCTTGGAGCTCAGAGCCCTTGGTGTGGTGCAACTGGGAACCATCAGTCTTTGCTTTTCCACTTCTCTAGCCGTTGTGCCAAGTAGGTCTTCATCCTCTGGAGAAACAGTCCAGGGTGGGCTCACAGAAGCCAGGGCTTGAGGTTTTAAGACTTTATCTCCATTTCATCTCTCTATCCTCAGTAATCCACTCCTGACTAAAAATATAGCCTAAGGCACATGTCCTTTCCAGAACATCCCCATGGCCCTCTCTCCCCTCAGTATCTATGTATCTCTGAGCCCCACTCTCCACACACCGGAGCTCTTGAAGCTCATTGATGACTGAGTCTTTTTTTTAATTATAATTGTTAGTATTTACTGAGCGTTAAACAAAATCTTTTTTATTGTGCTTTAGGGGAAAGTTTACAGAGCAAATTAGTTTCCCCTTTGATAGTTTATAGATAAAGTATTCCATGACATTATTTGCTTCCTCCACAATATTTCAGCAATATCCCCATTTCCACCCAGGGTTCCCCATTTCTGGCCTGGGTTCCACATTTACTTTCATCTGCATTTTCTATCTCTTCCATCTTTGCTTTTGGGCAAATAGTATTTTTTTTTTTTAAATGTTTTATTGTGAATTAAGTGATAGTTTACATGGGAGAACATTAGCTTTACATTCATCCTATCATATATAGTTTCATTGCCATGATCACAATCCCCTCCATGCATCATCAAACAACCAAAGTGTATACCCCACAAGCCTGCCCCTCGGTCGTCAGCACACAGCCTCTCTCCCTCTCTGGGTCTAGAGTCCCCAGCTGCTCCATCTCTCCATGTCATTGTCTCTACCTCCATCTATGGCATCACTGTTTCTCTAGGTAGGGTCCCACACTCCACTCTTCTCCCGTGATGGTCCCAGGAACCTCTGCTCCTGGACTGCAAAGTCAATCTCTCCCCTCCTTTTGTTACAAAACGTCTATACCTTTACGTTTTCAACCCTCACAGTCAGACCTGATAGCAATTATTCACTATTGTACCACAAGAGTCCTATCCTCATTTCCTTTCATCAGCCCTGCCCACACAGATTGGATACTACTCAGTGGAGAGTCTACCTTCCTCCGCGCCCTCTGGATCTAGGTTCCTTTTTTATTTTTTCTGCCCTGCATGTGATTTAAAAAAAAAAAAAGTTTTATTGTGAATTATATGATAGTTTACATGGGAGAACACTAGTTTTACATTCATTCTATTGTATATCATTTCATTGCCATGGTTTCAATCCCCTCCAAGCATCATCAACAACCAAAGAGTATACCCTGCAAGCCTGCCCCTTACACAACCC
>NW_006408913.1:1210356-1224979 GCF_000296735.1 Chrysochloris asiatica
CTCTTTTGAGCTACTGCATCCATAGGTGTAGGTCAAGTTCATCAAATTGTATCAGATTACTCTTTTTTTCCTTTTCTTTCTTCTAGTTGAGCTCTGATCATCCAGTCATTGAAGCCAGATCAAGTGCGTATTATCTGCAAGTGTGGATGTTCTTATATATATCCCCTTACTTCTTATCAATTGGATGTTTCACTCTCCACACTAGTCCTCAGTGGCTATGTCACTGACTCTGGGCCCAGGAGTCCCCAGGTCTTGCCATACTGCTGGCCAACGAGGTTTCCACCCAGGTTCACAGGAGTCTATTAAACATGGTAGGACTTAGTTCACAGCTTCATTGCTGTTTTTCCTTTACTTCCCCTTATTGGTGACCAACATGGTCACCAGTCAGACTGCATTTCGTGTATTTCCCTTGAGTCTTAGTCTTGGAAGGGGGTTTGTCCTGAGGGGACCCAACCACTTGCCTTGATGTCTCCTGGGTGAGCAACTTGCTTGTTCTTGTACTAGTCAGTCAGACTGTTGTTATTGTTTTGTATTTTTCCTGTTGGTCTTTCAAGAAATATCTTCTGTTCTTCTAGCCACTCTAGGCTTGTCTGCTTGTCCTTTCAAGTGGAAATTTTCCACCTCAGAAGATTATGGATAGGATTCAGGATTCCACCTATGGTCTCATGCAACCCAGAGGCTCAGCACGAAGCCTCCTTCACTGGGCAAGTTGTAGCCCCATTTTAGATATTCCAATCAGTTATAGGCAGAACATGGACTTACAAGTTTTCTATGGTGATATTTCTGGCTATTCCTTTCTCTCCCCCTCAAGTGTCTATTTTACAATGGTATGCCAGGGAAACCAAGATTCAAAAGAAAGCGGGGGGTGGGGGTGGGGCGGGGGGAAGGCTGGCAATACACAAGAAGAGGGAGGGGGAAAAGAAGAACAAGGTGGCAGGGAGAACGGTTGGGCAGGTTCGCATTGGCTATATGGGACAGAGCTAAATGACAAGGTATGCACAACCCTGGAATAACAGGGCTTCAGGATACAGTGACTGAGGCATGGCTTGAAAGAGGGGAAAATGGGGAATAATGTTAGGATGCTTGGCTGTGTTTTGAATCTTGGTCTCCCTTGCCTACCATTGTGAACTAGACACTTGGGGTGAGGCAGCCAGAAACATCACAATAGAAAACATTTGGGCCCGTATTCAGCCTATAACTAACTAGAATACCTTGGGGGGTGTGCTGGAAACTGCCCAGACCCAAAATGGTGGGGGAACGATGATGGCATGGATAGATAGAGTGGCTGGGGACACGGGACTCAGGGAGGGAGAAGAGCTGTTTGCTGACAGCGCGGGGGTGGGGGGTGGGGAGGTAGGGTGGGCAGGCCTGTGGGGTGTATCCTTTGGTTATTTGATGATGCACAGAGGGGATTTTAATCATTGCAATGAAATGAAATATGATAGGATGAATGTGAAGCTGAAGTGGGACAGAGACAAATAATGATGTACGTACAACCTTGGAACAACAGGGCTCTGGGATACACAGATTGAGACATGATTTGAATGGGGGAAAGGGGGAAAATAATGTTAAGATGCTTGGCTGTCTGTTGAATCTTAGTTCCCGTTGCATACCACTATAAAATCGACACTTGAGGGGGAGAGAAAGGAATAGCCACAAATACCACCATAGAAAGCTTGTAAGTCCATCTTCTGCCTATAACTGATTGGAATACCTAAAATGGGGATACAACGTGCCCCGCAAAGGAGGCTTCCTGTGGAATCTCTGCATTACACAAGACCATAGGTGGAATACTGAACACATCCAGAAAGTGTTCACTTGAAAGGACAAGCAGACCAGCCTGGAGTGGCCAGAAGAACAGATGATAGTTGCTGAAAGAAAGACTGACAGGAAAAATATAAAACAATATAGGCAGGCCGACTGATTATTACAAGAACAAACAAGTGGCTTGCCCAGGAGACATCAAGGCAAGCGGTTGGGTCCCCCTCAGGGCCAATCCCCTTCTAAGACTAACACTCAAAGGAATGCATGCTCTGATTATTGACCACGTTCGTCACCAATAAGAGGAAGTGTGGGGAAAACAGCAATGAAACAGCAAGCTAAGCCCTACAATGCTCAGTAGACTCCTGTGAACCCTGGTGGAGACCTGGTTGGCCAGCAGTGTGGCAAGTCCAGGGGAGTCTTGGACCCGGAGTCAGCGACATAGCCACAGGGGACTAGAGTGGAAAGTGAAGCGTCCAGTTGATAAGAAGAGAGGGCACATGCATAAGTGCACCCACAATTGCAGATTATACCCACTTGACCTGGCTTCAATGGCTGGATAATCAGAGCTCAAACAGAAGAAGATATAAGAGGGGAAAAAAGAATAATCTGATACAATTTGATGAACTTGACATACACCTATGGAAGCAGTAGCTCAAAAGAGTGAACAAATGTTCACAGTGAGGATCATTCCCATCTCCTCCACACACGGAGAAGACAGGGATGGGCAACTTGGACACTGGCTACCCAAAATGGTAGGGGTGGGGTGGGGGGAGCTACAGAGGCAAGAAGTGACTGGCTTATAAGCTTTCAAGAGGGAACATAGATCCAGAGGGCATGGAGCAAGGTAGAACCTCCACTGAGTAGTATCCATTCTGCCTAGTCAGGGCTGATGAAAGGAGATGCAGATAGGTCTCTTGCTATACAATAGCGAATAATTGTTATCAGGTCTGATTGTAAGGGCTGGAAATGTAAAGGTAGATATTTTGGGGCAAAGGGAGGGGAGTGATTAACCTTGCAGTCTAGGAGCAGAGGTCCCAGGGAACATAAAAAGAGAAGAGTGGAGGACGGAACCCTACCAGAGAAGCAGTGATGCCAGGGATGGAGGCAGAGGCGATGACTGGGGAGATGGAGTGGCTGGAGACTTTGGACATGGATAGGGAGAGGGGCGGTGTGTGGATGACTGGGGAGGGAGGGGGCGCACAGGCTTGCGTGGTAACCATGGCAAGGAAACGATATACAATGGGATCACATAATTCACAATAAAGCATTAAAAAAAAAAAAGACAGCCAAGCATCTTAACATTATTTTCCCCCTTTTACTCATTCAAACCATGTCTCAATCCCTGTATCCCAGAGCCCTGCTTTTCCAAGGTTGTGCATACATCATTATTTACCTCTGTCCCACTTAGTCCATGCAAACCTGCCTGTTTTCCCATCTGCCCTGTTCTTCCATTCTCCTCTCCCTTCTTGTGTATTGCGCCCCTCCCCAGCACACAAACTATTCCTTACCCTGTGCACCACCTTCCTTCTCCTCCCTTCCCTCATCCCAACCCCTACATCCCAGTAACCAGCAAAGAATTCCCCCTCCCCACCTTTTAGTATGGGTCTTTTTCTTAGTCTTTTACAATAGTGGTCCTATGCAGTATTTCTCCTTTTGTGACTGACTAATTTCACTCCACATAATGTCCTCAAGGTTCATCCATGTTATGTGGTAGCTTACAGCTTCCTTGTTGTTCTTCAAGGTAGCGTAATATTCCATTGTGTGTATGTACCACAGTTTGTTTATCTATTCTTCAATTGATGGGCACTTGGCTGTCTCCATCTTTTGCTATTGTAAATAGTCCTGTTATGAACATTGGTGTGCATATATCTAGTCGTGTTATGGCTTGTATTTCTTGTGGGGTAAATACCAAGTAGAGGAATTGCTGGATCATAAGGTATTTAAATAGTATCCATTTGATCGTGTATAATTAATTATTCTCAGGAACCTGTTCCTCTCAGAGTGTTACTGTTTGTTTTACAAGCCTGTCTACTGTTGGGCAGAGTCCTGGTGTGGTGCTATGGGATAATGTGCTGGACTGCAAAGTCGGTTTGAATCTTAAGGATGGCAGTGCAAGCTCACCAGCTGCTCCTTGGAAACCCTATATGGAGTTGCTACGGGTCGGAACTGACTCAATGGCACTTAACAACAACAATTGCTTGGTGGGGAGCACTGTGGCTTCATAGGATAAGCACTGGACAGTGAAGTACAAGGTTGGTGGTTCAGCTCACCAGCCATTCCGCAGGAGAAAGATGAGGCTTTCTACTCCCACAAAGATTTTTAAAAGCCCCAGAAACCCTGTACAGGAAACCCTTGCTATGAGTTGGAACCAACTCAATGGCACTTAACAACAACTGTTTGGCTGAAAGGTGACCTCCGGGAATGGCTTCAGTTCTGAGGCAAAAGAGTGTCTTAGAGCCATAGCCTCTGGTGAATATAGTTGTATGTCTAGAAACGATGAGTAGACATGATGTGGTGACAGATGGCCTCACTGAGGTATCTGGATGTCTGGTCTCTAGACCCCTGAGTCTCCCAGGATTCTGAATTGGTCACATTTCCTCTATAAATGCCACAGGATGGGTCTCAAAGATCCCAAAGACTCTTTTCAGCTATGCTTGGGAACCAGTAAGCTGTAAAACCCAAGGAAGGACATACCTGTCTTAATAGCAGGGGTGGTCACAAGAGCTACCTGTAGAGTGACAGTGCACTGAAAAAACAAAGGCAAGAGAATTATAAGCCAGGCCCTGAGATCCTTTGTCAAGTCTCAGCACTTGAACTTGATCTAGTTCAGTTAGATTCATGCTCTGTCCTCTGGGTGAGGCACTGCTGGCCATGGTATGAGGTATACCATAAAGGCCTAAGCAGTCTGGGAAGGAGAGGTGAGAACAGGGCTCACTGTGGGGGATTCTGGAGCATAAAGGAGCCATACTGTGGTGATGGTGGTGACAGGAAAGGATGTAGATGTGTGGGGAAGAGATAGAGAGGTGACTTGAGCACCAGTTCAGAAGCCATCAATGCTGATAGTTTATCCCCTAGCCAAACATCACATTACTTCAAGTGGGAACTCCTACAAACGCCTAACTGACCTCCTGCTTCCAAGTTCCCTCACTATCCACCCAACCTCCTCATCGTCACCAGAATTGCCCTGAAATGTCCTCTTAAAAACAAACACCAGTTACTGTTGAGTCATCTCTGACTTGTAGCCAACCTATGTGTGTCAGAGTAGAATTGTGTTCTATAGGGTTTTCAGTGACTAGGTTTGCTCGTTTTTGTTTTTAAAAGTAGCTCATCAGGCATTTCTTTTGAGGTGCCTCAGGGTGAACTTGGACCACTAACCTTCCAGATAGCAGCCAAGACTGTTAACCATTTGCATTACTCAGGTACTCCAAGTGTCCCCTCAGTCCCCTTTAAATGATCAGATTGATTCCACAATTTATCTGCATAGACCACAAGGCACTGCACCTTCTGGTCTCTGCCTGTCCACCAGCCTTATAAGCTCTTACTCTTGCAACATACCATGACACTTCCTTCTCCATTCAGCCTTTGTATAGACACTTTATGTTCCCTACCCAGAATTTTTGTCCTTTCTTGTCCTCTGGGCAAATTCATACCTCTCCTTAAGATTCATCTTGAATATCAGTTTTTCTCCAAAGCTTTCAATTACCTCCCACACAGAATCACTCCCTGCTGATCCATGGTAGCTTAGTTCTACTGAATCTTGTATATGTCTACGCTGGAGTGCTTATCACTGAGAGTGTGGTCTATTCCAGTAGACTGTGGGCCTCATTCAATCTTGTATTCCAATGCTTAGCAGAGTTACTGATGCCAACTGGGCAATCAATGATTCAGTCTTAGTGGATGGATGAAAGGATGCATGGTGGGTAGGTAGATAGATAGAGGAATGGAAGAGTCCAGAGATGATGGCAGTGGATAAGGCTCCTCCAGGGGCAGGAAACACACCAAAGCCCAACTTCACTGGCTCCCCCTACTCTCTCAGCCCTCTCTTCTTGGGTCTTTCTTAGGCTTGACTCACATCTGTAGGCGCCATAGAATGGTTGAGCAGGGGTAAGTCCTTCACATAAAGGACCTCATTCGGTTGTTCCACCAAGGGCTTGAGCAGCACTGTGGCTATGCCAATGAACCTGGGAGATGAGAAGCAATTGTGAGATCCTGAGTTAGGGGAGAGGAGTGTTCTTTTCTGTCCCAGGAATGGTTTTATCTAGAGATGGCTTTCTCCCAGAGGCTGGGAATTGGCTTTTGGGTTCCTAGAACAGTGGGTGCCTCGGATGTAGTTTTTGCTCCACTCACATCCCTTCCCAGAACATCTACTCCCACACTTCTTCTGAATGGGAATGAGGCCAAGTGATAGCTCTTTTGATCATTAGTAGACACCTGGCCTAAGCTCTACCAATCAGATTCTTTGTCCTAGGATGCCATAGCTTCTGTCTCAGTTGGGCACTAACACAGGCTTGGAAAACAGGGTTTATCAGAGAGAAAAGAATGGAAAGAGGTATGAAGAAACAGAGACTATAGTTTCATCTGGAATGGCTGCTGGGTTCCCAAATTCTAGCTCATCTGAACTCCCAGTTTCAGTATCCTTCCAGTAAATCCCCCCACCCTGGATTTGTTTGTTTTTGTGTTAGCAGCTGAAGTGCTGTCCCCTGCATCTGAATGAGTCATAGAATGAGAGAAGATACAAAGCTGTTGCTTTGATCAGGGGAGTCAGACTTCCCCTGCACCGCTCTGCCTCACCTTTCTTTCTTTGTTGAGCCCTTGTCCCGAAGGATAATTTGAAAGAAGGAGTCATTTTCTAGGGGACCGGTCCAGAGGTGCCAGATTAGGGTCTGTGGAGAAACATGGAGAGGCCAGCATCCTTCCTCCACCCTCCCCATCACATCTTTCCAGCAACATGGGGAAAGATGCAAGGAATGGCTGACACTGTTTCTCTAAAACAGAGATGCCTCCCTCATGTCTACTTTCTGAAGGGGATGTGAGCCATCCTACCTGGGTTCTTGTTGCTTGAACTGCAGTGATATGGATGTGTTAGGAATTTAGGAGTTTGGGGACTACGGGCATGTGAATGGATGGGAAGGTGAGTGGGAATTCTGCTTCTGGCTTGTGGGAACATTAGGGTGGCCAAGTTGGACTACTTGATGGGCAATACCATGGTCCATCCCCAGAGAGGGGACTAAAGACCAAGAACAACTGTGGACAGATGTGACTGCTGTAACCCTTAAGTCTTCACAGCCTGGTTAGCTCAGTTCAAGGCATCATGGCCTTGGGAAGAGATTGTGAGCACCTGCCTGGACACCACTTCTGCCTCCTCACCATTGTGCTGTCACTTCCTCTCTGGGCTTGCCCTGGTGTGTCATACATACCTCATTCCATGTGGGGTTGTTTCCTTTCACCACATGGGTTCTCTTCTTGATATCTGCAAGAACACCACAGGGTTGGCATTGGTATGGGGACCATTTCAAAGTCTGGGTTTGAGTCGACATTCTAAGAAAACTTGAAGTCTATTCTGCAGGTCTGATATGGTACTGACTCTTTTTCTGGGGGGTTCAAAATTTCTCACTTTTTATAAGAATGATGTCACCCTGTGTGACAGATCATGCTATAGAGTCTCCAAACAAAATATTCAATAGCTGACTGTTGTCATGTTCAGCAAGCACAGTTTCACAGGTCAGAAAAAAAGAACTGAAAGAAGTTTCATTTTTGTATTCAAGTCTCTTATAGATGAGTTTTTGTCTCCCTTTTCCTCTTGGTCTGAGTGTCTCACTTGCCTGCATTCACTTCCCTGTATTCTCCATGACTAGATTGTTTACTCTTTCCCCCTGCCCCCTCTCTCTGTTCCCTTTTTGCTCTATTTGGATTGAATTGTGTCTCCTAGAAAAATTTGTTGAGGTTCTAACTTTTCCTCCTCCCCTACCTATGAATGAGACCTTTTCTGGAAATAGGATCTTTTCAGAGTTAAATCAAATTAAAATGAGGCCATTAGGCTGAGCCCTTATCAAATATGGCTATGATCCTTCTATAATGAGGAGAAGAGACACACACACACAAAGGGAAGATGGCCATGAGAAGACTAAGGCGGAGGTAGGACCCATGCTGTATGCTAGGGGTGGGGAGCGTCCAGCCCACAGGCCTTATAAGGCCTTTGAAATCATTTGGTCTGGCCCTGTCAAGGCAACCTCACTTCCAGCCATCACATAGTTGTTAAATGCCATTGAATATGTTAGGACAAATAACAACCCTGTTTCCAAGGAGCTGCTAGGGGGTTTGAACTATTGACCTTGTGGTTTGTCTCTAGTGTTAATCCTATGGCACCACATCAGGAGTGAGGTAATTAGGGGTGAGGTAATTAAGTGTTTGAACAAATATTGCAGGGTAATTTAAAAGTTGATAATTTTACATGGCCTGCAGATGATGTTATAAATTTTGGCTTTTTTTTTTTTTTGCTTTAGCCTGCTTTAGCCAAGGAATGCCAGGGATACCAGAAGCTGGGAGAGGCAAGGAAAGATTCCTTGGCTTCAGAGAGAATATGACCCTGCCAACACCTTGGTCTCAAGCTTTTCGCCTCCAGAACTGAGATTGAATGAATTTATTATTTTAAGTTACCAGTTTGTGGTACCTTGTAACCATAACCCTTGGAAACCAAAGCTTGTTCTCAGCTCTTTGTTATAGAGATACATTTCATTTCATAAGTCTGTCCACCTCCCTCCTTTCCTAGATTTCTTTTTCCTTACCTATAAACAACGACGATAATGAAACTTACTTCATCTCTCCTATGGAATTGTTGTAAGGAGCAAACGACATATTTGTGAAAAATCTCTGTTGATTGCAAAGCTCATTCAAAAGTAATTGATATTATTAATCAGTTATTACCAGAAATTATAAAAGTCATTGACATTATTGAGCAGTTGTTACTAGAAATTACAGCAAAGGCTGGTTTTTTAATCCTCATTGTAGTTCTGGTGTGGAGCTGTAGAATAAGCACTGGACTGCTAGTGGCAAGATTAGTGGTTCAAACCCACCTACTCAGTGACACTTAACAACAGCAGTATAGTTCTATAAAGCAGTTTTTTTTTTTTTTCTTTCTTTCTTTAACCTAACCTTCAGGAGCTCTGGTAGCGTAGTGGTTACGAATCGGGCTGCTAACCTCAAGGTTGGCAGTTCGAAACTACCAGCGGTTCTGCGGGAGAAAGATGAGGCGTTCTGCTCCCGTAAAGGTTTACAGCCTCGGAAACCCTGTGCAGGGTCACTATGAGTCAGAACCGACTCCACAGTACTTAACAACAACAACCCTCAGCTTGTAGCATAGTTTTGGTCTTCTTTTTGCCCCATAGCCATTCTCTAGAAAAAAATGGGAGGCAAAGAATTCATAATGAGAGAAATAATAAAGATAATGTTTTTAAAGAACAGATGGTATCTTCGTCATATTTGTGTCATAAAGGACAACTTTTACATGGTAGGGCATTGTTGTTGTTGTTGTTAAGTGCCGGTGAGTCGATTCCGACTCATAGTGACCCTGTATAGGGTTTCCGAGGAGCAGCTGGTGAGCTTGATCCCCCGACCTTGCAGTTAAAACGGCTTTGCAGTCTGGTGCATTAACCCACAGCGCCACATTGTTGTTGTTGTTAAGTGCCATAGAATCGATTCCGATCCATAGTGACCCTGTATAGGGTTTCCAAGGAGCAGCTGGTGAGCTTGAACCACGGACCTTACTTAGCACCACATTAGTAACTATAATTTTTCACTGAATAACTGTTGCTTCCTGGGTCTCCTTTCTCCCCATTTGGGATCCTGTCTCTCACCTCTGAAATAGATCGTCACGCAAAGACAGGGCACGGGACTTTGGGGGGGGTCAATCTTGGCGGACTCCATGATGAGTCGAAGCATCTCTGTGGCCTACTTCCTCTCAACTTTCCTTTTACAGAGCTACAGCTTCCTTCTTGGAGCTCCTTTGTCCAAGGTTCTCCCTGGGCTAATGGGATATGTGGAGTCCTGAGTTTGTTGCTTAGCAACAGAAAAGGATGTCACAAAAAGGAGTGGTTCTTAATTCTGGAGAAGAAGCAAAGGGAATGAGAGGAGGAAGTAAAAGTCTAAAACAAGCAAGCAACTTGAAGTGACTTGTCATGTGCCATCGAGTCGGAACCGACTCATAGCGACCCCATGCACAGCAGAACGAAACAATGTTTGATCCTGGGCCAACCTCACTACCGCTGCCACACTTGAGTCCATCAATGATGCCACCTGGCTGATCCATCTTGTTGGAGGTCTTCCTCTTTTTCTCTGACCCTCCACCCTACCCAGCATGACATCCTTCTCCAGCGACTGTTTCCTCCGGACAATATGTCCAAAGTAGGAGAGACGAAGCTTAGCCATCCTGGCCTCCAAGGAGCACTCTGGCTGCATTTCTTCCAAAACAAATCTATTGGTTCTTTTGGCAGTCCATGGCACTTTCAGTATTCTTGAAGTGACTAGGTCTGTAGAAAGAAAATGACTTGGCTCCTTTTAATTTCCTCTTTCTTTTCTGTTTTCTTATTCTTTCTGATTTAGTGATGAGGCATAAAGATACTGCATTCTCTTTATACAAGCAAGTTACTGGAGTGAACCATTGCCCAATTCACAAATTTAGACAAGAAAAGAGATGCAAGGGCTATCTTAGAAAAGGAATAGAGAGATGAAGCACTGTTTCAATATTACTGCAGTGAAGCATTTTATGAGATGCATGGCACTCAAAGATTCAAATGCTAGCTGTGTGATCATGATGCAAAGACTATTTTCTACATAGACAGCAGATTTAAAATGAAAAGAAAGTTCTTTCAGACAGGTTTTTTGTTTTGTTTTGTTTTTTAAAATCCAAACACAAAACAATGTATTTTTGTTGCTATTATTGTTGTTAATACAGATATTGCAAACTAAGCACAACACAAAATACAGGCCCCATAAAGGAAAAGGCTGACAGATTTGACTGCACAAAACTAAGAGTTTCTGTGCAGAAAAATACACCTTAAAGTTAAAAGACAAATTCAAAGTAGGGAAGATATTTGCAATGAATTTAATGTCCAAAAGGTAATTAGGTATCTCCCTCCCTTAGGTTATTAGCTTTTATAGGGAGAGCAGTACATTTCTGTTAAAAAAAAAAAAAAAAAAATGAATGCGGCAAGGGAAAAGGGGACAAAGTTTAAAATAACTACATAAATAAAAATTCAATTATTAATAAGTAAAGAAATGCAACAAATGTCATTTATCACCTCACAAATTGGCTTAGAATTAAAAAATGATAAGCTCAGAGGGACCAAGGAAAACTTATATATCTGCTTGTAGCATTAATGGATGTATAACAAAATTCTGGTCCATGGTAAATGGTAGGGAGAAAGAAGTAAGGATGGGGAGAGGTGGGACAGGTACCATTCTGTTTTAGTAAATTCTAATATTATTATTAGTGAGTTGAAATGGATTGGTATTGACCATTTTGAATCAGACAATCATATGATCTACTATACCAGAAATGACAGATTGAAGAGGAATGGTATTGTATTCATTGTCACAACATTTTGAGTGATAGGAAAATATCCATATACTCACAAGGAGGACCAATTAATATGACTTATACAAATTTATGTACCAAACACTAATGCTAAGTATAAAGAAAGATTTTTTTAACCAACTTTTGCATTCTGAAATTGATCAAATATTGCAATAGTTGGAAACAAAGAGGAAGAATCCAGAGTTGGAAAATATGGCCTGGATGATAGAAAGGAAATGCTGGAGATCACGTGATTGAACTTTGCAAGACCAATGACCCATTCATTGCAAATACCCTTTTTAACAACATAAATGGCGACTATACACATGGACCTCAATAGATGGAATACACAAGAAACAAACTGTATCTATGGAAAGATGATTGTTTTTGTTGTTGTTGTTTTGTGCCGTGGAGTCGGTTCTGACTCATAGCGAGCCTGTACAGGATTTCCAAGGCTGTAAATCTTTACAGGAGCAGAAAGCCTCATCTTTCTCCTGCAGAACAGCTGGTAGTTTTGAACTGCTGACCCTGAGGTTCGCAGCCTGATTCATAACCACTATGCTACCAGAGCTCCTTATGGAAAGATGATAGAGAAGCTCAGTACTAACAGAACAATGCCAGAGGCTGACTGTGGATCAGACTATCACTTGCTAATATGCAAGATCAAGTTAAAGCTGAAGGAAATGAAAAGCAGTTGGTGAGAGTCAAAGCACAACCTTGAGTATGTTGTTGTTGTAAAGTGCCATCCAGTTGGTTCCAACTCATAGCAACTCCTGTATTGGACTTCCGAGACTTTAAATCTTTGAGGGAGCAGGAGGCCTCATCTTTGTGGGCTTGAACCAAGGTCCTTGTTGTTTGCAGTCCAGTGCTTATCATATAAAGCTACCATGCGCCTAACCTGGACTATATCCCACCAGAATTTTAAGACATCTCAAGGAGAATAGATTTGACACATTGAACATTAATAACTGAACACCAAATGATTTGTGAGATTATATCAAGGACATCATACATAAAAAAAGCATCATACATTTAAAATATAGGAAAGAAAGAAAAGACCAGACTGTCAGAAGAGATTCTGAAATTTGCTCTCGAATGTAGAATTGTTGTTATTGTTAAGTGCTGTCAAGTCAGTTCCAACTGATAGCAACCCTGTATAGGATTTCCAAGGAGTGGCTGGTTGGTTTGAACTGCCAATCTTGTGGTTCAAACTGACCTTGTGGTCAAGTACTTTATCCTACAGTGCCATACCAGGTGCTAAAGTACACGGAAGAAGTAATGGAGTAAAAGAACCGAACAGAAGATTTCAAAGGGCAGACCAAAAAGACAAAGTAAAGTATTGCAATGAAAAGTGTAAATACCTGGAATTAGGAAACCACAAGGGAAGAAGATGCTCAGCATTTCTCAAGCTGAAAGAACCAAGGAAAACAAGTCAAGCCTAGAGTTGCAATATTGGAAAATTCTAAGGAGCTCTGGTAGTGTAGTGGTTACGAATCGGGCTGCGAACCTTAAGGTCAGCGGTTCGAAACTACCAGCTGCTCCGCGGGAGAAAGATGAGGCTTTCTACTCCCGTAAAGATTTACACCCTCGGAAACCCTGTACAGGGTCGCTATGGGTTGGACCCGACTCGATGGCACTTAACAACAACAACAACAATGGGCAAAATATTGAAAGTCCTAAGAAGTATCAAAATAAGATGAAAGAAATACTCAGCCACTGTATCAAAAATAATTGGTCAACATTCGACTATTTCAGGGGGTGATATCTAATGATCAAGAACCAATAGTATTGGAAAAAGTCCAAGCTCTACTGAAGACATTGGTGAAAAACAAGGCTCCAGGAATTGACAGAATACAAGTGAGATGTCTCAACAAATGGATATAATGCTAGAATTGATCACTTGATATGTGAAGAAATTTGGGAGACTGACTGGAAGAGATCCATATTTGGATCCATTCTAAAGAAAGGTGACCCAACAGAATGTAGAAATTATCAACAATATCACTATTATCGCATGGGAGTGAAATTTTGCTGAAGATGATTATTAAATATTTGCAGCAATAAATCGACAGAGAACTGTCAGAAATTCAAGTAGGATTGAAAGGAGGACATTGAATGAGGGATATCATTGCTGATACCAAATGGATCTTGGCTGAAAGCAGAGAATACCAGAAAGATGTTTACCCATGTTTTATTGACTACGACAAGTCATTTGACTGTGTAGATCATAATAAGAAAGGGAATTCCAGAACACTTATAATTGTGCTCATGAAGAACTTGTGTATAGACAAAGAGGCAGTCATTCAAGCAGAATAAGGGGATACTGTGTGATGTAAAATCAGCAAAGGTGTGCATTAGACAGTATGTTTCACTGTACTTGTTCCATTTATACGTTGAGCAAATAATCCAGTAAACTAGACTATATAAAGAAGAATGTGGCATTAAGATTGGAGGAAGATTCATTAACAACCTTCATTAGGCAGAGGACAAACCTTGCTTACTGAAAGTGAAGAGGACTTGAGTATTTACTGATGAAGATCCAAGACTATAGCCTTCAGTATTAATATAAAGAAAACAAAATTCCTTACAACGGAGCCAAAAAGCAACATTATGATAACAGAGAAAATATTAAAATTTCATTTTACTTGGGTCTATTATCAGCACCCATGGAAGAAGCAGTCAAAAAATCAAGTGTATTGCATTGGACAAATTTGATGCAAAAGACCTCTTTAAAGTGTTAAGAAGCAAAGATGTCACTTTAAGGAATAAGGTGGGCGTGACCCAAGCCATGGCATTTTCAATTACCTCACATGAATGTGAATATCGGACAATGAATAAAGATGATCAAAGAAGAACTAATGCATTTGCATTATGGTGCTGGTGAAGAATATTGAATGGATTACCAGAAGAATAAACAAATCTGTCTTGGAAGAAGTATAGCCATAATGCTTTTTACGATTGAGGAGGATGAAACTTCATCTCATATACCTTAGACCAATCCCTGGAGAAGGACATCATGTTTAGTAAAATAGAGCTTCAGTCAAAAAAGACGAAGACCCTCAACAAGATGGATTGACACAGTGGCTTCAACAATGGTTCAAACATAACAATGATTGTAAGCATGTTCAGTTATGTTTTTTATTTAATTCCAAACATGAGCCCTTAGTTGTTGTTGTTAAGTGCCGTCGAGTCGGTTTCGACCCATAGCGACCCTGTACAGGGTTTCCGAGGGTGTAAATCTTTACGGGAGTAAAAAGCCTGATCTTTCTCCTGCAGAGCAGCTGGTAG